>NC_079336.1:39289240-39596724 GCF_029582105.1 Oenanthe melanoleuca
ATATGTGATGCTGAATCAAAGAATTGTAGACCCACACATCACTCTGAAAAATACAGCAGTCTCTTAGGACAATCTTGATGGATATTTTCCTTAGACAAGAGATCTTGGTGGTTACTTCAAGTAATATACACCCTCAGAGAAACAAAATCCAAGGGAATACCTGAAAATAACTATTACAGCTGATGTGTAACTACAAGCCAATGCAGGAAAAAACTACCTATGTTTTCAATGTTACAAGGCAGTACAAACACTTTTTAACTAAACAAATTAAACAAAAGCCCAGAAAATAATTTATGAGTGTAAGGGATCATTAAAAGAATTATAAGAAGTACTGGTGCATCTATGTAAGTGTTTTAAAACCCTGAATCACTGGGACAAATTTGCATTTTCTTATTGCTTTCCGTTCGAGAAGCTGCAAAAAGTTAAACACTGTGCTGTGTTTTCTCTATGAAACACTATTTTGTGTTGTATTAAGCTGTGTCCTCAGGGCTTACTCTAAAGCCAACAGTCTATTTTCCAATAATTTTAGTATGTTTTCCAATGAGATCCTTCAACTGCAAACCAGCTAGGACTGTTCAATTATTCAGCAATACTACTGTTAAATGAAAGCAGAGAAATACAATATTAACAGTTTCAAACACTTCAGATTTCTGATTGTTGTCCTTGATAAACATACATAGCACAACTTGGAAAAAGTGATCACTAGACTCAGACTTTGCCCTAGAATTCTACATTTGATTACAAAATTCATGCCTATCAAAGCCAGAGGTACCCTCACAGAAAGAAAATGTGCAGCATTTTTCATCCTTGATGCAATGGCCTTTGATGCCCCAGCTTTTATTATTATTATTATTATTACAAAGTTTTCAAAAGCATTTTCAATTCTTTTGATACGCCAAATTCAAGAACCTCAGGGTTTGTCCTCCTGTACTAGGTTTTTAGCATTTTGCTAACAGTTCTCAATTTTTTAGAACTTTCAAATGTGCAAGTCACAGTTTTTGTCTTTGGAAAAAGAAAAAAAGACAGAGAGGAATCCATAGCACGTGAATTACTAACTAGAGGTCAGAACCTTAAACACAGCAATAATGACAGCAAATTCAAGTTTCATCTCGTAGTATTAGCACTCATAGATCATAAACATCCCCAACAAGAAAGGACAGATCCTCAGAGTAGTTAGCAGAAATCAACAGACCTTCTTTAAAAATGCTGGTCGAGATCTTTATTCAAACAGATAAGATCTTACATTTCCTTTTTTGGAAAAAAGAACATTATAAATGAAAACTGAGCAGCAACCAGCAAACATCACCCCCCTAAAAACCAAGATGCTGCAAGCTCTTCTGGTCACAAGTATTTTGCTGGTGTGCAGGGGGGATTATTTCAGGTCTTGCTGAGTTCAGGCAATCAGCAGCTCTACACATAACATCTTTCCCCAGGTAACAAGTATTTCTTTTTCTTGTGGAAGATATTTTTTGATTGTTAAGGAAATATAGTTTTTTTGGTTTGTTTTTTTAAACTTAATTTTAGCTATGAATTTTAGCTTCATTTTGGTTGTAGTCCCATTGTATCTACTGGGAAACATGGACAATTTGCAAAATTTTTTTTTTTAGAACCTTTGCTAACTTTCATCAAAATTTTCCCATATTCAAGGAATTTGCTGGCTAGCCTCTGTTGCCATCCATTTCAGAGATATACATTTTCACAATTTCTGCCTTCTGTCACTAAAAACACTCACCAGACGAGCTGTGAAAAATAATTTTTAAATCCCTCCTGTAGCTTTCTTCCAGAGGTGGCAAATCATCACAATACAGCAAAACTTACATACAAATAACTATTTTCAGTAATGCTTTGAATATCTTTCAATGTTCTAATGTTTCTTAAGTCCCAGAAATTTAAGAAATTTTCATTTTTTAGCTATGCTGGCTAAAATTAACCCTTTATCTACTTGCACTGGTATTTTCCAGAAATGAAGGTCTGATAGGTGGAAGGGGGAACATTAATTTTTTAAAGAATTCATAGTTCAGCACAGGAAATCACAAGTCTCCTAATACTGTCATCTTCCTATCTGCACTCTTCCAGCATCTTCTCACAAACTATGAACTTCCAAATCTGCCTTCCATATTTTTAGCAATTTTATTTTCATTTCACAATACACAGTAAGCTTAATTTTGTCAACTACCAGTTTTCATTATAGTTCATGCCCAGCTTGTGTATACTCTACACTTGTCAAAAACATGATGCTGTTAGTCTAGCTCCCATTAGCATAATACATAATTTCTAGTTCTAGTTTTTTACTCAAATAAGACAAAAATTACAACATGGTACATGTAGAAAGATATATCCAAATGCATATTTATATGATATTCATTCAAAAAATCTCAGCTGTGGTGTCAAAATACTGGTTTTCAGATTTATATGTTTTTCTAAAATGCTCTAGTTTCTGTTGGCTTTGATGCAACAAAATAATTGAGTTGCTCAAAATAGATTTGGCAAAGTCAGGCAAAATTCTAATTTTACTTTGATAAAGGTGACATACAATGGTATCTGTACATTCTGAAGAGTAGCAGTTTGTGGCTTTATACAAGAAAATGCTTTCCTCCAAGACAATGATTCCCAGCAAGGGAATCCCAGGGATTCTTCTGATTCTTGCCTGACTTTTGAAATTCCAATTCAAAGGATCTTAAGATTAACTCCAAACAACCAAGATAAAAGAAGATACAACTAATCTTGCAGATACCAAGGCTTCCATAAAACATATAAAAGACATGCTAAAAACCAGACTGACTATATATGTAATAAAACTCTGACTATAGAAAGAAATATATGGCAATAAATATTTGGCAGTTCTCTAAAAATAATTCTCCACAACTTTCCAAAGTAAGTCTTATTATTTTTTAACTTATTTTGTTTTCCCCAAAGCACCTCTGGCTCTCAGTATGTGGAATTTCTGGAATGTGGATCCAATTGAAATCACTCCCTCTTTATAGTTTCTTCTAATTTCTCTTTCATTTAAATGTTTTAAAAGTGTGTGCCCATTTTACTCATTATCTCCCAGTCCATCTTAATTAGATGTTATTGCCGGCTTCAGTACAAAAAAAACTTCTGTCCAGTCCTGATCAGCTCTCTATCTTGTGCAAATTATCTAAAGGAATACTTAAAAAGCTCAATGAAATTTTCCTACATGATGGTATTTGGAGGAGTTAACAGAAGAAAGTGGATGACAACTGAATTTGTCAATATACATACCTAAATAATTCCATCAAACCATAATGAAACTAATATTTGAAAAGCTTTATTATTTTGAAAATAAGTGAAATCGAGAATATGAACTGAAATTTAATATTTTTATAGGTCTGTTAATAAAATCATGTTTTCTAAATGAAAAACAGAATCAAGCATCTAAATGTACATTGGTGAATCTATTTACTTCCACTGATTATAATCATGTTTTTAAAGAGACAGTGTGAGATAGTTTCCAACATTGAAGTGATGCTTTCTGTCAACTTAGGTGTTTATGAAAATAAATTTTTGAATTATAATGATTCAGACCCTTAAATCTTTTAAAAATCGCAGTTCAAAGATACCCTATACATTCACTGTTTTAGAATAGAAAAGAAAATATTTACATAAATCCTCAGGGAGCAAAAAGGACACAGTTAACAGAGATACTCTGAAGGAAAAACATCAACCAGCTCTAAAAGAAAGCACATATATTTATGCTACAGGATAACTGTGAACTACAGGTTTTGTTCTGAATTTTCTTTCAGTAAAGACAGCTACAAAGGGTGTTCTCTGATGGCCTGAATCTTTAAAGCAATCACCAACTACTTAAAAAAACCAACACACTGCATCCTTCATTTACAGCCCTGAAGAGCAGTACTTTGTGATGAACCTTCATAAGTCAAGTGTGATGCTAAAAAAACCCCTAAAATCAAAAATCAAATGCAATTCACTGGACCTTGCAAAATTTACTTTCTTTAGAAATCAAACATGTTTTCTAAAAGAATGTCAATCACTGAACAGCACTGAGCCTGCTGGAGGACAATATAATCACCATGGAATACAAAGTACAACTGATCAACAAGCAGCATTGACTGTCAGCATACAATGCAGAAAGCCTTCGAATTGTTATTAACTTTTCAATCATTACTCTTCATTACTAATAATTACTGTAGCTACACTATTTCCTGACAAACGAATTCTTAAGTAGATAGGATATCTTTCAACACTATCTTCTAGTCAGCATATGATTTCCAAAGGTACAAAAACTGCATGTGATCAGAATCATTTGTCAGTATGGTTTGGTGCATCTTATACAGAAAAAGTGCCTGAAAAATTATTGTCTACAGTCTTACTGTGAATATACTGCATAAGGTTACACACTGCAAACTAGGACTAACTGGCACATTTTGGAAAAGGAAGCAAGACCTATGGGTCTAGGGATTGAAAGCAGCCAGACACTGGCTGAACCAACCAAGTTCTTTGGGCTGAGAAGGGGCTAGGGCAGAGAGCACTTATGCTGACTTCAATATTATTTATAATGTCTTCTTGCTGGAGTGCTCACCACTAAAGAGATATTGCCTGCCTTTGAACCTGTTAAATGACAGAACAAAATGAAGAAAAAGGAGCTTTATCCTCTCAAAGATACCTCATTTTTAATACTTACCTGAACTTGATTACACATGGTGAAAACAAGCTCTGGCAAAAATAAAAAGCGGGTAGTAGGCTGTGCGACTGAAGTACAGAGTGCAGTCCTGGCCCCCAAACTTGTGAATATTAAAACAATCACACTGGTTTTTGTTTTTGCTTTTCCCACCCTAATGTCTCATAAGTTTGTAGTTTGTTTCTTTATGATTAGCATAGCTATTGGATACTCAAATATATTTGATACAATAAATGAGATTTCAAGTTGAAATCCTCTAATCCAGGGAAGCTGTCGATTAATAACTACTGGGAAAAGACATAGGAAACATTTGGATCTGGATTATATGTTAAAGCATCCTAGTAACTAACTGAAGGTGATTTTCACAGTCAAAGGAAAAAGGAATGCCACATAGCTTTCCTCTCTCAGTACCCAGAATGAAGCTAAAATTTCAGGAAAGACAAAGAGATCACAAACGCTTATGTAAGAAAAAGAAATAGCTAAGAATGCATAGGAAAATATGAAGAAACATGAAACCTTTAATATATTCACCTATTTAAATCAGTTAGTTTTACATTAATATCCATTTTTATGCTGATTTTAAAAGAAAAAAATACACATATGCTGCTGCTGACTGTGCAAACCCTGTAACTGCAGCATCAATCAAATAACTTGTTAGAACTACTCATTACAGTAAGCAATGTCATAGCCTGACATCAAGGAACTTCTGTTGGACTAATATTCTTCCCATATCCCACGGAGAAAGAAGTTTCAGTATATTTTAATCAGTCATTTAAAAGAAGTCTTACATTAAAAGAGAATTACCTATTAAAGATGTTTTTTTAAACAGTGCAACTTTGAATTTCAGTTTCTATATTTTGAGGCACTAATCCAACATTTAGACAAATTTATTTACCTTAAGGTCTGAATTAATGAATGCAAAGACTGCTCCACCTTGCAAAATACTGTGGTAGACTTCATTTAAGGAGAGAAGTTTAATCATGTTATAAATATGACAACAATTTCAAATGATTTTACTAAGCACATTTAGTATTTAATAGGAAATTTTGTCAACAATGAAAGGGGATGCTATAGGCAACACATTATCCCAGAGTTTATCAGAGCATTTCCATGGAGGATTAGTAAGAAAAGGCATCAAATCTTATATTTCCAGTGGCTAAATCCATTACTGATTTTAACCTGAATAACTGAAAAAGCTGAGAAGTTCTGTACAAAAGCATAAAATGTCTTTTACTAGTTACTTGAAGAAAAACATCAGCACTCCTGTCAGCTGTATTTGCAACCTCAGAGATCATTCTAGAAAAAAGGTTTGCTAACCCATTTTTCTTCGAGGAGATCCATTACTAATGCAGTGCAGCTTCTGGAAGTAGAACAAATATTCATGAGGTGGCTTTCCAGTGATAAACAGGATGAAACTAAGCATTGTTGCATTTCAAGTTGACACTCATGATAGATAAAACAGAATATATGATCAAGCCCACAGATTAGGGGGGAAAAAAGTCCATTTTCTTTTTTTCACAGGAAAACAGAAGACTGTTACTTGTTACATCAGTGCTGTAACTATCAGAGCCTGAGAGACAAGTCTGAAATCCTTGAGACTGATTTTCAGAAATATAGTTGATAACAGAATTCAGTCTATACCATATACTTTATACCTTCTGATTCATAATAAAACCACTAGAAAATTCCAGTGGACTGTAAACAACACAGAGGACTACATAGAGCATCAAACTGAAAATAAACATAAAGCTGTGCAAATATAATTTGACACATAAAAAAGTAAATATTATAATAACAGAAATATACATCAAGTTTCAAGTAGTTTTCATTTTTAAAGGTCAGGAAAAGCAAAAGTAAAAAGAAATTTATTGTTTCTGTCAATTTTTTATTTCAGTTTACATGAGTTAACACTTAACTTTAATATCTAGGAAGACTGATAAAAAAATAGGCTATATTTTTCTATTGCTCACAATATATACTTCTGTAAAAAGGCCTCTCCAAAATCTAAGTGTCCATCTGAATAACAATGCTAAATTCCACAGCTCAGGATTCATTAAAACAGTGGAATCACTCTATCCAGAAGATATTTTTCTTTAATGTGTGAATTGTTAGGACCATAACTTAACATGAATTTTGTCTCTGACCTTCAAGCAGGACTACTGAATAAAATATCACATGAAAGAAATGCAGAGAGCTTCATTCCTTTCTCTGAGAGATAATTAACAAATATCTTCCAAAAGTAAAAAAATATAGTAATTATAAAACAAATAGGAAACCTCAATATATGTTTGACATTTATTATAGCCTAATGTATTTGAATACATATCCTCATTTTATTTTATAGTTTTTTTAATGGCATATCAAATATTAGATATGTTATTAGTAAAACAAAAATAAAATGAGGATTGCTCTAAAATAATTAAATGTCAGGCAAATGACTACACATTAAATATTTGATGAATGCTCTCTAAAAATTAATTTCTAATAGTTTAAAAATGTTTGACAGATAATTAAGAGGATTAGTAATTGCTTTCAGATTTTTAAGGCCAGTAAAGAATACAATGCTTTTAACTATCCTACTTTTTTAGTTCATCCTGTGAAGTAGCCTTCACTTCCATTTGCTGTGTCTAGAACATGCATGATTTGAGCATTACTTATTCTTGTAAGTGATATACTGGATTTCAGATTATTCTAAGTATGTTATTCATCCATTACAGTGAAAACTGCATACAGAATACAAAATAAGGACTGTATTACATTATCAAGATTATTCTCTGCCAGGTATTGCTAAATTCATGTCAAATGAAATGGCAAGACTGAATGGCCTCTAATCTGATAAATTTGGGATCAGTGCCAATAAACATCCATTTATACAAGATAGCTCTTGTCAGACAAACATGATATTATCATTATGAAGCTTAGATTAATCACTCTGCATCACACAATACTGATATAATACAGTTAGACTTCTGTCAGAAATTTCATTTATATGATGTGGCATTGGGAATTAAGTACTATATAAAATGAATTTCATTTATTAAAGAGATTAAAATCAGGCAATGATGATTGAAATTAATTGTGTATAGGAACTTTCACATGACAGAATATCAGTGTAGTTCTTCAGAGAGCCAGTTTGACCCATGGATATTTAGTATTTGTATCAGTGATCAAAAATTTAAAATATGAACACACTGAATAAAGGTACAGTTTGGAAATCAGAAACACTCTGAATGAATGGTAAGTGCTTGCAACGACAGATCAGTTCCACACCATTACTTGGCTCACCTACAGATGAGCTTGGAGGTTGCAGGAACAAAGAAACCAGGTCATATTTGGAGAATGGATTTAAAAAAGAACCCAGAAAAGCTCTTAAAAGTTGTGGTTTATAATGTTAATACTCAACTTATTGCATAAGATGTATCTGATTTATGGTATAAGGTGTAAAAACTGCTGTGCCAGGTCAAACACAGTCTGTCTAGAGCAATGGTTTCTCTGAAAAGCAAATGCCTAAGGAAGGAGTGTGAAAGCTCTTCCCAGTATAATCTCTTTGCTACTGTAATTTTGCCGCTGAAAGACTTTCTGAATAGCTGGACGTACATCTAACAACAATAATTTGCTATTTAAACGAATAAAAACTTTATCAGGGGAAAAAAAAAATCAGTGAAGAGAACTAGCATAAGATCCTAGGTCTAGAGCACTAGGCAGGCCAATTCAGACATGAAGAATTACACATGTCAAGGCTATAAACATTTTAGAAATTGTTACTAGAGCTCAAACAGAATTTTGTGCCTTGCTCAATTCCCAACATCACATTATAAACATTTCACAACAGCTGGTCCTTCTTGTACACAAAAACTATGAAACCATTAGTGTGCCCCTGCAGTATTTCTATGACTCAGACTTGTTCTGTTTAGAGCCATAGTTCTCTGCAATAACATTTTCTTTTGTTTTTCTAACAGTTGTAATGGTAGAAAACTGTACAGATACAACTCTGGATGACAGTCACTTAAGCCTGTAAAAGTAGGCTCTGTGTATACACCTATGTGGTACTGAAATTTGTACCAGTAAACCTCTCCAGCATTAGAACTACCACTGAAAAGAGAAAACTTCTACACTTTCAGGCTACCTGAATCTAGATGTGCATTGTATTTGATTCAGACAGTGCTATACCAGCCTCTTGTGTTTAATTCCAGGATGGATTATTGGAAAGAAAGCAGAAAGTTAAGGAAAATAATCAACTTCTTCATACCCAACTTGACTTCACTGTGTCTTGTGTCTTTATCTCTTACACTTGGAAATCTAAAAATACCGGCACTAAAAGTTCCTATGACAAAATACATGATGGTAAAGCCCTTTGGTAAGATGCACATACTTTACTGCTCTTAATATAACTACTTCTGTTGGAAATATTTACTGCTAAGAAAGAAAAAGAAAATTTAGATTGAATAGTAATAGTTTTAATAACAACTTACCACATGCTCTAATCACTGAAATCTTTGGTGTACTCATAAGTCTTCATATGTAAGAGCGTTAATTGCTCAGGGAAATGTTGCTAGTATATTACTCATTTTATGATTATTGATGGCTGTTTATGCACAGTTGCTGCCTTGGCAGACTATATATCTTATTTGATTAGTATCTTTATTGTGCTAACTGTATATAAATAAAAATATGTCTCAAAGACACATGCTGTGACATAATTATTCTAATAGAGTATATTCACATTAGTTTAAACAGCAAGTTTCTGATGAACAGAGAACACGTATTCTCTCAATATCTTGAAAACTCCTTTTGTAGACAATAAGTATTAGGTAGTAAGAGTCAGAATAAAAAAAATACTTAATTTTTATTGTAAATAAAATGAATATAATTTAGCTTTGTTTGTTAAATAGATCCTGAAGAGGACAAATGGAAGCACGTTGGGAAAAGTTACTGGGGGTGTTCTGCTACTGATTTCAATACAACTAGGCCTTCACTCTATTTTTAGTACTCCCATTACTTATTTATTTATGTGTGTCGGTGAAGGAGTCCTTAAGTATACTGCAGGATCTAATTTGTAAGAAATAATAAGAATAGTAATAAAAATTGTATTTTTCCTCAATATCTAGATCATACATGTACAAGAAGTAAAATAATCTGAATTTACATCAAGTAATATGTGCATATCACATATACTCACCACTGGAAGAATTTAATTAGTTCTTCTGTCTCCATTGCAAGACTCAAGACAGACACAAGAAGGTTATGTGCTCAAGAACACAATTCCCTCTCATTCATTGCTGTATGTCGTGGTTTAGGGATGATACTCCCCAATTTACTGCTCCCCACTGAGAGTATCCAAACCATGAACTCCTTGCTTGCTTCTCCCCCTCCCACAGCCCCTCCCTTGTGCTGGAGAGGAGAATTGGAGGCACAAAAGGTGAAGATTATGGATTGAGGTAAGAACAATTAAAAACAGCAATAAGAGAAGAAAACAAACAGTAACAGCAACAACAGTAATGACACAGGGTAAAAGAAAGAGGGGAACAATTCACGTGTGATTGCTGGACCTGGAGTTACCAGACTCTGCTGCACCTATATGACCAGAAGGAACCCTTTCTCCTTGCCCCCCAGCAACTGAAAAAATTAACCCAGGTCTGGCTGGAACCAGGACACTGGTTTCTTATCTTGTTATAAATGTGCTCTGTTATTGACAGTCACACTTCTTGGTCTTGCTTTCCAGACAATCATCACCACCTTGGTTTGTAATTGCATTCTGCCTCATCTTCTGTGCTCTTCCTAGGTACTTACTCTTAAGAATTTTTAAAATTGTATTGGGAAAGATTCCATAATTTCTCATATTACATTTTCATGCCTCAAGTTTGTCTGTAAGAACAATTGGAAGTGTGTACCATTAATACTGATCTTGTCTACAGCTTTTCCTGAAAAAGGATGATGCTTACATTTTCATATTAAAAGAGTAGTATTCCCACATAAGAATTCAACTTCTCTTGGGAGTTTGCCTAGAATAACAAGTACTTTTCACATGAACCTGTATAGTGTCAATATTTTACTTTATTTTTCATGAATAGCATGTAAAGCTTACAACTTAAGTATTCATTTTCATTTACCTCTCTCTTTCCCAGTTTTTTCCTCACTTTTTGAATCATGATGCCAAGTCATCACTGCCTTCAGTGAAGGTGAATGCCTCCCTATTCAAGCCATTTCTTCAGTGTAAAAGCAGAGAGATTTCTGATTCATAGAAGCTTCCCAGCAGATTCTACTGTGTAATTCTCTAAATAAGCCAAAGACTGCTCTCCCAAAGATCACAGTCCTAAGTCTCACTGTTTCTCAACCTTCCCCTGATTACTGAGCTCAATCTCTACAATGAAATTTGCCATTCATGGAAATGGTCATCACATTTCTTGAGCAGCAAAGTAGGGGCCTGGTTGGACTGGAAAGTGGTCTCTAAGTGTAGCTTATGAACCTCATGGGTGGCCTGAATAATGCCACTATCCCAGATCATGGTTGAAAATGTAGTGGGGAGACATCTGCCTGTATCCACTAGTAACTCACAACCACTACCTGTGCCTGGAAGGACAGTCCGTAACAGTTCTCAACCAGAACCTCCCTGGCCCTTCATTGCTGCTCCAACCTTGACCCACACAGGAGCTGCACGAGTCCAGTTTCACTGTGGGGCTCTGCAGAGTCAAAGATCAGCCTAGAGGGAACACAGCTCCCTCTCCTCCACATCCCTGTCTGTGCTTTCCAGTACGGTGCACACGATGCATTGCCTCAGAGATGAAATCTACTGCTATACCCACAAGTAATAAGAATTATAGCACAGCAAACCATATTAGACATATTCCAAATGAATTTAGAACTTTTCTCTATGACAGTTTTGTGGTTTCCATCAACACAGGAAAATGCTTTCTAATTAATTTAACTTAATTTAATTAACTAATGAAAAGTAAAACTATAGATACAGGAGCTGTTTTCACTGACATACACAGTGAGTTGGATGAATACTTCCTTGACAGATATCTCACAAAACAGGTACAGCTGAAATAAGCATAACATTTTTCTTAATTTCTTTAGCAATAATTTTGATTGTCTGAATAAGCACTAGTATTTTCAATAGCTTAATTTTTTTTTCTTATATTACCATTAAAAAACTAACTATTTTTAATAGAAGGAAGAGTTTCAGATTTTTTCCTAAGAAATCCAATAAAAAAAATTCAGCATTAATTAGTGTTATACTAGAAACATGGGGTCTCCAAGTTCAAGTTTGATGTTATTTTTATAATGCAGCAGATACTAGCATCTACTAGAAAAAGAGGGGCTTTCAAATATGCTATTTTATGAAATATAATGGCATCAACTTGTAAGAACATAGTTTTAAAATATTTACTATAGCTCTCAGAAACATCTTACCAAAAAGAACATAATTTATTCTGATTTCTCTATGTTTCAGAAATCTGATTCTACCAACTGTAACATCTATGCGCTATTCATAATTACTAAGTCTGAATGAATCTTTTCACATTCTCTTCAGAAGTACATAATAAAGTAACATATTTATTATAATAATGACAGACATAGGAACCTAAACCACTCAGAAGATTCTAATTCACAGGTCCAAAACACTGAAGAGTTTATTGATATATTTGCAGTGCAAGAAGATATATCACATATGTATTAAAATTTTTTTACAGTGTCTCCTCTATGTTCATGGGGGGAAAACAATTGTGGAAAGGGAAAGAAACTTATTTTCCACGGGATGTTCAAAAGACCCAGCTAACTAATCTGTAGACTTCAGCTGATATCACCAAATATAAATGCCACACACAGCACAGAATTAAGAATTGTTATGAAAATATTCTTTCAGCAGATATACTGGCATATTCCTTGAAACTGATGGTTTAGGGACTTCCCAAGCTGCAAGCATGAAGGTTACTGTCAAGTACTGCAAACTGCATAAAACAGAACAATTATCAGCTTCATCTTGAAAAACTGAAAGTAACAGGAATTTGCTCTCCCTTTACTAGTACTCCTTCTGTTCCCCTATTTAATTCAGCAACTTCACATGCCTTTTCAAAGCAGAATCTTCCCAGAAGCTCAAAAATACTCAAAAATTCCCATGCTGGACTGTATTAAATAAATATCAATATTAAATAAATATCAATTCCAAGACTGAAAAGACTATCAGTGTAAATTATTTACTTACCTGTTTTTCAGCTTGTCCATATTCTGATCCTTGGGGTGACAAGAAGTGACAAATATGACCATTGTTTTTTGCTTTTTCTCGAAGAGCCATAGCAGTTCGTACTGTAGCATTTCTAGCATGAACAAACACCATCACCTTTAGACAGAAAGAAACAGGGCCAATGAGAAATTTACAAAAAAGGTTTAATCAAATAATGAAAACACTTTATTTACGAAATATTCCCTATGGGAATGAAAAAAACTAGTTAATACATGGCATACTGATGAAAACTAATGCCACTTAAAGGCAACTAAAGGATGATCCTGCCTACATTGAGTTTAATATTTTCAAAGAGCTTTTGATAAAGTTGTATTTTTAAAAAAATACTTAAGCCTTTAAAAATAGGGAACGATTGTTGACTGTAAATAGTTCATCTTCACAAAGTACTGAGATTAACATTGATGCAAAAAGTTGTATTATTTGCCACATCCTAAATGTTCTGGAAACAAATAGTGCTGATACTACAACTTTGGCTATGTAAGAAAAGAACAACTAATCAAATAGAAGAGAACTACTGTGCAATGCTCACAGTTAAAAGCCCACAAGAATATTACCACTGTTAATAGCAGGACCACGAATACAATATTCAAAAGTCATAAAAACACTAATCAAAATGTTTGAGAGAAATGTTTTTACATTTTTTTGATGCTATTGAGAACGTCAAGAGATCTCAAAAAAAGAATTGGATTATTTACCTAAAAACGACTAAAATATTCCTTTCTGATTACTGCCTGCCATGATAAAGCCTGTGGGCTTTAGAAACTTTGATAGTCAGAGGCAGTCAGTACACATGCTTTAAGAACTGGAATGGCACAGATGGACTGGGACCACATTGCATTTTATGCTCTGAGTTCCCTTTCTCTTCTGTCTATTATACTCAATAAATTGCAATAAAATCATCAAGTACAAACAAGAAAAAGCACATTTCTGCTTTTAGTTACCAGAGGCTTGGTAAAGACTTGATAAAACTTTAGTTATGATTTCTAAAGCTTCTGCCTACATGTATGACAATATCTGCAATCATTCATTCAGAAAGACCTAAGACCTTAGTACACAGACAATAACTAAGAAACAAGAATTGTGTATTATTTTGTCCTTTATCCAGAAGCCTTTCTACAGTTCTTATAGTCACCTAATTTTCAGATATGCAGCACTTTGATATTTATCTGCCACTGCTTTAAAAGTAATAATGCACACCTGAATTCACTGACATTTACGTATTGAACGATCACATATCAACATCTGAAAAAATTTAAAGTGATTGCAAAATTGTTCACAAAAAAAAAAAAAGAACTTCTCAGACAGACAACAATCTCTGTACACCATCACATGTTTCTAAAAAAACCAGTCCCAGCTAAAAATTGCTATATAATACCTTGTTGGATGTTTTTTCCCCAATGAAGTCAGTAAACATTTATCAAATATACTGTAAGGCAACAATACAGTCTTAGGAGGGTTAATTTAGCCTGTCCTAACTGTGTAAGAGAATATTATATTTCAGTGGCAAAATCTCTGTGCATTACATTATGCAAATAAGTTAGGAAAAGTAATTTAGAATAGAGAGAAGCGGTTCCACAGTTACAAGCTGTGTAATTAGATCTGTACTTTGCAGTTCAAAGCCAGCTCTGGTGTATATAGCCCTAGTGCTGAAAGCGTCTGCTGCTGCTCTCCTGAAACCAAAGCTTTTAAATAATAAAAAATACACAAGAAAGGAGAAAGCAAATGTCTGTAGCTAGGTTACCTCCTCAGAATTTTCACAAAGTATAAAACAAATCAAACCTTTTCACCAAAAACTTTGTTTAAAATTCACAGCAGGAACTCTTCGCACTCCCCAAAGAGTTTCATATTCCAGGTTTTAATCTTTATGAAACATATTAGTGCATCACCAAAGCCCAGACAAGTGTGCTATTATTACTAAAAATGTATAATCAGGTACTTGAAATACCTTGAAATACATTTCTTCTGCCTTGGACAGCAAAGATGCTTGGATTAATTTTCACTACTGGAAAATACATATCTCAAACTGATATTCCCTATGATAGCCTTAAAATGGTGCATCACTTTTCTGGGGAAACATGCTGACTCTTATCTTTCCACCTTCTTATTAAAAGTGCTGGTCACTTGAATGCTTGAGTTCAGCAATTCTCTTACTGAACACCTCTCCATGGTGAGAGAAGGTCTAGGTTTTACCATCCACTTTACATGATACCTTTCAAAGAAACTTAGATGAAAGAATGAATTTTTTTAATTCAATGTTGATATTAATTATGTGGTAAAGAAACAAGCGTCCATATTTTAGCCTCAAGACATTGTTTGGCTTCACACAGCTAAATCCTTATAATATGCTCTTTTATGTGGCTCTTCATCTGCGTTTTAGTTCTACTCAAAATCAACAGTTAGGGATATTGATGAACAGATTAATCTGTCCAAACATTTTCTCCTTTAAGGTCAGCACAAAAACTCCTCCAAGTATTTTACATAACTCAATTCCTAATAAGGTTGCAACACTTTTCCCCAAGGACTGCTAATGGCACCTATTTATTTAATGAATGGCATTAAGATGAGTTGGGGGATGTTTATATTGAATACTAGGAAAAGGTTCTTCACCCAGAGGGTGTTTTGGCACTGGAACAGCCTCCCCAGGGAAGTTATCAAAGCACCAAGCCTGAAAGAGTTCAAGAAGAATTTGGACAGTGCTCTCAGACACATGGTGTGATTCTTGAGGCTGTCCTGCAAAGGGCCAGGAGTAAAACTTTGATAATCCTTGTAGTTCTCTTCCAGCTCAAAAGATTCTGTGATTCATAAGCAATAAAAAAATTAGATGGGACTGCATGAGAAATATTCACTAGAGTAGTCAAATTTTAAGTGAATATACATTTCCACATTAAAAAAAAAAATACAGATTGAAATTATAAGGCACGTGTCTTTAAAAAGTAGTAGTATTGCAAATAAACAAATGAGCAAGTGCACATTGCAATAGTAAAAATATCTGCACAATGGAGTTATTACCCCTTAAAACCCAGAATATCAAAATAGAAAGGTAGTTAGGTAAACAGTGATGTTAAATAGGTTTTTAAATTAAATTATATTATATATATGTAAATTATATAAATAAATTAATAAATAAAGCATTTTGAAAAAATCACAGGTTTTGTTTAAACAGGGATGATCAGAAGTAATGTATTTGGGTGAATAAATCAAAATTTAGAGAGTGATTAATGGCAATCTATCAAGAGTTCAAAATATATCACCTTACTTTCTTGATTTGCTGATGAAACGTTAAATATTTATTACTAGTTATTATTTTCTGCTAAAATATTGTATGGTATTGTGCAGCTTTGTTCTTCAGCACAGTTTCCAAAATATTTCTCTTGAATGTAGAGAGATATTTTAATGGTGAGTGTTACTGAAGTTTTTTTTTGCATTTTTGACTTCTCAACCTTGAACAAAAATTCATGTATTCCAATCCACATTGTTTAATTTTATATGACAAGTAAATGCAGTCTGCTTTTAAATTGTTGAGAATTTTTTGTAGAAAAGGAAGGGTAGAAAAAATGTCTCATTAGCACTAGTTTGTAGGCAGCTGAGTAATCTTTCAGTTTTCTGTAGTAAAAGATCTTAGTATACATGCAAATTATATCAATATTTCTTTTTAATACAAGATGTACTAACATTAATTAAAATAATCAGAAAGTAAATTCAAACTATCTTTTGACTTAGCCTGTTCAGCTTCTTCCATTCCCATGGTGTTGTTTAATATATGGAAAGACTTTAATGTGCAAAATACAAAAATCTGCTAAAGCAAAAATAAGAATTCTGTGTTAACCTTTTTAAGTTTTAGTATAGGTCAACTTTTGAAATCTCTTATTTTATTGCTGCTTCTTTAGCTACTAGTTTTGGATAGGTCTTCATGAGTTACCAGATTTGGTGAGAAGAATGAGAAATCACATTTATACACTTCTAGGCTATCAGTTAGATCTGGTAATCTAAGATATCCAGATTTAGCATCATTTTTTATCAAGAGCCATAGTGAGCTGTGTGTGTTGTTTTCATGTATATTTTGGATGTATTATGCTTTTTGCCTTGTTCCCTCCATTAGAACCTTGAATTCCAGCATCTCATGGTCGCTGTGGCCAGAACACTTTGCAGCATTCAGAGCCCCAACCTGTTTTTCCTTTTTTGTAAGTACAAGGTACAGCACAGCATCAACCTTCATCAGCTCCTCAGTCATCTGTGCTGGGAAACTGCCATCAATGCACTCCAGAAAACTTACTGGATTGTTTTTGCTCTGCTGTGCTGTCTCTCCAGCAGATATTGTGGTGGCAAAGTCTCCCTGGAAGACCAGGGACTACAAACTTGAGGCTTCTTGTAGTTGTCTGAAGAAGGCCTCATTTACTTTATTCCTTATCAGTGTCTGGAGCAAAATCCCATGACAACATTGCTTATGTGCATCTACTGGCTAATCCTCCTCCTGCACTCTCAGCTGGCTCATCCCTAGGCAGAGCTCTAGGTATCCTTGCTGTGCTCTTACATGCAAGCAAGTTTCTTGCTGCCCTAGCCTTGACCTTGCTCAAGATTCTGTTTCCACCCATTGCAGCACTCAGGCATGTGAGGAAGCACATCACATCTCTGATCTCAACACCATCTTAGCTCAGCAATTAGGGATGCAGATCCCTAATTTCTCCCTTTCATTCCATATGCTGCATGTACACAGGCACTTGAGAGAGGCACTCAGCTATGTCCATGAAAAACATGACACTGTAATGTGACACTGCCACCATATAAAAGTGAAAGGGGTTTGGTGTCATTTCCATTCAAAGCTATGGATAAAACAGTAATGGACTTTAAGTGACACTGAGCCTTTACCACTAAAACAGGGGACTCCCATGACATCAAACCTTTACACTGAAGAACAGTCAGTGTTCACACAGCAGCACTTACGGGAGGGTGCTTCAAGTGAAACTTCATGACTCTGCCTTTATACAACACTTATATATATTTTCCACTAAAGAAAACCTGTTTCAGAACACTTAAAAGGATCTGTGCTATCTTCCATTTATAGCCTTAGCCAAATATATAACAAATTGCAGAGGAAAAATGAATAAAGTGAAAATTAAAGCAGAGGGCGAATTAAAAATAAGACAAACAAACAATACTTTACTGACTTCTACAGGTAGTAGAAATTATTCTGAATTTAAATTGACAGGATAGAAATAGAAATAGCAATACTATTCTTGTATAGAAAATTAAGCAAGAGTAGCTAGTCTATTACTATGCAAATATATGTCATTAGGCAGTTAACAATTGCATTTTTGCAGATGCCAATGGACTTGAATGACAATTATTATTCAAAATTATAAGCAGCTTTTCGCTGTATCTTTTTTTAGAAAAACAAGATGATGCAATAATTTGTTTCAAGCATTTCCCTTTGTCCTGTTTTGACACTAACTATTTTGACTTTGTATAATAAAATGTTTCTATGGTATAATAAACTATATTTTCAACAAATATCAGTATAGATTAAGAGTTGTCATATTCACCATGTCTCTTTTTATGTTTTCAAATCTATCTATACTCACATGTATTAACACTCATAATAAGCAAAAATGACCCAGGAGTCAGTAGGGATAAGCTGATTCTATTCAGGTATAATAAAGAAAAGGAGTATAAAAGATACTGGAGGAATCTTTATATCTATTCCTGTTACTTTTACTTAAGCAAAAAAAGATTAAGAAAGTTGCCATGTCAATCTCTCTATCTTCTGGTTTCAGTAACATAAACCTACTAAACAATTAAAAGAATAGTCATGACTTCTAATTTATTTTTTATTAGTACTGATTAAAATACAGATCTACATCCAGATTTTTGCTCCTAACAGGTTTTCTATATCATCAGAAAAATAAATACCTGCTTTCAAGAGGTGTTTTTAATATGAAACTTAGTAAGTTATGAAGAACTTAAATGTTGAATTTATTGTTGATGGTAGTAAACTGTGCTACAACAAATAGAATCTCCTTCCTTAACCCCACATGCTACATACCAAGTCCTTCTCAAAATATCCCAGCCTAAATAAGAGTATTGTAAATACCTCATAATTAAAAGGCATGCAGTTATCCAAATATGATATACTCTAGAATCACTTTTCAGTAGCCACAAAGAAAGCTCTCAATATCACAGAATTACATAAATGAGAAATTTCATAGTTTGGAAAATGATTATTAAGTATAAAGTCAAAAGGAATTTCCTGATGCATCTTAGTGAAAATTTATTTTCCATCCTCACGGATTCCTCAAAATACCTTATTTTCTACAGCAACCTATATTTCTGTGTATTTCTAATTTAAACCCACCAATGATATTACCATTGTATTCTCAGGTGACACCTATTAGAAGTCTGTGACAGGCATAAGGTCTTAGTGAACAGCAGCTGCCTTGGTAATAATTAACAAATGTTTTGACAAAAATCAGGTACTTTATTTATATAGTTGATAGTATCATAGTAAATTAAGCATGCAGGTCCATTTCTTTCAGAGCTACAGGGCAAGACTTTTCAAAAGCTTTGAACCATGGACAATGCTTAATATATCTTTTGGAATATCATTTAACCTTGTCATTGAATTCTTACTGAAAAATAATGTGGAACTGACAAATCCACAGACTTAACTTCCCACAATCTTCTAGACTGTTAATGGTCTGCAGTGTCACATCTGAAAAACAGCTTTTAACACAGAGCTACTAAAACTTACTACATATGGCTGCAAGACAGGTCAAAGGGCCTTTGCCACACTTGCAAGCAGTAAATTTGCAACTTAGGTCACTTAACAATTAGATCATCTACAAGAGGCTCAGGATGTAACTATCTATTACTTAATTTAAATAAAATTTTAGGCTATGATAAGTTGCTCATCTGGAATTAAATTAGATTTTTTTTAATGTTTCAATTCAAATTCATAATCTCAGAAGATTAACTCTAAATAGTAGCATTTGCTACCTTACACAGCTGTAATTACCAATACTGACAACACTGTGTAGCTGTGCAAGAGTGCAGACATAAACTGAACACCTCATGTACTCATAATGCATGAGAATATATTAAATTGTTGTTTCTGGTCTACATAAATTCATTGTGATGCCTGAGTACATACACAGACAAACTACTATATAAATACAAGCATACATGCAAAAATTAGCATACTGCACACAAACATTTAGAAGTCTCCCTAATTGAAGAATTATGGGGTTTTATACTCCTAACTTGTTATGGCATCCATTTCCAGCAATTTCCTCAGCTGTTCATAAAAATAGCTGATAAGGTATATGTTAAAAGTCAAATTTGAACAGAAAATATAGAGGAAAATAGTACATACATATCATTTGACAATAATATGAAACATCTGGCATAGAACACTTTTGAAGTGCACAGCACATCAACATACTATTTCCAATTAAAGAAAGAGACAAACTTTCATTTATACAGGCATAAGATTATATTAACTATTGTGTTCTTAAAGTTGAACAGGCAGTTATTGTGGAAATGAAGAGAATAAATAAATTATGAAGAGGCAGAACACAAAAATAGTGCACCATCACTAAATTAGTTTGTGATTTTGTTAAAGAAATCACACATAGAAATGAGTCCTAATCATGTAAAAACTGCAAAAGGAAACAATTCAAAACCACAATTCTTCATTTAATCAGCTGACAGAGAAATAACATTTAAAATCATCAGTCATAATTCACTTATCCTTCCAGGTCACTTTACCTTCTGTATTTGTGTATTTTTATTCATATATGCATGCACATATAAATGTGGAATCAATATATACACATATATACGCAAATAAACTACAGCAGATGATGAAAGAGAAACAATCTGTACAGATACAGAGGTACAAAAACACAGGCTGGAATAAACTCTTTAAGTGCTAAAATAAAAATTTAGAAAAAACCCCAATCTAGATGAAGAATACATATTAATAAATTATGTAGCTTCTCAGACTTACTTGTCCAAAGCATGCTATAAGCACTGTTTCACCCAGGAAAAAAATACTAGGACAAGCTTAATTCTCAAGGTACTAAGTCCCAGAGAGACCTCTGAAGAAAACACTGTTTTATTAAATCTTATCTCAAGACATGGCTATAAAAGCATTGTCAACAGCTCCAGTAACTAAGCTTATTAAACTTTTATCTTCATACGGCTTCTGCAGCCAAATAACAGCTGGAAAACTGATAATAAAGAAATTTAATCCATCATTTTTACAGATGAAATTAATACCTGTCAAATTCACTGCTGACAATTTAATATAATAGATTTAAATTAACTACTCTGTTTCTTTTTTAGTTTAAGATAGCTCAGAAAAACAAGATGACACTTCTTAATACTGCAAAGTTCAAGTCAATTATTGTACATAGAGAACAATTACAGACAAGGTGAATTGTGTGCAATATGCATCACAGAGTCAGTTCTGACTATATAAGTTTATGAAGTTTTTTTTTGATCCAAGACAACAAAAATCCTGATTTGAAAGAGTAAAGTATTAAAAATCTGTGAAAATGACACTTAGAAAGTATTCCAAAATTTTTTAGGAATGCATTGCACCTCAAAATTATTTCGAATGAACTACGTGTGGACCAGTAGTATAAGACAACATTTTAATTAAGAACATAAATTATAATTGATAAAGCAATCTTGATCTCCAGAAAACTGCATAGTAACCAATGCATAGACTAACAAAAAATGTTACAACTATACATGACTCAATTCTGCACATTCACTTAATTTTAAAAGATAGAAGGTAAAAGCTTATGACAGGTAAATTAGATGCAGTTGAGACAATATTGCGAAAGCAGTAGAGAGCACAATCCAGCCAAACCTACAAAGTTAGCTCAAATGAGAAGAGTCGAAGCTCAGAAACTAACAATGCACTTGAAAAAGCACTTTCTTCAAAAGGTTAAAAAACCTGAACTGAAATAAGCACAAAAGAGGCAGTTCAAAATAACCACTCACAATGCATCAACAAAAACAGAGGGTTTGTATAAAGCTGCTCATTGCTCCACATTTTTCATCCCAGTAGTGATATTTCTAGCATGTTAATTCAAAAAAGGCCTGTATGTGTTCTCTTGCAGTTATTAGCTTTAGTTAACTGGAGTTGTTGCTAGTTTTGTACAATTACTACTACTGCATTCCCTTTGTGATGTTGTGTTGAGGCTTTACCATACAGCATTTACCATTTACAGCATTTCAAGAATCCAAATTCTTTGCAACAGACAACTTGGCATCTTTGGCCACTAGAAAAGCTGTTCCTTGCATAGTGAAACCACTTCTTCTATAGCCATGATGTATTTATGTACTGACACCTTGAATCATAAACAGCAAGGGCAATGAGAACCACAGAAAGGTGTCAGAACTTCCATAGAACAGCCAGTTTTTGCTATAAACTGAAAACACCAAGCACAGTGAGAAAATGAACTTTTAAGGAATCACAGAATAAGCTGAGTTGGAAGGGACACTCATGGATTGGCAAGTCCAGCTCCTGGAGTTTGCCTGAGTACCAGAGCTGGTGAAAGAAAAGATACTGTCATGTCAGACTTACACAGAAAACTAGCAAAAGCCAGGGGAAAACAGGAATTATTGTCTCTTAAGAAAATGCCAAAGGCACTTCAAGTTAAAAACAGACAAAATGGCAAAGGAGCAAAGTGCATTGGATATGGAACCAGGACTGAAACTTAGATACTTGTGACTGAGGATGAGTAAAAGTATTGAAAGTCAGCAAAAAAAGCCATAGAGGAAAATAAGGTATGGAGAAAAAATGTAAGAGACCTGCTGAAACAACACCAAGGGCAATGAAAACACAGGACTTCTTTTGAAGGTTTAATAATATCAAAGAGAATCACTTATAAGAAAAAAAGAACAAGAAAATGGAGAAACAAGAGAGGTGTGTAGTCTGAGGAGAGTGGAGAAAGAAGAGTTTCAGCAACAGCAATAACTCTTCTAATTTATAATACAAGACATTTATGGGATTTTTTGCTTAAGTGAATTTCAGATAAAAAAAAAAAAGCAAGAAGACAAGATAGCAAAGAGTATGGTTCTGACAAACTCATAACAGCAAAAATTCAAGAGGTGGTGGGGACAATGGGAGAGATGTGAGATCATCTCCTGGTAACCAAGCTAATGAGATAGACCAGCAAAAGGTCAGTAACAGCAGGAGATATAATGGATGTGAATTTAGGAGTCAGAGTGAAAAACAGTTAACTCCCTAGGATACTAACTTAAACAACTGAACCTTGACAAAGAGAGCACCAGTTCAATATATTAGATAAAGGAATTTAACATGAAATCAAAATTTACACATGATGTATTTCAGAGGAATAACCAAAACTTTAAATATACTTCTTAAATATATTTCTCACAACTCCTAAAAATACTGTTATGTCTCAAATCATAACATGACAAGGGTTTCATGTTTATGTCATAAATTGTTAAGATATATACATTACGATACGCATTATCCTAAACTGGTTATTGGAAGGAAAAGATTACAAGAGGAAGAATGGTGAGGAGGATGGCAGATTTGCTCAAGTGACCTTGCAGCTGGGATTAACAACACCTGGAGATAACCAGTAGGGGAAATCCCATATAATATGTCTGCTGCTGTTTATCCTCTGCCTGTTTTGAGAAGTAGAATATCTGTGTTGAGATAATGTGGGTGCTCACAGAGACTTGGAGGCACTCTCATGGACAAGCCTGAGATTGCTGACCTGAGGGAGAGATCAAAGCCCAGAAACAATAAAAAGCACAGCAAGACCTCAGCACGGTGGTACAATACGAGGGCCCCTGGTAAATGGCTGCGAACAGCAGCCTCACTGCCCATCAGGATGGGGAGCCTGGCAGTGCCTGCCCTGCCCCTCACGTGTCTCTGCTGCCCAGCTGCAGCTTCAGGGTCCTCCAGTAAGTGAGGTAATGAAAAAAATTAACTCTCTGCATTTCAGCCTGGGTTTGTGGTTGTTCTGGCCACCTGCCTGTGTCAACACACACCTGTAATGTTTCAGTTTATTATAAAAATGATACTGACATATGCAGTCTTCAGTCACTGGCTTTGCTGATCTTGTGAAATTCTCCACAGGCTGTCTCAGAATGGTGCTGCTTGTACCCCAGAAATTGTTGCCAATAGATGGCCTTCTCAAAGGGCTGTAAAATGTGAAATTTTTTTCAGCTTTGTATCTGAAATTATCCTTTTGGTTGATGGGGCCCACTGCTGGTGACTGTCTGACAAAATACAGCTGTAATAACACTGAGGGAATGATAATTTTCAGTCAGCCTTCACCTAGTCTTCAAGCAGAGAGTATCCCAGAAGAGAAATGTCAGAAAAAAATACTCCACCTGCAACTGAGCATGGTATCATATTTTCTGACAAATGGTGCATGATTTCATCCTTCATTTAAAGAATCTTTGGTTTTTTTAAGAGGTAGAAATAAAACTCTGAAAGTTCAAATTAGTCCAGGAAGATCCACTATCTTTTAGATTATATCAGAACATAGCAAATTCAAAGTATGACTTGAAAAACAAATATTCACCAACTAATATCAAGCAGGAAAACACAAATCCTGGAAAAGAAGATTAACAGCACTAGACGTTCTAACTTAAAGCTGCCTTAGGAGGTAGGATCTGCCAGAGAAAACTTCCAACAGATTTCTACATGGCTAGCAATCCTTCCAAATGAGCACACTGATTTAAAAAGTACTTGGAAACCTTTGGGACATTTTCTGATCTTTAGTCATGACAGGAAATTTCTAAAACAAAATCCCCAGAAAAGTCGGTAGGGCAAGCCATCTATCTAACTTTCTCAAGTGGTAAACAAGAGGAGAATTGTGCTATAAGACAAATGTTATTGTTTCAGTTGCATTTGGTAATTCAAAGTGAAGTCTACAAACGAGATATCTCATTAGTCTGAGCAGATGGATCAAAATTAAAGACTGAATCACCAGTTCTTAATTTCCCAGTAGCCAGGAAGAGCTTGAAGTCTTGCAGGAGATGAATGTTGAAAAATCATCGTAAAAAGCTTCTCTCCATCTGTCAAAACACATGCCTATAGAATGCAACTACTCTTACCAACCTTAGCCTTAAAAATACACATACATCTAATAAAAACACATGGATGTGTAACTGTAGCCAAACCTCACAATGCAACCTACAATATGACAGTGTCACATCAGCATGAATTTCATAGGAATAAATTATTTAGTTCTGCTGTGGCAGAATTCTTTAAGAACGAGTTAACAGAACAGTAGATAAACAATGCTGAATTTAATTCATTAAGGCATTCCAAAGACTCTGGTCAAGAATCTTACAAGAGACAACATAGTGAAAGCTTGATGGCCACAGGAAGATCTACATTAACTCAAGCAACTTTAGTGAGGAAAGTGTTTTTCTCGAGTTCTGGTATTTCTCTCTTGCATTTCAGTATAAAACAGAACAGAGGTTTTAGGCTCTCTGGAGCATTGCTAATGAGATCTATGTCTGTCACACATTATTGCCTGAATAGATAGAAAATCTCAACCACGTCCTGAATGTCATACAGATACATCAGCTATGGAAATTTTTTAAGTATTTGGGGGGGGAAGAGATGAATACATCTTTTTAAGAAATATATTTAGAAGCAATAACAGCTTTGTTTAAAAGCATATGAAGTTTCCACATATATAATGTTAATAAACACAAGTGTTTCAGATAAACAAGCTATGAAAGGTAACAGAGCATGATGATAACAGCCTATGGTGAACGTGGACACAAGGTAATGAGTTTCTAGAAACTTAGAAAATCAAAGGACATTCTCAAAATTGTGCAAAGGCACTGAAGAAAACCTTTCTAGTGTAATATTAATCATATTTGCTCATATTAATCTTTCACTATGAGGCAGGCATCTCAATGCAGATATATCTACATGACCTTTTTCCCCTCACTTTTTAAACATCTGCAGATCTAATGATTAGACAGATCATTTGTCATGGCACACTTATTAAAAGGAAAACTCAAATTTTTCATGTGGTATAGTACTACACATGATAATTAGACAACAAGCTGATGTGCTTGATTCTGCATTGTCAAAACCTGGTACTTGTATATAGTTCATTTCAGGTTATGGTATTTTTTTAAATAAATATCAAGACCAATTTGAATTAAATAGTCTGAAGAAAAGTCCAGTGTATCTGATTGCTATTTAGATGTTCTAAATGAGAGCTCTGCAACACAGCAGAATGAACACTTTCAAACAAAGAACATTTACAACCATATGAATCAAATTAACCAAAGTGTTCTGAAATCAAACCAACATCTCTACAGCAAGGAAACCACACTTCGACTTTGTTCAAAATTATACTTATATGGCTGTGGGTTTGAAATACAATTTTCAAAGAGATCAGCAACAGTGTTCTTTGATGAAACTGTAACATTAAGTAGACTATAGTTCTTCTCTTCACCTCTTAAAAGTGTAGCTCATGCCTTAAAACAAAAGTCTTGCACTCAGCTGCTAGCAAGAACTAAAAACTATTCTCAAGAAAAGTTACAAAAACATCTCCTACTAGAACTGAACAACTTACAGTACCTGAATGTTTTCAAATAATATCATATATGTTTGCAGTCCCTTTTTTCCTCAGTGTAAAGAAAAGAGAGGGGAAGAAAGGTGCAGTAAATATGCCAAAACAGCACACAGACTCCCTGCTGGAAATCCAAGATACATTACTTAGATACTACTGATTTAAAGACTCTACCACTTGCACTTCAGCAAGTGAAAATAAACAAAACCAAAACAAGAAATGAAAGATAAGAAACTAAATGTACTTCAGTGTTAGGAATTTGGCAATGTTTGTGCATAATTGACAATGAGGAGAAAACAAACAAAAGTTTCCTTGGTACTGCTAAAAAAATTTCATTAACAGTCTTCACTCAGGAAAATAACAGTACTTCCATAAATAATCTTCATGAAAGTTTTCTGAACGTAACACAATAACTGATATCAACAAGTGAAGATAAGCTGAAGAATGGAGCTAAAGCAAGGCAGTGGGGGCAGGAGGACTAGGAGGCTGCTGTTGAAGTATTTTTTCCCTTTCTCAAGTCATAAACCAGCTGTTCATCTTTCAAAAAACACAATGATTTTTTTTTGTGTAAAGGAAAAAATATGCAATTCTTAGTGTGACTTTATGGGACAGTTTCCCTCTTTTATATATAAGTTATTTACTGAAAAGCCTCTTCAAGCATCATAGAACACTACTATTTGTTCTTGCTTTGAAGAGGTGCCATACCTGCTTTATGTGCAAAATTCTAACAAAAACAAGACATTGTGTGGGAGTAATTCAGGACCACAATCATAACAGAATGACAAACTATTCAGGCAAATGAGTTAGGCCCATATTCTGAGTTGGGGGAACGTCAGACTTGAGAATTCACCACAGAGACCTCTATTGTAAAGCAAAATGAAGGATTACTTCCTTTAAAAACAAAACAAAACACAAACTCCAGGATATTTCAGATTATTTATGCTGAGCCCTTACACACCTTGTCTTGAATGCTGCATAATTCTCATGTCTCATTTCTAACACAGAAGACTAGAATTTGAAAGATATAGGAAAGGCTAAGAATAATAATTGTTTAATTTTTGGATTTTTTCATCTTTAAGTACCTGTTGTAAGGTCTCTAACATACTGACCTACTTTGCCTTGTAATTTTTTTAAAAAGTGACATAAATACACATTAATGGATATATATGGATAATATACATTAATGGATATATAAAGTACTGGGAATTTTGACCTCTGTTAGAAGCTAACACTCTTTAGCCAGTTTACATCTTCTTGCATGATGTTTCTATGAAGTGTTTGTAGCGTTAGAGGCTACCTCTGAAGCAATACATCATAAAAGAATAATTCTTAATACATCACTGTGATGATTCAACTTCTTTATGCATGTTCTTAATGGAAACTAAAAAATAAATACCTGGTGTCCAGCCATTATTTGCTTTAGCACATTTTCATAACATACTTCATCCATATGATTCAGCTGCTGCACCTGAAAAACAAACATCAGAGTCCATATTAAAATAATCTCTATCTTATAGATTATCTACTCTGTCTCAAGCAATTTAGAGTGATCCATGAAAGATAAATTTGATCATGCAATAAAGTTTACAGTACATAAACTTCCATTCCAACAATAGTGTTTTGTTTTTAAATTTAGAAACAAAACATCAAAATACATAGGTAAAATATGAGTAAGGGCAGTTATTAGAAAATTTATTATGCAACTTTGCTGGTGTTTTTTAATGACCAAATAGAAGTAAGCCAGTTTTTAATTTATCTGTTTCATATTAAGGAGTCTTACTTCTACAAGATATTGAGGAAATATCAATTTAATATATCTTATCTAGAACGAAGACTTTCTATTTGGTATAGAAAAATGGTTTTTACATTGCATACATACATATTTTTTATCTCCAGGAAATTACTGATAGCTTTTTTGCCATAGAGAACAGAGATTATTTCATAGTTGGGTCATGCACGGAGAACATTGTGAGCACCATGTAGAGAATTTCCAATTATAGATAAAATGTTTAAGAAAGAACCCAGTCAAAATAAAGAGTATTCTTCAGCCTACTCTAAAGATTTTTTTTCTATTTCTGTAATGCATTACAATATGAATGGCATGTATATATATACTTGAACACTACTTAGTATTAGGCTTGTGACAAACCAAAATAAATAAATAAAGTTCAATATCATAGCAATCATTCCATTTTTCATTTGTGCATTCATGTCTTATAACCAAATTGTTTTGGCACAAAGAAATGTTCTACAAAAGCAAAGCATTTACATATTTCAAAATGGAAATTTAATACTTGGAGTTACCTAGAACAGACGAAAGTTGAGCAACACAGCTTTAAAACAGCTTTAGAGGGAAGAGAACATTGGTATTTGAAACTGTACAAATATAGTAATAAAAAGATGAGAAAGTATGGGCATGTGTGATAGAGACAAGCACCCAGTCTAATCATTCTTAAAATGAAAGGCTAGCATTTTACCAAATATGTTTTTTCAAATAGTAGCAAGTGAAAATCATTAAGGAGAAACTTACAGGAGCAGTGCATAAAGATACATGGACAGATATATATATATATATGTGCACACATAGTACAAAATTAACTTTAGATATTCTTTGCATTTATACCTAAAGAGAAAAACATAAACTTGTATAAAGAAAAAAGATTGATATTGAAGAAAAATATCTGACATTAACAGACCTTGACTGAAGAAGACAAACCTTAGTCTTGGTGCCATATGCTCCAAGAATTTCAAAACACAGAGTTGTAAGAGCTTTTCTGGATAACTTCTATGCATAATAAATACATCATGCTGTCCTTGTCTTTGAAAGCTTGCCTACAGTTTGCATGTGACTCTGTAAATGGTTAATCAGCTCCAAATTTTGTGTGAGTGTTTTTTGGATGCAGGATTTCAGCAAACTGTGGCAAAGCATTTACCTAAAGTACCTAACATCCTTTATCTCCTTGCAGCTCATCAGTGTGCATAATAACACAGCACTGACTGCACTTGCTAATGCTCTGCAATAACAGCTTTTGATCTTTTGATCCTCTGCTTTCTTACATTGCTTTCCTCCTCTCATGAAGACCACAAGGATGTTGATATTGGCAAAAATTAGGCAGCTTTAGTATTAGTATTATCCTGAATAGAATCCTTTTTCAAAGAGGCTTAATACTTCTATGTTTTGCTTGCTGTGAAGTATTATCTTGATTGTAAAATATATTTTGCTCTGTGAAATTGTTATGGCAATCTTCCGAAAAACAAAATAAGAACTCCTGGCTGTGGTATTACCAAAACAGTCTGCCAGGTATTCACATTTAAGAATAACTATTACCTCCTAATATTTCCTCATCTCCTTATGCTTCTTTAGAAAATTACTGTTTTTTTAATAATTTCAAATTTTATAAGACATTGTTATCTCTGATTTTTTGAATCCAAAATACATTCTAAAGTGAGTATGAAGAAAGGGAGTAGTTTCTCCTTTTTTACTATATAGTGAAAATAAACTAAATATTTGAATCAAGTAGCAATGAAAGATTAATTGAAAGTAACAGCATGTAAGACTGAAGGTATTAAAAGCAATTAATGAAGATTAAAATATACAAATCATGGTAAGCACCATATGGTAAACTATTATGCGTATAGATTTGAAACATCTCCCTACAGCTGTAAGTTCCTCTCCTGCACTGCAGATGCAATGACTGCTTAAATAACCTACCAAGAAAGGCCATGTAAATTTTTACAAAAAACTAAATAATATGCTATGATTGATTAAGCTACAAAATTAACTTTTGATTTAAAATGTCTTGATTTCTAGTAGTTTAAATCAGGGGTGAGCAATATCTTTTGAAAAGTTAAACTACATATATCTTAACTATAAGCTAATGAGATGCATGGGAAATCTATGTAAGGATTTATGTTTACATAAAGTCCTGTATTTAAAGAACTATAATTTATATGTCAGGTGTCACTGCACTAATGATTTTTAATAAGAATATTATACCAAACCATTGTCTTAATGCTTTCCAAAATGAGCAACAGCACAAAAAGTAAAGAAGCTTATTTAGGGATTACTTTAAATACAGTTTCTACCAAATACATATATATGATAATTAATGGCTTAGCATGCTAAGGTTTTCATCAGTAGCTTTAGCATTAATGTATGTCGTGTTAATCTATATCTATCTATTTTGAAGTCTGTACCTATATTTACAACTATATCTATATCACCTATCTATTGAGATATATATATACATATATATATATATATATATATATATATATATATCCAGATTTAAAAAAAAATAGTATTTTTCTTATAGTGTTCCTCATGCATCATTACAGCCAGACAAACTGCTGAAAAACCTGAAATGAAAGAGACAGAAAAATCAGCCGATAACTTGACTCTGCAGTTGAAGGTGATGATTTCTTCTTCATCCAGCAAAATTTAGCAGTGAAGAAGCATCAATGCAAAGCTAAATGACTTTGTATCCAACTGCAACAAGGCCTGCTTACAAGTATGGCAAACTGAAGGAAGAAGATTCTTAAAGCACCTTTAAATTATGCATATCTTTATATAAAAGAAATATGCTTCAGAAAACACCTGTAGTATAATAAACAAGTATCCCATACACATAAATACACAAAGCACAGTAATAACAAACAGCAACCACAAACAGCAACTCTTTCTTTGGCATTCACAATTTTTTTACCTTATTGGTTGTCTTGATCCCTATAAAGGTTTGTCCCAGGGGTACGGGTCGGAAACGGCCATCAAAATAGAATAATCCAATGTAGGGATTGACATGAAGAAATGTAGCTACATCAAGATAATTGGGTAATGTAGCTGAAAGTCCCAAAATCCTAATCATGCTTTGTGTAGATTCAACCTATTAAAAAAATCAGAAAAAAGTAAATTTTCCAAGTGTTGTAAGCCAAGGAATCAAGCACAGAGTTTTAAAACATCCCTTATAAAACATTAATGTGAAAGAAACAGTTAACACTTGCTATAAAAGGTGAACAATACATGTGAGTTAGTGATTATCCTGTATTGAAGAAACCAGCGCATTCTGCAATTCCATCAAATCTTGCTTATTCATCTTTCTATTCTATTGTACTTTTGCCCTCCAAAAGGTTAGCTAGTCATTAGCTGACATGGAGGAACAATAGCAGAAAACTGGCTTTGTTAAGAAGGGATAGTACAATTTCTAGGCAAAACTGTGACACATGATTTGGTGTCTTTTCTTCCTTAGTCCAAATCAGACCACTATTCTGGAAAGAAAAAGGAATCTAATTTGTGCCACTCCTCTGTCTTAGGTTTTTGCTTCCACTACTCTCTTAGAGAATGTATTCTAGTTCTCTGTAACTGGCATTTCCTTCTAATTTCTTATTTTTTAAAAAAAATCTTTAACTCTTCAAATGTTTGGTTTACATGCTTTCCCATTTAATAAGGGACAGAAATGGTGCTTTACAACTAAACACTCTGTTCCACACAAAAGCCTGCATATTATATGTATTTTCAGGTAATTTCCAAAAAGAATGAAGGCACACAGAAGAACTGAATGAAAAAAGAAGGGAAGAATTTTGTCATTTCCTTCTGGAACATTAGGAGTTGTATAGGCTGCCTCACAACTAGCATAATTATTTAAAACTCTGGTTCACAGTAATTTTATTATAAGGCTTTTTAGACACTGTAACTGGAGCCATGATATGATATTCTCATCTAGTCTCAAATGGGTGAATGTCTCAAAATGAGTAAGGCTGGTAAATTCCACCTGGCTAAATCTTATTCAAAAAATAAGGTTTTATTTAGATTTTGATTTACTCTGCTGTTTTGAGTTCAAGTGAAAGGGATGCAATTAAAACAGTTAAATTAGAAATTTTCAAAATAGAAGATTAAAAAGTAAATGGAGAGCATTCTCAAGGAAGACAAAATAACACCACACCATAATCCAGAATAGGATTTGATTTGAAGAATAGGAAGCACACCAAAATATTAAACTAAATCTCAAAAGTAACTATGGCCCCAAACACCAGACACAACAAGCAGACAAACTAAACCATGGCATTTCCTGGTAATAGACATGTCCTGTGGCAAAAATTTGGACACTAAAACTGTGGCTGTAAACAACTAACTGACACAGAAAACCTGCAGACCAATTCTGCACTTGCACATGAGCAATCTTCCAAAGGAAAACCCCATGAACAGTAAAATCTGATATGTAAATGCAAACTGGGAAAAATGAGAGATTCCATTTTCTGAAGTCTTCCATCTACAGGGAACAAAAGCAGTGCCACATCCTTCTGCTCTGACTTCAGTATGTGCAGGGCTGTTTCTCACATTTTTTCCCCTCACAAGTGCTGCAGAGTGTTTTTACCCTTTCTTAAACATGCTTTACCAGAGGTGCCACCACCTCTAGGTGGTCAGAGCCCGCTCTAGTGATCATGTCCAGCTCATTCAGCCACAGCCATCCCCCACCAAGGCCACACTGCAGCCCCCTCAGCCAGCACTGGGCATCTGTGGTGCAAGAGTTTTCATTTACTTAGTGTTTATACACTTTTTATTTAAGCTTGAGCCTGTAAGCACAATTACCACTTGTATCCTGAAAGTTCATAATTGCCTGATAGTAAGTACAGCAATCTTGGAGTGTAACTGAGCTCCCATCTGGAAAACATTACTTGATTTTGCTAAATTCAATAACAATTTTTTTTGCAAATCTCCTAAGAGCCTGAAAGCATTAGTTTGAAAGTATGCACAGTTCCATCTGAAGCAGCATTTCAAGTATTTAAACAATTAACAAGAACACTGCTTAATAACCATGGACATATGTATTTTTACAGCAATTAAATGCTAGATTTTTTTCAAAGATTTATTTTAAAATAAAAACAGTGTTTAGAGAACAGTTACAATTTACTGAGAGTTGCCACTTTCAAAATCTTAGTAAAACAAAGAAAACACTTGATGTCACTGACCTGGCAGTTGACCCTGGAGCTAAGGAACCCACTGAAAACCCTGAATTAAAACTCCACATGACAACTGAAGGTGACAGTTAACACAATCAAGTAATTAAGATTACTAATATATTTAGAGCACACCACTAGACCAGGTTGTTCAGGGCCCCAGAACTTCAAGGGATAGAACATCCACAACTCTGGGAAACCTATTCCAGTACCTCACCACCTTCACAGTCAAGAACATCGTCCTAATATCCAAACTAAACGTACTCTCAGTTTAAAGCCATCCCTCCTTGTCTTATCCTTGCAAAAGTCCCTCTTCAGCTTTCTTGTAAGTACTCTTCAGGTACTGAAAGGTAGTAAGATGACCCAGGCACCTTCATTTCTCAAGGCAGAACACCCCCAGTTCTTTCAGCCTTTCCCCAAGGGGAAGGGACTCCATCCCTCTAATCATCTTATTATGACTAAATCATTCCATCAATTTCCTGAAGTTCTTTCGAGGCCATGCAAACAAAAAAGTCTTTATTCTTTTACCATCTACTTTTTATATTTGCTCACCAAAAAGACATATAATTTATATACATAGATAAAATAATCAAGATGCAAAAAGAGGTACACTTACACTAAAATAAAAAAATGTCTAATAACAATCCCTCCAATTATTTTATGTCCAGATAAAATTCAAACTGTAACTGAACATGTGTTTATTTTGTGCATATCATCACATGCTGATAGAGAATGAGGGGCTTTTACTCTTCTAATTATACATGGCAATATAAAAACAGCAGTGACTAAAACTGTGCTACACTTAAAAAATAAAAAAAACCAAGACTACCTGAATATACAACTATAATACAATTTATTTTTCGCATTTTCTCTGTGATTATAATTCAGTTTCAACTATGTATCTATTATTCATCTAGCTAAGCACTCTAGAAATGATTTTCCATAATGGTTTTTAGAATCTAACACATTTTTATAACAGAGTTCTCTGCATACACTTTTCGACTACCTTTCTGACTTCCTCTTGAAGTGCAAGCACTAACATCTTTTACTTTCAGGTGCTTCTAAAGAACAGCCTTGAAAGTGTACAGATACCTTTTGTAAATACAGATCAGTCAAAAATTAGTATTTTTCAACTACAGGATCACTTATTATTTGATCCTAGAAGTCCCAACTAGAGATTATGTCTTAATATACAAGAAACCATGAACCCACAGTCTTCTCCTGAAATGGGAGTAGAAATTACTGATAACAAATTTAGGATGACAAAGTTCTCTGTTTACATTGCACATTGGTGGCTGTGGTAGGCAGCTAAGTGTCTTTTCTTCACTACTGAAACACAGCCTCTAACATTTCATTTTTTATATGTGTTTAACTACCCCAGTAAAATAATAAGCACCATTTGAAACTTAATGAGGCTTTCCTTGAAAACCTGAACTGACACAGTATCTGCACATCAGGTTCTTTAAAAGCCTTATCATGTTTTTTACTTCTCACTTCCAGAGTAACATCAAACTAGCTTGATGTTACACTGGAAGTGAGAAATAAAATTGCCACTGCTATATTTAATTGACATAGCTAATTAGTATATATAATTTAGAAACATTCTTGATGGCATGTGGAGAATTGACAGCATGTCCACCAGACGCATTCACAGAACACGATTAGCACACCATGAAATTCCATGTATGCAGAAAAAATAATCAGAAGATAGCTATCCAGTATCAATTTCTACACAAGCATCATCTGCATTCATGCTGTACAAATGATAAAGGATCAGGTATGGGAAGTGCCTCTCTGGACTGTAAATTGATCACAGCAAGATCATTTTCTTCCTAATAGGTTTTAAGATTAGGATATCATCTCGTTACATTACAGCCACCACTTGAGAGCATATAGAATGTGCAGAGAGATACCCTTTTATCTGACTTCTAAAGTTCTTCCTGAACTTTGTGATCTTGGCAGCCTTCCCATTTCCATGTATTAAAATATCACATTCACAGAATGAATTACAATCAAGCTGGAAAGCATATCTCTGATTGTTCAACCTGAGCACAGAATTAAGTGAAGCAGACAAGTTTACACATTTTAATCTTTGAAGAATTGTCTGCTGGTTAGAAATCTAATCTGATATTCAGATGACCCAGGATCACTTCAACACACCCTCTGCAGTCAGTCTTTATGCCCTTCAGATGTTCACTAAAGACAAGATATTCAGAAAATTAGACACAAGCATTTCTTAGTTTTTAATGCAGATGTACAAGAAGATGAATTCTTAACTTAGGTTCCTGAATCCCCTGTTAAGTGGTAGTAAGAATGAAGTACTACATATGGGGATTCACATTAGTTATTAGTTGGATATTATCCTACCCACAAAAAAGCTCCATGCTTTACTCTCTCACCAGATCTGTGCTATATATCCAAAACAAAGGAGAAACAGAAATGGAAAAAGAATTGAGTAGGGCTCAGAGCATTAAAAAAAAAAAAAAAAAAAAAAAAAAGAATTAATTTTTTCAAAATTACTAAGCAGAAAGTTTATTAGAATGTTTCATCAGTATTTATATGTTTATTGCTATATTGTTTACGAGTAATGAAAGAGTTAAATTGTCAATAAGTCCACATATGTGCAGTTGTCTAGTTTTAAGAACAGAAATGGAAAAGCAGTAAAATTGCAAAAACCAAAGTACATAGTAAAAATGCAATTACTAATACAGTTTTGAAGATTCTATATAGGACGTTATCTACAACTCACTCTGCACAGAATGCATTTGTTACTAGGCAACCCTCTAGTTAAGTAATTTTATTAGTTTTACTCTGCATCCAATGAACCCTGAAAATACTGTGATCTCAGTCCTCCATTTAGAATATATTTAAAAATCTAGAAAAAATGAAACCATGCAGAAAGCACTATTAGAAGCCATATTATTCTCCCTCAGCTAAATATTAGGTATGCATTACTTTGTCTTAAGAAATTACATTTTGCATATATCTGTTAAGCAATTTCTACACTTGGCACAGTGTCAGTTTTTCCTGACTGACAAAATGCCTTTTCATGCTATGCTTACTGTTTAGTTCCCAAACTAAGAAACAAAAATACCTCTGAAGCTTCCTACAAATGAGTTTCACTGCTTTACCATAATATGAAAGACCACAAAATGTATGAAAATCACTATTATTTTTTAAATTCCACAGGTGAATTACTAAAATGGAAAAACAGTCACCTATCAATATTAAAAAATGAGATGCAGAATGGCTTCCTGACATCCCTTCCATGCACAGTAAGAGAAAAGCTTCTGAAGATTAATTCAAATGTCTGATACATAATATTTCTCCAACAATGGAGATTCGGTTGTGTTTTAAAAAAGTAGTTTTAAAAAAATAATTTTTACACAACTACAAGGTGGTGCAAAAGATAACAAGATAGACCTAGACTCATGTAAGACTCATTAGACATATGGCTGCAAAACATACTGTCTAAAAATAACATCACAGAGTAGCAAGAAAACATGTATTAAATTTATCACAAGCTGATGAACTGTCAGATTTAAAAAGAATGTATAACTGAAAAACAGCCATTAAAAAGGGATTCCTCTAATTGCTAAGCCCAGTGCTATTCAATAATTCTATTGATGATATGCAGTACAAAACAACTGGTGACAAGAAAGGCAGGTGATTGGCAGAATTAATATAACTGATGTGTATGTCAGCCATACAGATAAATCTAGGCTGATAGCACCATTCAAAATAAATTTCTTTTCACTGAGCTCAATCTATAACAGGCCATAGCCACAAAATGAGACACTACTCTCAGGACACATTCTTACAGCCATGTGTTAATCCTGCAGCAACTATAAAAAGGTTTGTTTGAGGATTTAACAAACAGGTACCTGAATGCAAGCTCCCAAGATGTATTAACAAATTAAGTACATGCAGTTCTTAAAGGTATAAAAGGGATTGAACTGCATAATTGAAGGGGATCACTCTATCTCTGTATCTGCCAGAACCAAACTACCACAAAAGTTCTATCTACATCCAGTTTTGCTGACATGTTTTGCAGATACAATCATGAATACAGGAGAGTCCAGTGAGAAAAAGTCCCACAACACTATTGCTTGAAATGGAAAAATTATTGCAGAAGGCTTCAGTAACCTTGTTTTGTTTATCCTTTAATAAAAGATGCTGAGTAACTTGAGTTTATATAAGGAATATCAAAGAGTCAAAAGACTAAAAGAAGTCACTCAATATGAGAACTGAAGAACCAAATGAAATGCCACTGTCAATCTAATCCCAAAAGACCCACATAGGAACTACAGTGGGCTACTACCATGTCACACAAGATATACAGATCTAGGCAGCTGGTTTTATGTCATTAGCTACCAGTTTTGACTCTTTTTTTTAAACTGATCAAATTATCAAAATCAAGAATGGGATTCCAAGCACAAAAAAAACCCCTAATTTGATAACAATTAGACATTTGGATTCAGGTGAGAAACATCTGAACTAGTTTGTCAATGATATTCTAATGAGAGGTAAAAGAGTAAATGAAAGGGACAGAAAAAAAAATAGGTAGAGGAAATAATAAGGCGCTACTGATACTGAAAATGCAAAGGAAACAACATTCCAGCTGAAAGGAAAAGCTCCTTAAATAAGGTAGCACGAGGAAAGCAAGGTCAGAAAGGAAACATGAGAATTTCTAGGGGAAAAACTCCAACATCTCGCTGCCTTTGATCTTCACTTCCCCAACAAGCCCCTCCTTTCTTGGTGAGTAAAAGGTAGAGCACAGGACCTCTCCTAGTTTCTCCATCGCCTGGAGAAGGCATTTCTCATCAATGTATTCCAGGAATCTCCTATATACCTTGTACTGCTGTTATCCCACCTATAGTGTTGATCTAATACAAAAACATAAAGCAACTGAAACTTAAACTTGAAGAATAAGACAGTGCTGAGATATTTGTACATCTAAGATGGCAGCTTTGGTATCCCAAAATCTGAGAAAGCTTTTAATATGGATTTTCTTTTATTTAATTTATCACTCACATATTGAGAGCAGGTACCAAAACTTCTGTATAACTCAAGTATAGTATTCAGTATGCTTTTTTTTTTTTTGTGGAAAAAATACCCATAAGAAGCAAGGAAGTCATCAAAATCTCTGAGTAATTATAAGAAAATACTTCAGTGGCCTGTAAAAACTGTCAATTTTTTTCTTTCAAGCTAATAACATTAGTATATTACAGTAGTGTGGAAAGTTTGATTAAAAAGTTTAAGCATTTCAGTTTAACATCTGCATTATGCTCTGGACTAAAACTTTAAACATCAAAGCTACAAATTGGATTCAAATAAGTTGTTTGATGTTATACCTACAGTATATAACAGAGCTCAGAGCAATTTTCCCACCAAAATGTTTAGCAAAGTCAATTTAAATCACTCGCAAAAACATTCTCTAAAATTTGAAAAGTGCAAACATGCACAAATATGCCCTTCATTCTGCTATGAGTAAAACTGTCAGCAATTCCAATATATATGCTCCTTCCAGGTTTAAATAAAACCTAATTCTAAAAACTGCCATGAGTTAAAATGAGCGTGTTAAAGTCTTACAGTAAGTGGCGTGACTCAGTGTTCATCTGGGGGAAAGTACATCAATCATTCAAGTATTTTGAGGTACAAATTGGGACAGCCCTACTAATGCATCAGAATATTCCTGCTTTAAGAATGCACTTGGATAGCTGTACTTTTACCTCATATCAATATGAATCTTAAAACATTCTTTTCTGGCACAGTTGTAGGCCCAAGTATCTAGTTGAATACTAATTCAAATCCACCATCTTTGTTTCTGTTGTACACCATCTACACACAAAACACCCCTCATACCTCCAACAAGAGAGATGCTTTTTCTCTAAGACCTGGTAACAAACCCCACAAAAGTTAAAAGGCACTACACTATACATCCTGACCTGCACAGGAATCATGATGTCTCATCTAAGCTAGGGAAGTATGATCCAGATGGAACTACAGGTACAATCATTATTAGAGTTGCTATTAGTGATTTATGGAAAAGGTTGAAGTAGTATTCAAAGGAATTTATCACAGCTCTGTTCTAGAAGTGATACAAGAAATGACTGTTCCAGGTCAGATCAAAAATTATACTACTTGAATGCACTGTCTCCTGCAGGAGCCGAAAGTGACAGAACAGAAAGTGGGAAAATGTCAATTATATTTACCAGAATAGATCTGTTCCTACAGCCTCCAGTCTGATCTAGTGACTAATACTCTGCAATGGATTTTTCTTTGAATTACTTGTCCCTCTACTACAAATTCAGAAAAAATAGTCAATATTTTGGATGGCTTAAACCAGTATACAAATCAGGTAATTGATTTCAGCAATTACTGCAGTGCTGTAATTGACATAAGGATATTTCAGATTAATAATGTCCTTAGAGTTTTGGGGTTTTTTTTGTATTTCAAGAAGTGAACAATTCCTCTTATTTCCTGTGTGCATGAATACTGAACAAGTACAATATTTCTATAGATATCAATGAAAAGTAAGTTCTAGAACTACTTTCAGAAAGGCTGGAGAGGATATTGAAATCACTGAAGACAGAAGGACACTCTCCAGGGATGGGCTGAATATCCTAGCTTATTTCTGTGCTCCAGGGACATTTATAAATTTGTATCAAAATACATAAAATGGAATTATGGGCAAGGAAAAAATCAAGGAAATGCAATGATATATTTTCTTCCCCCTCACAAAGTAATATTAAAACATTAGATATGATTTTTTTTTACACTCTGGGCATCTGTAACAGTATTGTCACTAGACTCCAGGGAAATTCTCCTGAAACCAGAAACATTATGTTATCTTTTTTTTTTTTTATTGACTGTAAAAGTTCCAGTAACTTCATAGTTGTGGACGTATACTGCAAGCTTCACAGAACTATGCCTGCAAGCTCAGATGCTGAAGTATAACATTTCAGTGTAATTTTAAAAAGTAATCCTCTCATTATTTGTTTTCATATTAAAAGAAAAAACAAAACAATTGTACAAAACATCTCCTGTTTCTTTGTCCCTGGGCTCGCTAGGAGGCTTGCAATTTGAAATACTTTTGTCGGTAATTGTTTTTTACAGGCCGGTCATAAAAAATTCTACAAGTAACTTTGCTTTCTTTTTAGGTGTGGGTTTTTCTAGCATATCTTTATACTGTGAATTTTCCCTTTCCTAAGCTACCTACTTGTAAAGATACATATGGGTCTCCATTAATGTCTTTCTTATCAAATTAGAATAAATAAGGTGGTGAGATGGTCAGTTTCAAGATTTGTGTATTGGTTTATTTCCCAACTGTTTCACTTAAGGTTGGGTTACAAATTGGTAGCCTCAGCTCCAGATGAGCTAAATTCCAACTCTGTAGGTAAAATAAAACTTGAAATCCTAGGAGATTAAAACACCCTTTTTTAAAAGAGCTATTTTTTTTAATGAGTGAAGAAGCAAGATACTGCTATATTACAATAAAAGAAAGCACTAAAGATAGGATTCAGATCCCAAGACATAATTACCCCAGATTTTATATTCCTTAACTTACCTGCACAGGCTTGACAGACACAAAAGGGAAAGTTCTATGAGAGATTTGTGTTCAAGCAAAGCAGAAATGGAATGCCAAGCTGAGTAATGTAGGACAGAAAAAATGGTTCTCAACATCTATTTTGGACAGCTGAAGCCTATTTTACAAGTCTTACAAAATTTCACAGTAAGAAATGAATAAGTCTTGCAATCTGACATGAAGAAAATTGTTATCATGGTCACTGCTAAAACCTTAGATGCTTTACTATAAAGACATCTAAGGAAAACAAGGTTATCAAAACCATTTAAGAAAGAAAATATAACATCAAACAGCTAAAGTCTAGTGCCTTTGAGGTAGTCTAAATTTAGGTTCTTCTAAAGACTTGTTACTTATATTGTTCTTTATACTGGAACTTTACACTTTCTGTACCAGATTAGAGCAGACATCCATTTCATTCTGTTCTCAGCAGAGTTGGAAGCGGATGATTCAAAAAGCCTTAACAAGGTTAGTGTAGCCTTACCAAGAAAAAAAAGCATCTTGAAAGCAAAAAGGCTTAAACATTTAACATGCTACAAACAGAGCCATAAAAATAACACTTTGATTTTAATTTGTTACAGATTACTTTTATGGATAGAGTTTTGTTCTTCATGAAAAAAAAAATTCACTCTATCCTCCCTCTTCCCATTATTTATTTATCCTAAATCTTGCCTTTTTATTCCTCCCCAAATTCCATGTTTTATTTTACTTGTAAAAGCACATCTCGCCATTGAGACCAATCTTATTTATTGCCTAGCTCTGAATTCTTCTTTTGTACAAGATTAAAGAAAAAAAATTCCTTTTCTCTTTTTTTTTCCATTGCAAATCTTGGTATTTAGAAAATACCACTAAATCATAGGGAAAAACAAAAGAACCATTTATGCTAGACTAAAAATTATGTAGTATTTTTCTCCCAATGCTGAAAGTTTTACCTAGATTTAAGACACTATTCTTAATTAAAACAAAAAAGAAATTCTTGTAGGAAAATTGCTAATTGAAAATGAGCATTCCTGGCAAGAAAATAATTTCAATTTTGGTTGTGTTAAAATATTAGCCTGATTATTTTTGCTTAAAAATGTTTAATTTTCATGTTACTTGTACAATAGACTAAATTAGGCAAGTAAGTTATAAGTAAAGAAACAGCACGGTAATAAAATACACATCTTAGGAATCTGATAGTTGATATAATACAGAAAGGAAGGTAGAAGGCAAAAAAAATTTGGAGTTCCTAATAGGAAGCTTTAAAACAGAGCAGCTGCAAAATAAAATTGTAAAATGCCTAAGCATTCCTATTTAATTGTCTAAGCATGCTACCCTTTACAGTGATGTCTATCTATTCTTGACCAAAACGAGTTTGAAGATTTCTCTCTTACCTGTCGTAAAGTACGTGCCACTATACTTTCGAGTACTGGTCCTCTGTCTTCATGCAGTAGATGAACTTCATCAAGAATCAAGAGTTTTACCAGCTGAGAGAGGGCTACATCACCAACACTTTTCCTTGTCACTACATCCCATTTCTCTGGAGTAGTCACAAGCATCTAGTAGAGCAGAAAAAGAAAATTAAGTATACACAAATTTACAAAAATATAGTAATTTAACATACAGCAGAGTAAATGCAATGTAGAACTTAGAGTTCTTTTAAGTTTTACCTACTTTATATATGGTGTCAACAGTTTGCTGCATATGTGTTGGATGGCCATTAGTAGGATATAGTATGGAAAACTAAATGGAAATATCAACTAACTTCAAGCTACTGTGCCACATTCATATAAGTTTTCCACATGAAAACATTGAAACAGCTATTCAGAATGAACTACTTACATAATCATTTAATGGTTGTGTTTCACTAAAATAATCTGTGATAAAATATTTCTAACCTTCTTCACAGCACAGTAAACAATTCAGACCCTCTCCTTATAGCCAAGTTTGACTTGATAGTTCCCAGTTCCCTGTGAAATGCATTCTCCCTAAGGCATACTTTCAAGTTGTACATTTTGATATCTTGATCCTTGATATATTGATAAAACAGATTTAACAACTTCCAAACTTTATTGTTTCATGTAGATATGTCAGGTCATTTCTCCAGCCTGTCAAAGTTCCTCTGTATGACAGCACAATCCTCAGGTATATCAGCCACTCCTTACTGTCTGCTCAGTCACCCATACATCAACAAGCTTCTTTATGAGGATCTTAGAAAACACTATCAAAGGCTTCACCAAAATTGAGGCAGACAATATCCACTGCTTTTCCCATATCTACCCAACCAGCTATTTCTTGTTAGAAATTTATCCAGCTGGCCAAGCATGACTTCCCCTTGGTGAAGCCAACCACACTACTCACGACAGGATTTTCTTGTCTTCATGTATCTGTAAACTGTTCTAAGATTAGCTGATCCATCACTTTCCCACATGAGGCTGACCAGCCAGGCATTCCATGGGTCCTACTTCTTGCCCTTGTTGAAGACAGGAGTGACATTTGCCTTTCTCCAGTCTTTGGTCACTTCTCCCAGTTACAATGGCTGATTAAAGATCATCACGAGTGACCCTGCAATGGCAGGAGCCAGCTTTCTCAGCTTTTGTGGATTCAAATCAATCAGATTATGGATATATGCATCCCCTGTTCTCTTAAGACCTGACCTTCTTCCACCAAGGGTACATTTTACTTGCTCCACACTTTCTCCCAGTGCTGGCCTTGCTAGTAAAGACTGAGGCAAAGAAGGCATTCATTATCTCAGCCTCTTCTGTGTCCTGTGCCATTCACAGGCCTCCAGCCTCATTCAGCAACAGATTGCCCTTAGTCTTCCTTTGTTGCCTATCCTGTTTTCTTTGATATTCCTGACCAGATTTGATTTTGTCTGGGTTTCAGCTTTCCTAACTTCAGTCCTGGATGGTCAGACAATGTCCCTGTATCCCTCCCAGACCATGTCCTTGCTCCCACACTCCGTATGCATGATTCCTCTTTGTACGCGACCTGGCACAACTTGTTCATTGGGCCAAGCTCCAATTCATTCATTTTTGCTGAAGTTCCTATTCACTGGGATGGACCACTCTTGAACTTGGAAGAATATTAACCAGCTTTCTTGGTTTCTTGAAATCTCCCTTCCCTCCAGGACCTTATCACATGGGACTTTTCCAAGCAAATCTCTGAAGTGGCTAAATTCTGCTCTCCTGAAGTCCAGGGTTGTGATCTGTTCTTCCTCCTCCTCATGATGCTGAACTCCAACATCTCATTGTTCCTATGGTCAAGTCTACCTTCAATCTTGACACCTCAAACGAGTTCCTCCTTGTTTATGAGGTACAGCAAAACACCTTTCCTCCAAGAACTATCTATAGAGGAGAAAGCTCTTATCAGTGCACCCCAGGACCCTCCTGGAATGCTTGTGCTGATGTTGCTTTCAAAATATGAAAAAAAGGTTTCTTACAAAACACGTTTATGAATACTTTTTATTCTCTTTGTCTTCTCCACAAGATACATTCTCATAGTATTTATTTATTCTCAGAAAAAATATTTTTCCTTACACTCTCACACAACATTGTTCCAGTCCAATTATTTTACCATCAGAATATATCAGTCTTTACTAATTACCAAGATTACTCCTGAAGACACTTTGTGATATTACAGAAAGAAGATTTTCATTTCCTGCAACATTTAAAACTTTACACATGAAAGACTCACTGAGTCACTTTTATCTCAGAGAGTGGTAGTATCCAGGGGGTATTTTCATGGTTTGTTTAAATATTACTGGGTGCATTTTGTTAGCAAAATAGAGATTTTTCAAATGCTTGTACAAAATAGTAGGTGTAAAAATGTATGTCCATAATTTATGTACTGAAATGTAACACTACTACAGATGCAGCTGTTAGCATTTTAAAATGAGCCATATCAACCACAAAATATTAGCAGCTGTACTTCCACAGAACATTAATTAGCAAACAGTGAGGAAATATATTTAGCAATGCATATTAAGGTGTTAAGGTGTGAAATACTACAAATGCAAGCTACTTAGCTAATTTGCTAAATCTAAATTGACAACTTTCAGATCACAGCTTTTTTTAATGTCAGTCATGTTATCAGGATATATATTTAAAATTGTATCATTAATTCTTCTGTTTCTCAGTGATGACTAAATATCCATCATAATGGTGTTTTACTTTGATCTTCCTTTAAAATAGCAATGTATGCAAAGCATTGACCTGAATTAAAAGCTATAGTAAATGAAACAGTGCATCAAGTAAGAAAAGAGATCTCCAGAGAATATTTTGCTAGAGAATATTACACTTATTTTTCAGACAGAAATCATAGTTGAGGAAAGAAATTCTCAAAAATCCCACCCAAACAGATCAGCTTTGTAGTTGCAACTTATAAATTGAATTCAAATATATAAAATTTTATTTAAAAATATCAGCTAAAAGAAATTGTTAACAGCAAAGACTACAGTATTATGAGTCATCTCACTTTCAGCTTTAACTGCAGTAGTGGCATTTCTTTTTATAATTAATTTTCAGAGACAATATATTTTATCCTTGAAGTTTTAAAATCAAAACTCAGATTCAGGAAAAGGATTCTGCTTTTTGTTTGGGGGCAAGAGAAGGACACAGAAACCAAATATTAAAAAATACCTTAATTATTTTTTTCTTTTACATGGACTTGAGTGCTCAGCACACTAAGAAGTGAGTTGTTTAAATTGCTATTTCACCACTTCACCTCTTTCAGTATTGAAATAGCTAGAATATAAAGTGTCACATTTGTTTAATGAACTGCAACTCATGCAAGATATTTCAATCTGGTTTTTGTATTAGGATATGGCTGAATAGAAATGGGTTAACTGTCAATATTTTACTGTCAAGTTAAGTTTCCCTACACACACACTTCTCTTTTCCCAATGTTTTTTTTTTTATTATCATTTGTTATTCCACTTTTTCTGTTAGGGAAACATGGGCTTTTTACAAAGTCTTCAGTCTTAAATGTGCACTGCCACTCAATTTTAGTATTACACCAAATGAACTACCTGTTTAAAAGAAATAATCAAAATATTTCAACTCAAAATTATTTTATTTAGCTTTGGGGTTATTTAAAATATCCTTAGATGGTTTTACATAATTTTCAGGTAGAAACTAAAAAAAATAATGAATTATTTCACTTTGAAAAATTATGTCAAAAGGGACAACACTAGCTGATAACTTCAACATCAATTTACAAAATTTCAAGAAATGGTGGAAATGCATTTTTCTATAATTGCATGATTTCCTAATTATTTTTGTCAGGTTCTCCTCAGTCCCCTTTGAAGCCAGATTTCATGGTAAAAGGAAGTTACATTTTCACCACAGTTTCAGAAGATCAACATGTTGAAATGCTGGGGTTTGTCATTGTTTGGGGGCTTTCTTAATCTGAAAACATTTACTGTCTTACTAAAATCATTTGATCTTCCATTATTTTCTACAACATTAATTTCTAGCAGTTGGCACAGCCTTGAAGGTTTGTGTTTTCAATAGCTTATTCTCAACTCTTTGAATTTCTTTGCTACTTTTCAGTTCTCTCAAACACATTTTGCCTATGACTAATATCTGTTTTCTGCTTAAATAATTAGGACACACACTCTGAGCCTAGGAAAAACTGTGCTAATCCCCTCAAATTTTCACTCCCAGAGGTCCAAACCACATATGAAAATACTTCAGAAGAAACTACATAAACTTAATAATAACATGCCATAGTACAAAATTCACTGCTTCTAAGTTCTTCAAGACCGTTTTTGAGAATATTTTTTCTGTCTTTAGCCACTTCAGCCTTTGTCTGTCACTCATTTGACCTGTTTTCCCTTTCATATAGATAACAATAAATCAAAACTCAGACACACACCCTTACCCCCAACTTTCTGCCTACTATAATTGCCATAAAATAATCAGAAAAGACCTGGATCACTCTTCCAATGTGCTAGATATCACCAAACCAGGTAAAAAGGATTGGTTGACTCAGATCTCAGCTTAAACATCAACTAGGATGATAAGAAAAAGTCCCATACTCTGTGCTTGAGGATGTTGTATTTTAATATCTGGTTACACAGATTTATATAACATAAAAGTAGAAAAGTACTTTCAAGTATCTTGTACTGAGACTGGGTATTCATTCCAACAATAAGGTTGCATGCTGCCATACTGAAAACAGAGCAGCAGCAGTACAATGCCTTTACTCTGCACAAGATGCAAATATGGGTTCCTTTTTTTTATATCAAAATAGTGAAACCATAAAATAGAATGGTATACGCACATGCTTTCAAATATTTGACATATAAGTTTGAATTGATATTATTATACATGCTGAGCATTAGAATCTATCATTCCTTCTAGAAAGAGACCCTAGGATAAGGTCAAGATTATAATGAACAAATCCAGAGAAAAAATTGTGGATGTCAAATGATCGCAGTAATAAAGGTTGTATGTTATGGGAAGTTTCCAAAATGAAATTATCTTCCCAAAGCTGGATCAAGATCCAAAAACGTCATAACCATTTGTCACCTCACAACTGCAGCACAAAAGAGATATTTTTGTATTTAACATACCTATATAAAAGCACTACTTCTTTGAAACCATCAGAATTATGATAAATAATCAGCAAATATTCCATTTATTTTATACTTCTCTGTGAAGTTCACAAAGCATGGATTAACTCTGCAAGATAGACATGTTTCTACTACAGTTTCATCCTTTATTTGCTTTATCCTCTTAACAGCCACTTCTTTTTCATTTTTCATTAACATTTCTTTGTACTTTTCCCACTTTCTATTAAGTAACTCTCAACATAACAGTATCCTTAGGAAAGAAAAAAGAAAACTGAATCTTATTATACAAAAGCCACTCTGATGCCTGTGGCTACATGAGCATCTGTTCTCTAAAGGCTTCCTCCTGTGCTCCTCCTGCTCAGTGACCAATGATGCTGGAGTTCCTCACTTGCTTATTAGCACAAAACAGTCTCATTGAAGACATGACAGCCAAAAATAAGGGGAGCCAAAAACAGCTAAAACATAACCTGAATTAACTGAAATATTTATTACACACTGGAAAATGCATGCTAGGTATTTCAGAAATTTGCCTTTTGACAACATAAAACTATGATTAGATACAACTGGAAAGAATTTTATCATTTGCAGATTAAAATGAATTCTCTTACTAAAATTAAATGCAAAAAAATCAAGTATCATTCAAAATAGGGGAATTCAGTGAACTTGCAGACATAAGTGTTTTCTGAAGTGGCTTGGTGCTGGAGAAGAAAATTTCAAGTCCCAATTCATTAGTGTGTATACATCCGTGCTGGTTTTGCATGAAAGGAGGAGGAGCACAGACACACACAGGGGTTTTTCCTCGATGAGAACTTCCTCTGCGGGTTGCAGGGACCAATTGGAAAGCTGAGTCAATAATTGACAGCCTGCCAAACCAACTCAAAGTTACTTCGCCTCCATGAATCACATCAGTAAAAGTGAAAAACGCTCTCTTTAACTTCGGGGTGTCGAGCAGGTAACAAGTGGCCCGGCCTGGCCGGGCAGGGGGCTCGGGAGCCACTGGGGCCTTCCCCGTTTTCAGCCAGGGGCCCTGATGGCTTGGGGAGAGAAACAGAGAGAAAAAGAGACAGAGAAGCCTTTGCCACCGCTCAAAGCGGCTGTGGGAGGTGAAGCCTTCCCCAGTGCGGCCTGAAAATCCTTGGCATGGCTCCAGCATGGCCTGGCCCAGCTCCTTCACCTTCTGTGAGCAATTTTAACCCTTCCAGTGCTCGCTGAGACTGCAGATCTCCTGACCTCCCTTGAATGAGAGGAATAGAGCAGAAAGTACACTAAAGTCAGTGAAGTAAGAGCCAAGCATCCAGATGGGAAGAGATTGAGGAGACACCATAAAGATACTGGCTGAAAAACCATTTTGTAAGCTATGGGGTGGACTGGACTACACTGAAAATTCCTTAAATTGTAGAGAAATATATGGGGGGGTTCAAATGTTTGAGAAAAGGATCCTTTGCCCTGAAAGAATGGGGGTCTCTGTTCTGGAGACTGGAAAGTTGCACAGAGATGGAAAAAGAGATGAAGAGAACTTTTGCCTTTGAACCACTTGCCCTTAAAAGTTAATACCCCAAGAGATTTTTTGACACAACCCATAACACAACTCTGAAAAGACTGTGAAGATGGGAGGACTTCTATGATTTGCAGATTTTCCCAGGCAGACGCAAATTGTGAAAGTGAAGACAATCCCTTTGGCCAAAACAAGAAGGAACTACTCTCTCCAGAGTGAACTGAAATGGTTATTTGAGTGAGAGACTGACTGAAGTGTGTCTGTATGTTGTTGTTAAGAAATGTGGAAGCTGGGGGGGAGGAGAGAGTGATCTGGAAATCTTATTCTGAATTTCTTATTTTCTGTGTTTATTAGTAAATTTCTTCTTTATACCCTTTTAAGTTTTAGGCCTGCCTTGGTTTTGCTTCTAAATCCTATCTCAAAGAGAAATTGACTATATTAAAATTGGCAAGTCTAAATTAAAACAAGACAACAGTTAAAGAAAAAACATAGCATAAGTACAAAAGCCCTAAGGATCCAATAGCTTTGGAAGGCATGGAAGCAGCCCCTTTCTATGTTCACTTGTAGTAAATTTGTCTCCACCACAGTGATTCACTATGAATGGATAAATAATAAAAAATTCTGCTTTAGCACTGTTGCTTTATTGTTACTGTCCAAAGACACTTTCTCTAAGATCTACTTCTGTCGATTTCCATTAGTAGAAGTTCCTTGTCTTTATTGTTTTCACCTTGCTACTGGTCTTCTCTATGGTCCTGCTCCTTTACACACATCTACAGCTTCCCCTTACCTCATCCTAGAGGAAGCTTTGCTCAGTCACAGCCAGCACTCCTCATCTTCTGACAGCTTTCTGGCAAGGAGGCATGGGCAACCTACACAGTTTACTCAATTCATGCTGTAACTATTTATCTTTGTGGTTTGTTCTGGCAGGGAACTCACTGCATGATCTTAAGTTCTGCAAAAATGGAGACACATAAAACTGCACACAGCTACACACATCCACCCAGAGCAGACACTCATTGGAATGCAGCATTTTCTGCAATTCTGTAGGCAGGGTTGCTATTCTGGGGCTTCATATGATTTGAAAATATTTCCCTTCTAATAAGTTACACTTTGGAGTTTCTCACAGTTTTTAATATTACATAGCTGATATCACACCCCATGAGGGACACATTACCAGTTTGGCACTCTTTGAGGCAAAACTCCATCAAAACATATTACAAGAGCAGCAACCTGCAAGTCATTTTCATAATGTTGGTTTTATTCCTCTTTTTATTGCACTCTTACTCTGTGATTTATTCAAGCATTTAAAAAAAGCTCATGTGAGCTGGAGCTCAGTCAGGGAGTGGAATAAACATACAGAAAGTAGAGGGCAGCAATTCAAAACAAGAATCTGAGGTAGGAAGTAATAAATAATGAATACAAGTATTTTGCTCTTCACAGATCAGAAACAACCATCTGATGCTGTGTTTAACACAGTTAAAACAGAATTATGTTTCTAGTACAACAGATTACTTACCGTACAAAAGTATGCAGATGAGCAGTATGCCCATGTAGTTGAGCAGATGATGTTCTAACAAATCTGAATATGTATTTGTGGTCCAAAGTAATGTCAGTACAAGACCATACATACACACACATATATATGCCTCTTAGAAACATTTAATAATTTGACTACACTTACAAGAAGTATCAACATAAAAGACTGAGTTTGTCATGCTAGGAAGACTTACAAAAGAGGTGCATTATATCCATGTATATTAGAAGCAATTACTAAGTCACCAGAGCTAACAGCAATTGTCAATCAACAACAGAAATCAACAAGGGATTGTAACAGTTGTCACTCAGAACTAAAATATCCAATGACTTTTTAACTGAAGAACATAACTTTGTTCAGCATGTTTTATTTTATAATTAGTCCTAGGAACACACAATGATTTCATTCCTTTACAGAATCCAGGTATTCCCCCTAATGAAAAGGCAACTAATTGACAATGCATCAGCACACTGACTTAGCAGAGTGAGATACTTATGACACATTCTGTTGAATAGATTTTTTTCAACATTACTTTATTTGTTGCATACTCAGTTTATAATTATGACTAACAGATTTAAGTTGTATGCGAAGATTTAAAATTTTATGCTTTCAGCACAGTCCTGGATGCCCCAGAGATTACAAAATTCATTTAGAAGTTCCAGTATTACTTTTAGATCTCAATACAACAGACTCTGACACAGTAAAAATAAACTGGATAAGACAGTATAACTAGTGATTTCCTTTTGTTGTTAATGTGAAAGCCCCTTACCTTAAGTTGTTTATAGTCTTACTAAAAGAATATGGACTAGTTTTCATGTGGAGTAATTACATTAATCTGAGATGAAACTACAGAAAACAACATATACTAGAATCACAATAGTTGTACTGAGCAATAGGACATGAGCACCTGCTCTCTGTGTTCTTTTGTTCCTCATGACAAAACAGTCTGTTTAAAGTCAGTACAAACCTTCCTTTAAAAACCACAGCAAGAAAGAACAGCCTGCACAATTTTGTGAAATGAATATCTTATATTGTAAGATATATAATTAGCTACTCAGACTTCAAGTTTAAATAATGATCTAAATGTTTTAAACGAGTTTGATCCAAAACATCACCCTCTTTTCCTCTTTGCTGTTAATCAGCTCACCAATTATAGTTTTACTAACCTCTGATATACTACTGTCAGGTCTGATTGATGCCAAAAGCTCCCTTAATCAAATCTGACAACTTTGAGCAAGTGCCTGTCTCTTGAGACACTGCATCCAGCCTGCTTGTTTTCAAATCTTCCCAATGTTATTTTGCATTTCCTTCTCCTCTAGCCTCTTTTTCATATCTAACAAGATACAACAGAATAACAACAAAATATGACTGTAGAATACATTTGTATGTTTTTATATGTCATTATATATGATATAGTTGTATATAATTATAGCATTACTTGGGATAAGATTTTTAGTTTGTTGAAGAATTTACAAGGAAAAACTAAGAACAAGGAGATTTTCTGGAAATTGAAGTTTCTGAGAAACACAATATTGGTCCTTTCTTGGTGGTTTTGTTTGATAATTGTGGGTTTGTAAGGGGTTTTTTTTTTTTTCCTTTTTCTTTTATTTTTTCATAGCTGCAAGGAAAACAGTTTCAAAGTCATTGCTCCTCTGTTCTACAAGGAAACTTTAGGCTCTGGTTGCACAGCTTCAGGAGACAAAGATAAAAGACTACCTCAGCTCCCAGATTTTTCAATTTATTTATACTGGTATGCTTTTAAGACTCATCACAGGGGTCCCTCTGTATCTCATTAACTGTAAATATTTAAAAGGTTCAGAATAACTTTTGTTGACTTAATTATAACCTTTTATTTATTTATTTATATTTTAAGATTAGCCAGATTTTTCCCCCTGTTCTGCTCCTGTCAAGCCTACCCCAAGATGTGGATTAACCCAACACTATGTGAAAAGGGACCAAAGGGCAACAGTGACATTTTGTTCCAAATATCCTTTTCCACACACCTTTACTCAACAGTTTTATTTTCTTTCTATCAAAGATTTGTATGCAAGAGGGAGCAAGTTCATGTTGTCTCCACTCAGGTTTTTTCAAGAATCAATGCAAATCACTGATATGGAAGTATATCAAGGGTCAGATGAAGAAAAAAAGGCCTTGGTTTAGCTAAGATGCTGATATTAAACAGATACTGCATTAGAAGCCAATTTTGTGACACCTGTTTACAAAATGCCAACTCAAACACCAGTTCATTTGCTTGCGTGCAAATGTGATTTCTTGAAGTTTGCCTTTCAAGTTTACACTCCAGAGAAAATTATGCTAATATTAATGATAACCAATGTTGAATGTGATTGTAACAGACCTGCAGCAAGATTTCCAGATTTCCATTCACTAAGAACTAGTATCCCCTTTGGATTTCAGCAGGATTCTTCAAGCAACAAGAGGAAATATCAACAGTTTGTTGTTGTAATGAAAGGATCAAATCACACAGAGTTCCACAGCAGTCTGTGCACCTCAATACCACTGCATATTTTAATTAATAATCCTAGTAACTGACTACAGATTATATCTACTAAACATTACATTGATATGCTGGACAGAGCTGTAGACACATTGGAGGATAGAGTAAGAAACTTAAAATGTCTTAAGTTAAAAACCAGATGCATTAATGCATGAGTCAGTCATATAATTTCAAGATTCTACACTGAGGATAGGATCTATCTTACCTGATAATTTACGAAATCGCCCTCAAAATTAGATGTCTAGGCTCCCTCTAGCTGGTTCATTTCATACATCCAAGTATGAATCAGCCTTAGAAGTCTTTTCTCTATTGTATTCTCCCTACAAGTCTGTGCAACTGGTTTAGACCAGTTGTCTTACACTTACATGGCCAAAGCCAAAGTAGATGAATCTGACCCTTAGGAATAATTATCCAACAAATGTAGGATGTAAAACAACTGGCAAAGCAGTAGCTGGACAACAAGAAGAAAGAGAGAAGATCAGTGAGCACATGAACCAAAAATGCTCTGCTGATGCAAAAATTGAAACCTTGGAGCAGAGATGCTGCTATTTGGACATGCTAAATAAACCTTCCACTCTGCTCAGGAGTGTTGTAGATCTTGGGGCAATGCATTATGTTCTGGGTAACTTATTTCAAGAAGCAAAAAATGAGAATGACTAAATATAAATGAAGCATGACCTTCACAAAAAGTTTAAATAAACTGATACTTAGCCTAAATAAACATGTCAGAACAGAGATTAAAACTGCAAGAGAGTACAGAAAGCAAATAGTGGTGACTGGGGAAAATAGGTGAAGAAAGTAGTAATAAAATTTTATTAGCACTTAGGTTGAAAATAGCTTTCCATTTAAAAAAAGCAAAGCATCTTCTAACAATGAAGACGGGTAAGCCCTGAAGGAGATTTACCAAGAAGTTTAGGAAAGCTCCATGACCATAAAAATGAAATTAGAGCAATATTTATCAACAGTGAAATATATGTATTACACTTGTTTTCTCAGAAGGACAAATGAGATTAATTCTCATACTACTTTGTATAGTTTTAAGATCAGCTTACAAGGTAAACAAAAACTTAAATTAAAAAACACCTTTCAAATTTCAACTATAGGTTACTTAAATAACTATGTATAACATATAGACTAGATAATATATTCTACTCTATATTAGTAATTTAATATGCTACTAATAAATACCCTGCTAGTCCTGCATGCAATAATATAAACTAATAGGCACTTCATGATAAAAAAATGTTTGTTATAATTAGAAAATATTACATATATTCTAATTTTATTGTAAATTAGACAACATTTTATTATAGTTATTGCATGTAATGTGATTCTTCAGCATTGGAGGTGCTTAAAAATTTTTCTTTGATGTAGTATAGAAAAAGCTGTATTCTAAATGCAGACAAATTTAGTATTATTATCTGTAATATGTGTAAGCATTAATTTGAAGCATGATGTCTGGGGTTTGTTCCACAAATAAATAATGATAAATGCTAGACAACCTAAGATATTCTGTTATGTGCAAAATGACAGCTTAGATGATATACACTCTCAATTGCCCTGATGCTATTTTGCAATTTACTTGTATTTTCAACTGACCAGAAGCAGTTAAATTTGAAAAAGATCCAAAAGAGGCAAACGTTCCCTGAGCAACATGTCCTCAACTCTGCTCAAATAAGCTATCTTTTTGCAGAGGAATATTCACTCAGCAGGCACAGCTGTTATTCTGCAATTTTTACATCTAAATCAAAGATAATTGGACTTCTGAGTACATTTAAATTGTACTCCGGGAAAAGGGTCTAACTTAATGCATCATTTGCATTAACTATAAAAGACTGCATTTTCATCCTGTAAAATTTACTGTGCTTAAAAAAGTATTTGGAAGTGCAAAACAGTTACTAAGTAATTTTAAAGACTTGTGGACACCTTTTGCACAGAACCTTTTCAACTATAAAAGGCCATTAAACCAAACAGAAGTAAATCATTCCTTTAAATTCTTCATAGATGAAATATTAATTGGTAATAGAGACTTTTGAAAATTACTTTTCTCCAACTTCTACTGAAGATCCTCAGTGACAAAAATGCCCGAGACAAAACCTATAGTATTTTATTGGTGCTTTTAATAGGTTCATTAGTTAATCATATGCAGATGAGCAGTTAATTCATACCACAAAGTACTTCAATTTCAGATTCTCTGATATTAGTTTAAGAACTTAAATTGAGACATTCGTTATTGTTACTTACTGAGATTCATTGTACTTCACAATTTAACATTCAGATAGTGTATTTTAAGAATTTTTAGTCTTAGTTTTACATATAAGTATATGAAAAGAAAAATGCTCATTAGCATTTCATCACTAGGAAAGAAAATCTGAACTTCTTCTGACAAAATGTCATCTTTAATGATTACACAGGAACATTCTAACAGGAAAAATAGTGTCTAAAATGTTCCTTGCTCATCTTTTACTCATACATGCAGTAAATATCAGATAGGCAACTCTATCAAAATAGACTAAGTTTGATTTTCACAGAATTACAGCAAGGATAAGGCTGGAAGTCTCCTCTGGAGATGTACCAATCCAATCCACTGCTCAAACCAGGGTCACCTAGAGGAGCCTGCTGAACACTGCATACAGACATGTATCCAGTATCTCTCAGGTGACACTCAAAGGCTTTGAAGACTGCACAACTTGTCTACACAAGCTTTCAGTTCTGACCACCCTCACAGGAAAAAAACCCAAAGTCTCACATTTACAGAGAATTTCCTGTATTGCAGTCTGTGCCCACTGCCTCTTTTGCACTCACTGGAAACTGCTGAGGTCTGGCTCATTCTTCTTTACACATAAATACACAATGTACTTGGATCACATCTATCAGAGCTTTTTCATACTCAGACTGAATGATCCCAGCTTGCTTTGCCTCTCCTTAGATGTTAGATATTCTATCCCTCAATAACCTTCATGCCTCTTTGCCAGACTTGCTCTAGTATGTCCCTGTTCATCTCATAAAGGGGAGCCCAGAACTGGACCCAGCACCACAGATGTCTCACCAGGGCTGAGCAGAGAGGAACAGCCACCTCCTTTGAGCTGCTGGCAACATCCTTCTGAAATGCAGCCCAGACTGAAGGGGATGTAGCTGGCTTATATTCAATTTGTTTTCCATCAGAATATCGATTATTTTTCCTGGGAAGCTGCTTTCCATCTGACCAGCACACAGCCTGAATGGGTTCATAAAATTACTGCCCCACTCCTGTGTAGGACATGGCATGAACTCCAGAACTTCATGAGATCTCTGTTGGCCCATTTCTCCAGCCTGCCAAAGTCACTCTGAATGACTATGCAACCATCTGATCTGTCAGCCACTTCTCCCAGTTTTGTACTATCTGTAAAATTGCTTTGTTTCCTCACAGAGGACCAACATGACTTTTCAAAGGTAGTCAAGAATGACCTCATGATAACTTTGATCAGGTCCCTCAGGACTTGTGGGAAAATATCAGATTGCTTTAACTTATATCATGCTCATTTTGTCTGCACGTTCCCTAAGTTGACTTTATTCCACCATGTGTTGAACTTTCCTTCTCTAAATTTTCTCATTTTTCTCTGGGACTTGGGATTGCTGAAAGCCAGGCCTAACAATAAAGACTGAAGAAAAGAAAGCATTAAGTACCTCAGCCTTTTACATACCTTTTGTCATAAGGTATCCTGTTCCATTTAGCAGAAGTCTTCTCCAATTTTTTCTTTTGCTGTATGCTAATAGAAGCCTTTCTTGCAGCCCTTCACATATGCTCCTGGACTTTTTCTTACCTAATCCTATCCCTTCATGCTCAACATGCACAACTACAACCCTTTCAGGTCAACTGTTCCTGCATCCACCTCATGCATGCTTCCTTTTTATGCTTGGTTTTCATCCTGAAGGTCTCCTGACACTCTTGTCTAACTTGCTAATCATCAGGATGAGCCACTGCTGAGTTTGGGGGCACAGAGAAGGAATAAGAACTACAAAGGATTGCTAGAGAGTTTTAAAGTCTGAAAGACTTTGAGTATGCATCCAGCTTAAAAAAATACTGAAGTAGCTTATTGAACTCATTACTATCACTTGCTAGGTCATTTACAATGGAGTGTAGAAAATATTGCTGTAATGTGCTGCATTACATATAATACCCTTATACACAATGCAGTTTCTGAAGGACATTAAGTGAAGACTCCAACTCAAGAATCATGCTGCATAACACAAAGGTATTGAGCTAACTGAACATATTGCAGCTATAAAACTGGATCTATAATTTCTGTATATGAGCACACAACTGAATTCTTCCCTCTCTCCCCCATCCCAATGCCAAGGTTGCCCAATCAGAGTTACATTTATCTGTTTTGAGATGTAGCAGTAAATACAACTTGGCAAGTATAAGATAGGCTGAAACACAGTAAAGCAAGATCAAGTAAGTAGGAGCAGCAGCAAGGATATCTTGTGCTTAGCATTGTGCTTTTGACATGAAGAAGCAACATTTGGTTTTCACTGCCACTGTCTTAAGTATTTTCTTAAATGACAAAAAGCCACAGGAAAACCAGCACACATCAAAACTGTTGCCTATGAAGGCACAAGGAACAGTCTTAGGTCTATTACTGAATCTTCTGTAAGGTAACCACCTACCACTGGGGTCTCCATATGCAACAGCTGACTAGTCAACACATGAGAGTCTACACAAAGCCATTCAAATATCTTTAAGCTCAGAGTCCATAAGACTGTGATATACATATACATTTATATATGTATATATATATATATATATATCTCCCATTTTAGTTGGGGGTAAAGGGAAATAAATAATATAAAAGGAATAGCAAGAATAGAAAGCTCAAAGGCAGCTTCCATTTAGAAGCTTCGTCATTCCATTGCAGAAGTGGGAGCAACTCAGCAGCTCCAGCCAGGCTTTCTTGTTCCTGCAATCACACATCTTTATTACACAGAAGCCTCTCTGATGATGCCACTACATTAAAACATGTCACTCAACCTAGCTTAAAACATGACAGATACTTTGCAACTTATGTGATTCAGTTGTCAGTGGATGGTCACATCACTGCAGCAATATATCTAAAAATCCATCATGTCAAGACAGAATTCGATTCAACTAGTCCTAGTCATGCACATATAAAAAAGGGCCTTTTAAAAAGTAATATTTTAATTACAAACCTTTAATTAATAAAAAATCAATTAATTACAACAGAGAAAGGAAGGTGCTGAACCCTCAAAAAAAGACTAAAGAACAGCAGTCCTCTCTCTTAAAGTTTGTATGTTTTTCTACTTCCAGAAAAACTTCCACATTGTTAATATCTGTTATATGGAAGTAACAGATGCAATTACCTAAGAGCAATCTTATAGAGACACAAATTTTAAAAGTGTTTACTAATTTGATATTTTCAATGCAGTATTTTTAACATTTCACTTCATATTCACTTTGGCAACATTATGCCACAATGAATTACGATGAATAATTGACAAACAATTAATTTTGACCTCGATTAAAACAGACACGAAATGTACTTTAATGTCAAAAATCACATGTATTTTCAGTGCAATTTGAATTTAAATAGCAAATAGGCAGAATATTACCAATAATCATTTTTATACACATAAAAAAATATTTCAAACTTTTTAGTTAATACTGTTTACAAAATATTTGAAATTACATATTTGTATTTAATTTTATTACAATAATAAGCAGCCAAATTTATTTGAGATATTAACTAGAAAGCTACCAAATCAGATATTCCAATTTTCAGTACCTAACTTGTCATGTGTGTCAGATAGCTCCACTTGAAAAATTAAGAAATCTACTTGATTCACCTGTAGGTGACACTGTTGGTCTTAGCCATACAACCAAAGAGCAATAGCATTCCCACAGTCTGGAACAATGGTGTTTCCAAATCATAAATCTTTTTTTTCCTGTTGTTTTTATACTTGTATGCTAGTACTTTTAAGTTCCATTGTGTCATGGTTTAATCCCTGCCAGCAACTGAGCCTCACATGGTCACTTGTGCAGTTCCCTCTGGTGGGATGGGGTAAAAGTGAGGCTTGAGATAAAGGGTTTAAGAGGTAAAGCACAAGCTGTGCACACAGGAATTCAAAGCAGAACAAGGAATTCATCCACCACTTCCCACTGGCAATAGGTGATCGGGGATCCATACGTGTAACAGTGACTTGGGAATACAGATGGTCCCTCCAAACATTCCCCCTTCCTTCCTCCAGCTCTGTGGAGGAAGCCCTGTGGGATGGGATGGAATGGGACATCCCTGTGGTCAGTTGGGATCAGCTGTCCCAGCTGTGTCCCGTTCCCAGCTCCCTGTGCACCCCCAGCCCCCTCGCTGGTAGGGTGGGGTAAGAGGAAGAAAATGACTTGACTCTCTGAAAATGCTGCTCAGCAATAACAAAAACACTGTGCAATTAACCCTGTTTCCAGCCAAAATGCAAACCACATAAAAAAAATGCAAAGCCCATACTAGCCCTTATGAGGAAAATTAACTCTATCCTAGCCAAAATCAGCACAAATTTTAATATCAAACCTCTGCAGAGACAGTGATTTAAGTAAGTGCATAAAGTACAGATATATTAAAACTGCATATACTTTGATAAAGCCTAAAGTATGAAAAAATGTGCTCACTGGAGAGGAAAAGGTAAAAAGTAAGAGTATATACCTGTAGCAAGGGCTATTCATCCAAATTGAGTATTTGTTCATTTAAGTGCTGAAGTATAATGCCATGTTTATCACTTACAGGGGAAAAAAAACCATTCAAAACTTCTGGTTTTAAAGCAGTTTTTAAAAACTTCTAGTAGCCAAGTCAGGCATGAATATAATTACTTCAAATAAAAGGGAGCCAAGAATCCAATTACAAAACAATCCCACCTTATATCCTTTAACTATAGAATATACAAAACAATTTTTTTCTTATTGTTCACAATGCCTGTAATTTCATCTGGCATCATTTCAACTAGGTTTTTTACTGCTAAACCAAAAATTAACTCCCACCTTTACGCCCAATCAAAATAGAGATTTTAGCCAAGTGAGTCATAGCAAAGAGTGCCAGACAATTACACCCTTTATCATAGTAAGTGACATTTGACTATTAATCACAAAATAAGTTAGTCAAAGCCTGCACTAAATTTCTAAAGATTATGCAATTACAACAAGGAAGTAGGCATGTTAGCAAAATAAACAACTGTATCTGTCTATTTCAAAAGTAAATTATTTCAAATAAAATGTAAATGCTTGTCTGAAGAGTAGTGATTCTTATTTCTGAAGCATGGAAGACTGATTTTAGTAAAATCTGTCATAAATGCAGAAACTAATTTAGCTCACAGACAGCACCTTCAGTTCCTTATAAAGGACTACTATTTTTTATTCAAACTGCTACTGTTTGATGAGGTACAAGTACTTTGCCCCACTGGCAAAATCTTAGCTGTCATAGGCACATATATTAATGGAAGAGTCATCAATCAGAAGGCCTTCCAACAATTTCACTAGGGTTCTGGAAGACTGATGCCAAAAAAAAAAAAAAAAAGGAAATACAGTGCTCAAAGCATAGAATGATAGTATCAGCCTGAGAAAGCAATGTAGATGTTCCAGCAGAAAAAAAACAACAGAAACAATGCAGACAACATATCAATTAAGCAACAAGCTTATTAACTGAACCCATTGGAAGAATATCCAGCAACCTCTATACAAGTCAAACTTCATTTATTTCCTAATAGTTTTCATCATCAGAGACAAGCAAGAATTCTACATGTGACATCAGAGTTTACTGCCTTTATTTCTGAGGGTTAAAGAGTTCAGTTGAAGACTTAACATCACAGGCCCAAAGTTACCTCTCTGCTGTTTAACATCAATATTTTTCACCTGCTTTACTATTTCCCTAAGTTGGTGCAAGGAGATAAGAAAACTGGGAAAACAATAGCCTTCATAAAAATGGCATTCACAGAAAAATTCCTTCCTTGTCTTTAAAGGTCAGGAAGGACACTACAGTGCTACAAAATTGAAAACTTATTCCTGAGGTGAGCTAGATGGGCATATCAGCATCAGAAATGAGCCCAACCTGCAAGGAAGTGGGCTTCAAATCTATGTATTTTCTCTAGCTGCAGACTGTATTCAGTGCAGATTCATCTAATCCAGGTTATATCTTCCTTTCCTTTTGTTATTTCCTATTTTGGATGTCTGAAGAGAGTAACCTTAACTTTTTTTCCTTCTGCTTATTCGTTGAAATACTTTCATGATTCCACTTTCTCCCTCCAGAAGCTGAAAAGAATGAATTTAGCCCAGCTGATTACTTGAGTGTTACTGGTCACAAATCCAGTGTGACTGCTGTCCACTGGGAGTGTACACGGCTTACTGGTGCAAAGACTGCCATGATCAGAACTTTAAAACACATCACAGCATTTCAAATCTTGCAGATGTACAAAGACATATTCCTTTTGATTATGTTTTAATTATCTTGCTTTCAGAAATAAACACTAATTAAGAAATACAATTAACATTTACAGAAAAAAAAAAAATTAACAGTCTGTGGCATGGCATCAAGACTCCTTGCCTAAAAGAGATCCTGGAGAGTGGATTTTTTAAATACAGTTTTCTCTGAAGATAGCATGATCAATGAAGCAGGTAGCAAAATTTTATTTTGCACACTATGAGAACCTCTGAAACAAAGGAAATATATATGGAAGCAGTGTGAAGTGGAGGTGACTTTGGGACACAGAAACTCTACTGTATAAAAGAGATTTTGATCCTTCTTCTCGACTCAGACCTCCACTTTAGCAAAGATTTCAGTTCTAAATATTTCAGTATATTTCTCTCATTTAAAGGTTTAACCTCATTTAGAGAAAGAAAGACTTTTTTTAGATTGTGCATAACTTTGAAAATTCAGAAGAAAGTTTTCTTTCAGCAAGGTTGTACTAAGGAATATTCAGGAAGTTCTCTCAAAAGAGAGGCAAGTCTCTTCTTTCTTTCTTTTAAATTAGATTTTGATATGTTCCTGTCCCAGTCCAAATTTTGATCAAAAGAGGATATTCTGCTATTGAAATCAGGGGTGTGCATAGAATCCAGCACTACTTTACATTCTAGGCATACTGGAAGAGGGAATATTAACCAGGTTAAACTCTGTTTTTGAAATTAACAACTTGAAAAGCAGAGGGGGTTTCAGTATCTGTGAGCTTTATAATCTCTGGATCACTTCTGAAGGCCACTTCATTCAAGTTTAATTCCTCATACCAAAAGAGATTTGTACATTTTATTGTAGCTAGCATATCCAAAGCACTATTTTGTTCCTGGAAGGAAACAGACTGGCATCTAAAGTCAACAGTAACGCAGATGTTTGCAACAACTGCAAGTAAAAAACCAATGACATGCACTAGGAGATGAAGGCCATTTAGAGAGGACTAACATCAGAATAAGTGCTTACAGGGATGGACAAAATATACTGGATAAGCAAAAAGGAGATTAGACAGTGACAAAGCACCAAGAGACACGAAAATAAAATAGTATGGTCTTACTTCAAAGACACTTTAGGTTGTATATTCTATGCAATTTTTCAATGTTAAGTTCTTCATATAATTTTCACAAAATACTGTGGTAATACAAATGGGATAGCAGTGGACAATATCAACCTTTAAAAAAAAAAAAAAAGGTGTTCTACAGTTCATTTCTGCTCAAATGCAGCACAACACAACAGCCTGTGAATTACTATTATGAGAGAAGAGCTGTTGATATTCTGAATTAAAACCATTCATAATTCTTGTTCACATACTGAAACATTTTGTATGAGTATAGTGATATGCATGTCAAGATGACATCATCTTTATTAGTCTAAAGAATAGATATATCATGTACTTACTGTATGAATAAGAAAATTCACAGTATATGCATATTAAGCCTCTAATAGTGGGCTTTGTATATCTATAAAGCAAGAAGCATGTACATAGCAGAACATCACAGAATATAATGGTCTAAAATTGAATAAAATATACACAGGAAAAATAGCAGGAATCATCCTCACTATTTGCTTTCACTTAGAAGCATCTCTATACCCTATTAAAATACAGGAAATGAGAAACAGTATATGAAAAAAATAAAGCTGTAGATGAGACAGCAGGCACCTCAACTTTATAGCCCTCTTTTGCTTCAAATAGTTTTGGACTTGATTAGTTTTATACTGCAGTTAAGAACTTGAGAAAAAAGCATTATTCCATTTTATTAGTATCAGATTCCAATAGGGAATAAAGCCTTCATGACCTAATATCAGGGTCTATTGGCTGACAGAATCAATCTGAGTGATCATCCATATTACTCAGAGGTCCTGATGCCATTTGTTGCTCTCAGAACTACTTCCCTATTCAGCTCTGATGCTTTTGTGGTCTCTGCTTCACTTCTCACTTCTGTCTTGCCATCAAAAGTACAATTAATCAGCTAATCTTTGAGATGTCAAAATACATTCAGTCCTTCAGGCTATTTCCTCTCATCAAGAAAAGCATTATTTTCAGTAATCAGACAAATGTATTTGCCAATGCAAATGCAACTTACACAAATTCTTCTTTCATTTACAACACTGCTATTTACAAAGACATCGCCAATACTGTTGCATTACTGGTGCTCTTCAATCAGAATTGCCCTTTTTTCCTAAACTACTTATATACCTATATAACTACTTATATACCTATTTCAAGTATAAACAGCTGGGTAAAGTAAAATAGAAGAACAACCAGCTGATAAAATTTGCAGTAAACTAAACAAAATTTACTTGGAGTTTAAATACCAAAATTAAATTGTCAATGAAAGCAGTAACTTTATTTAAAAAAAAATCTCAAAGTAAAACTAACTGATCTAGAACTAACTGTGGTAGTTCAACTATTGCAGCTGGCAGATGCCCACCCAATCACACTTACTTCTCCTTTCTTGGACAGAGGGAGAAAGTAAGATGGAAAAGTGTATGGGTCAACATAAAAGACTGAGAGCTCATGCACCAATTACTGTCATGGGCAAACCAGACTTGACTTGGAGAAAACTAATGCAAATTAAAAATAGAGTACAATAGTGAGGAAACAAAGCCAGAACCTAAAAACCTCCTCCTGATAGGCCTCCTTCTCCCCAGGCTCAACTTCACTGCTTTGCTCCCAAGTTCTCTACTTCCCAGGGATGGAGGTTATAGTCAGTCCATAACTTCATCTCATACACTCCTTCCTCATACTTTTTCCCCACTCCATCACAGGATACACCTTCACAAACTGCTCCAACATGGGTCCTTTCCACAGGCACAATTCCTGCCAGGAGCCTGTTCCTGCAGGAGCTCTCCATGGCCACCTTTTCCCTTCTGCACACTGACCTGCTGCAGTGTGGGTATCAGCTCCACCATGGCCATCAATGGGCTGGGAGGGAATCCCTGCTCTAGAGCCAGGAGCACCTCCTCCCCTCCTTCTGCCCTGACCTGCATGCCTGGAAATCATTCACATGTTTGAACTGTTCAACAGGTTTGGCACTTGGCAAATTAAAGTGGTATCTTCTCTAAACCTATGAAGGATGGTTTCTTAGCAAAAAGTGAAGATAGTTTTCATATAAACTGTGAGCAATGTTAAGAATCAACTCTGAAAGCAGCATGACTTTATACAGGTAAATAAGAGAGAACAAATACAACAGCCAGGTGCCCATTTTCTAAATGACAGTGCAAGTCAGTTTTAGCAGGACTTTCCCTACTACCCAGACATGACAGCAAAAAATGTAAGCTTTGAATACAATTTCTTGAAGAACATCACAGAACTTTTTAGAGTTCATAAAGAATGAATGAGATTTTTTGTTTGCTTGTTTGTTTGTGTTTCCTTTGTTTTGTTGTTTTTTGTTTTTGTTTTTTTTTAATGGGTAGATGCTCCTATATTTTTCCCACTTCCTGCCTTCCTTAAGGAGGAATGTTTTAGAAGCACATTAGGTTGAAACCAGATGACTAAGGTCAGATAAAGCTTCTGATTTGCTTTTGATACACCTTTCTTTATTCAGACATGAGATTAACTTTTATCAAGTCTATGACAGAATAAAGACAGAGATACGTGGAGTCCTGCAGAAACCCAGGAGTTTTGGATTGTCTACTTCTGTGACACCTTTCAGGCTCATGTTGACAGGCACAGCCTTGCAGTTCAGTAAATGCACACAACTCCTTCTGTTGACCTTGAAGTACTTGAGTACTACGTAAACATTACAGAAAATCCAATATGTTTTAAATCAGTAACCTTTTGTTCAACTAATTTTTTGATCAAGAAGAGCCGTAACAAAAATAGAAATGCTTTTCTTCTAAGAAAAAATAACCTACATTCCTAAAGGGTTAAAAAAAACATTCAATAGTTCCAAAGTGGCAGAATCAGGACTATTCACAGAATTACAGTTTGATTCATTTTCTCATAATATTTATTTAAAAGACAGTAAATTCCTTTTCCTGCTGTCTCAATCCCTTTAACTCCAACAATATGAGATGAAGGAACAGAGAGATGTAGAGGTTTGTAGGCTAGGGAAATTAGCCTGCCTTCAAAACTTGACCAGATTTGTTTCCAACTACTACATAATTTTAGCAACACAGAAAGCACCTGTGATCTGGCCTTAACACTAATACCTATCTGTAGTAGGTAGGGCTCATGACAATCTGGCACTCTTCAAAGCAAAAGAAGATATCTAAGACCAATAAAAGTAATTCATTTGTAACTGCAGGTCTGAGGCACAAAATAGAGCAAAAACATTATAGAAAATTTATTTCAACTTCAAAATGTCAGTCTCATTATATGTACTTATTTGAGTTAGAATGTAAATTGTTGACAATGATTATACCAAAACACAACTAATACAAAGCTGCTGAGATACCAGTTCAAGGGTGAGAAATAGTCACACTAACTGAAGATGCAGTAAAACATCAAAATGTTTTCCTCAATGTAACTCTCCTTAACAGGGTAACTTTCAAAAATTAATTTTTTTAGTTTATAAAGGTGAAAGACACTTTGATAAGCTTTTACTATAATATGCCAAGGATCATTATTTCATGCTATGTAGGCATGAAACATTAAAAAGAAATTATGTTCTATATTTTTTGATGCCCACTAACTTTGTGTTAAGGCCAGAAGGCATTTTTGCACTCTGCAGAGGCTACCACTGCTTTGCACAAGTTAAGGCACAATGCCACTCATCCATCAGCTTACAATACACTGTACCCAGGGCAAGGTACTGCTTTCAGACTTGGTGATTACCTTATAAATCTATACTGCTCCAATTCCAGATGTATTCTCCAAACTTTCAAAAGATAGCTATAACTACATTGTACTTGTTGCAAGGGCAAGGTCACACCATTCTATGTTTCTATGAAGGGAAATTGTCTCAGTTTTAACACACATCCCACATGTTAAACTTGTAACTGTGGCTTTCAATGCATAAGAATGTGGAGAGCAGATTAGAAGACTGACTGAAGAATCAATAGAAACCATTTTCATTTTTCTTTTTAAGGCAGTTTCATTATTGGTAAAATCAGAAATAACTTCTTTTAAAAGATTATGATTACCATAGTAATGTTAATGAATGTTCAATAATGGCATGGAAAATCATATAATGTAAAATACTTTTATGAAAGTATGGAGCAGCAAGAAACATGGCTACCTGGCTACCTTCTGGACAGGTATAAATGACAGCATGGAAAGCATGGAGAGAGTTATTGCTGGAAAAATGTGCTATAGACCTTTCTAATTGGAATTTTTCAAAAATATTTAAAAGATCCTATTCTACCATAAAGGGAATGAAAACTCCTTGTTACCTTTTTGGCTAGCATTTATATCCTTTAGAAATATTTGTAGAAAAAATAGAGGTAGTTCCCACATTACATTAAGTTCCCACAGTACATTAAGGGTGCATTCTTGGGAAGGGAGACAATTACCAATTTGTCAGATACAGCAATTTTTCCTCATCAGGATAAGCACAACAGCTACATGTAATAACTTAAAAAATACATCTTACAATATACAAAGGCAAAGTAGGAGGGATGAAGAAAGCAGGATGGAAAGGAAGCAGAAAAAATTATCAGAATTGTCACTGAAGCACTACTTCTAATACCTGACAATCACTTTATTTTTACATCTTTCATTTTGACTGATTTGATTCACCTGAGGACAAAAATAAAGACAGTGAAAATCCAACTGCTGAGAAAACAGGCAGAAGACAACTGTCACAGGAAATATATATCAGGCCTTCAGTTGCCTGGAAGTACCAGCTGAGATCTTCTGAAACAGTTATCCAACCTGAAATACCAGCATCTACTTCAGCTGATGATCCCACTCTCTGCCTTTTACTCCCCATATGATATATACTGTCCCTGTGTATATAAATGGTGTGCATGCATCTACCTGCTGCAGAATTAATTCTTGCAGGAAAAACTACTTTTCTGTTAAGCAAAGTACTTCATTACTTATACTACTAAAGGCTAGAAAACAGAGCAATGACTGGCAAAGCAAATCTGAAACTATAAAGAAAGCAGAAACACCTATCAGAGTATTCCTTTCTGAGAAATGTATGCATTAGAGAGGCTGACAAGTAAAATGAAGTTTTGAAGCAAGAATCAATTTCATACAGGGTAAAAAATGGTGAAAGAAATCTGCTTGGATGAAGTGGTTTTAAGTGCCTAGTTGAGCAAAGAAAGCTCATGAGTTTTCATAGAAAACAATATATGTGCAGAGCAATAAGTAAGATCCAGCACAAGCTACTGCTCATTCCTCAGTTTATAATATGCTACCCATTTGCTGGGCACTTTGTTATGCAGCAATAAAACATTGCACACTGCTGGGCTCCAGAATCTTCAAGAAGAGTAGCAGCAATTATACTGGTAACCCTTGGATTTGCAAAATCTCTCATCCTCACTTTCTATATTTCTGATTAATCATAAAACTGACTAGCTACAACAAAAAAGAGAAACCAAAAAGTTGTTATTGCACTGTCCTAGAATTTTAGCCTTCATATTTTTTTCCTTCTAACCTTTCAATGTTCTGAAGACCAAAGACACAAAACTGAGCAAAAGCAAAACTGCAATTAATCAACACAAAACTATAGTTTCTTTGAAAATGTAGGAACTGAGTTTTGGATCACAAACATAATGGTTTCCAAATTTTTCTCGAGACCATTTTTCTTCAACTTCTATTCTCCTCAAAGTTTTGAAACTACAAATACAATTCAGATTAGTGTTTCTATACTTATGACATACATAGGAAACTGTAGAAATCCCTTGAAGGTAAATTTCAGGCAAAAAAAAAAAAAAAAAAGGGAGGGGCGGTGCCTAATTTCAAAGCAATGACATGAGTACATAGCAGGAAAAAAAACCAACAAGCTCCTACCCACATCATCCCTTTTCTATTTCTTCTTGATTTTCATACATCAATCTGCTTTAGCCTCTTCTCCACAACAAAATTAAGAATTATGCTAGCAGTGGCATGTTGGACTGAAATAAAAGAGCATGATGAAGCAGATAGTCTTCCTACACTCAAGTTATTAATATATACAGAGTATTAACTTGGAGGTACTTAGTAAGTTCCCAGTACTAGAGTAATAAATTTCAGCTTGTTAACTATTTTCCATACAAATTTTTTAATAAAATTTCTTTTGTTCCCTTACTTTTTTTACTGGATGTGACAGTACTAATAATGAGGCAAGATTGTAGGAATTATATTGTTAACTAGAAGAGCAAGCATAAATAGCACTTTTCCATTCTACATTCATTCTGCTCATCCAGTTTTGTCCTTGCATTCACAGCAGGCTTTTCTACTGTCACTTTCAGTTTCAGTAGTGATTACACATTATCTCTTTCTATTAAAACCATGATCTGCTTGATTATGTGCCCTAGCTGAAAAGTACAGTGAAAACAGGAAGCAATTTAAAATGGTAATTTGGTGTACCTAAATAATTTCAATTACTAAAAGTTCCTACCAAACCTTTTTTTTTTGTAAACTCATATTTCAGGTAAATGGTGTTACAAAGTCACTCTGATAAAGTACCAGTGATTTTACTGTCACTCATTGATACTGGTTTGCTATTTATTTACCACAGTATTGTGACTATGTATCAATATGTATGCATATGCATCTCCTAATTGCTAATCACAACTTCATACTGGATTACTACTGCAGTGGTCCTCCTAATTATTAATTACATACTGACATATATTCTTATCATGTGAAGGGTTTTTCTCTTCACTCACCAAAAAAATGTTAAATACCTCAAAGCTAAGACTGCCAAAATATCACTCATTTGGATCAACAATTATGACAAGTTACATTTATAAACATTCATATTGATAATACAACCAGCTCTCTTTTCTGTTTCTTGGACCAGGCAGAAGGGGAAAGGGTAATCACACGGAACTGTATGCAAGAACAGGTATAAAATTATCTTAAGATTTTCACTGACACAAATATCATTTGCCTGAAATAAATATGGCAAAAAAGTGTCTGCTAAAACAAAACCTCCCTTTATGCAATCCTATTTAAGAGGCTAAACCCTCTAATTTTATTCATTTCTGTGAACGCTCAAATGTTGAGCCTAGTGATTTCTACTTTTTAAAGACAAATGAGGAACAGATCAGCCATTAACAGGAACCTGGTTTTGTTGGGATTTTTTTTTTGCTGGTTTTTTTTTTTGTTTGTTTGTTTGTTTTTAATAAAAAAAGAAGACAAGTGTTATTTTAACATATTTGCAACAGTGTTGTTACAGCATTTCAGATTTATTTGGAACGTACCATTTGCAGACCAAACCTTAAACTTTTCAAAGCTGGTTTTTACTGAAGAACTCTGAACTTTTATCAGTGTATATAATCAGTAATTACAGATGCAGTAATAATGCTTCAGCTGCTTCACCAAGACTGTTACAAGGAGCTTGAGGAGCAGCACTCCTATGAAAATGTACAAATACACACACAGAACAGTATTTAAGAGATCAGGCATACCTGTGTTCGCAGAATTTCGCCTTTTGACAGTTGCATATCACCAGTCAACTCTTTCACAGTAATGCCAAGTGGTTCCAGACGCTTGCTGAAGTAATTTGTCATTTCGGCTGCCAAAGCCTTCATAGGAGCAACATAAACAATCTGCACCAAAACAACACTCACTTGATAAATGAGCAAACCCCACAATGTCGTTTGTTCCATGGCAACCATTACAAATCACAATTTATTGTGAAATATGATGCCAGGCACTTACAGTGAAAAATCCTAATAATGATATATGAAAAGTAGTTATCTTTGTTGGATAAGTGTGCAGCTGTTTAAAGGACAATGGATTTTGTTTATACAGCCTCATCGCTTTGAAAATTGGTTCTGCACGAAAACTAAATGTATTTTCATAGCTTTTATCCACATAATAAGATTTTTAGAACACAAGTAAGAATGGCTTTAACAATAACGAAGCAAATAAAATCTATCCTTATCTTTAATTTAGAAAAGTTTAATATCCTTGAGAACTTCCTGATTTCATATTCCATGTATAGCATACAGTAGATTTTGCCTTACAAGTTAAAAAGCTGTTATTTGGTTCATTAAACTCGTACCTTAAACTCATCCTTTTTGATAACACCATGCTGGACATGCTGGCGAATTTCATGAAGGATTGTCAGCATGGCAATGTTAGTCTTCCCAGCTCCAGTGGGGGCACAGATCAGCATGTTCTCATTTGTGTTGTAGGCAGTCTCAAAAACTATGGACTGGATTCGGTTTAGTCTTTTCATGCCTTTAAAAGCCAGTTGTCCAATCTGTCAAAACAAACAGCACATATCTTGGATTTTTCATAGATGTTTGTACATGTGTCTGTGTATATCTATGTATATATTAATCATAAGAAATAGAACACATGGAAACAAACCTCCAGATTCTTGTCATAATATAGTTATTAGATTTTTTTTTTTTTATTCTGAGGGTACCACTTCTACCCAACATTCAAATAGGGAATCAGTAAAGAAAAGAAATTATAGCGGGATAACATCTACTAAAATGAATCAAAATCTTTAGCCTCACACGTTACCACCTAATTTTTTTACTCAAGAGTGGGACCAAAACTAATACACAGTAAAATACAGAATTATTAGTAATTAAACATTAGTAAAACAGCATTAACAAGAAAAGAACAAAATACATCTCAAAATCCAAGATGAAAAACTATGACTACTCTATTGAAAGACAAGGCAGCAAAACTACAGAACTCTATAAAGTTCAATTTTGCAAACACAGACACACAAATTCAGTATAAACCTCCTCTTGCATCGGAGAAAATCTTCGTTTTGTAATTGATCATGTTCAGACCTTTCTCCAGCAACATTCACAACAAACTGCATTCACCAAAAGGAACATAAAATTCCTATATGTAGTCCCAAACAAACTTAGAGAATGTTTTAATAAAATAAATTTTAGAATTGATACAGAAAATTATGCGTATTAGAGATTAGTGCATGTTTAAATCTTATAAAGTACAAATCATCAATTACAGTAATACTTTTCTCCTATTGGTCTCTTTAAAAAATTATATTTTTACCAGAAAAGAACCACTGTACAGTGATAGTGGCAATTTCTGCATTTTAAGATTATAAAACCTTTGCAACTAAAGAACAGCCCTTAAAATATAAAATTAATTTTCTAATAAACTTACTTTTTCTTAGTTACTTTTCACAGATGCTTCAAGTAGACTGCAGAACACATAGTAATTTTGTTTCTACAGATTTAATTAGCTGCACTACTTCTACTACAAAGAATGAAAAGTATCTTACTGATGTATTTAAAGATTTTAATATTTGCTTTACTTGTAGGAAACAACAAAACTACAGTAAAGAATAGGCCAGTAGAGAATCTTCTAAAGATCTCCTTTTCTATTATTCTGGGTGCTCTAATTAATTTTCAGTGGTTTTCTATGGTAAATGCCTCTCCCATACCAAATATTCTTCAATTCACTCAAATACTAAGCAAACTATTTGAGCAGGACTTCCCCAGGTAATACAAGCTCAGGAATTGTCACAGCTAAGGCAACACAGATTGGGCTGGAAACACCATCAGGCCTCTCACTGGCATTCCTTACCAGTCTTCATTCACAAACTCTCCACATTTTCATTTTCAGTCCTTATTCTCATACAACTCTGAACTCAACACATTTCCTTCTACAGACCTTTTTCTTACACATCACTGCCTCTTTTTCTCATAAACCTCTCTGTTAGTTCTGTGCAACTCTGTCTCCTCTCTGTTAATTCTGTACAACTGATAGGCCTCTCTGTTAATTTTGACTCCATTCTCTTATTTGCAGCTTGTAGTGATTCCTTTACTCATAGGCAATTTCATATGGCTCTAACACCTTCCTTTGTTTTGCATGGCTGGCTCCCCAAGCTGTCCCTGTCCCTCACACAACATCTTCTCACCTTACCTGTCCCTTACCTCCCCACAGCACAGCCAGCAGCCACCTGATCTCACTGCACCCCCAAGTGGAAGTACCAGTGGAAAGCTGACCTATTCCTTTATATCCATAAATAGATTGGGCAGGCAGATGTTTCTTCTTTGGTAATCATGACAACTGCAAGTTATCAGGGAAGATACACAAGGAATGAGGGCTTCATCAACTACTGATATCAAATACTTCATTTAATTTTGCAACAAACAACACGAGGTCTATCATTGTGCTGCAGCTTCCTTGTAGTAGCCTCATGTGAGGGGCTATGATACAAATTAAAAATTAGATTTATAGACCATTTTCACAAACAATGAAAATGCTCTGCTCTTAAATCTACAGGAACGATGAACTCAATGACTAACCAATTGTAATTTTATTTTAGATGGCTTTGAACGTGAAAAAACAACATTCACTGACAGAAGTTAATGAAAATGCTATACAATCAGCACTCTTTTTGAAAAATGTCCTTTTCAATTTTACAGTACCTTTGTCTTAGAGCTTTTGGGTTGAAAACTTCCTAAGACTCATTGAAAAGGTAAGTATTCAAATCACGAAGTGCATTTGTATTTGTAGGATTGACAAATCTCAAATATATCCAAACATCTACTTTAAACCATTGTCTTTGGAGAAGAAAAATGAAGAATCTAGTGCCATTAATCTGTGTACTTTTCATCAGGTTTCTTCAGTTCTTTAGTGGCTAAATTTCAGAATAACAACACTTTTCACTGTCACTGTTCTTGCACAGTTTACTCTGCTTGCAACACTACAGGAAGAGAGCTTATTTCTTTTGCACCAAGTTTTGTATACATAATGTGTATTTTGTGTGTTATCTTCAAAATTCTGTTAAATACACCTAAAGTTTTCTTAAATTACTGCCTGTAAAAATATGCTGTTCTAGCTTCTCTTAAACTTTAAGTGTGCAGTGTAAAACATCTTTTTCCTTTAAATTTGGCAGAAATTACATATATGGTAGCCCTAGGATATGCAATTGAGAGCAAAAATAAATACATAATTAGAAAAATAAAAATAATTTCCTGTCTTTTTGCCTATTGGAAAATATTAACACCATGGATTAAGACTGACTTGGTAAGCAGCAATAAAAACACAGATGTTTCAGAAAAAAAACAGAAGAAGCTGTGTAGCAGGTTAGAAAAATTAACTTCAGCATGTTTTCCAAAAGATGCTAAGCTAATTGAAGAGCAGAATAAAGATTAAGCAAAAAGAAAATAAAACAAAACAAAACAAAAGCCTGGTTAAGAAGTACTTTTCAAAATAATGGTATTCTGAACCAGAACCTAGTTTTCCATTCAACATACTAATTAATTTTCAAGCTGGCACTCACAAATCAAAATACAACATTCAGAATCACAAAACACTCAATGAATAATCTTTGAAAGTTGACTCTGCAAGAATATACTAAGGATTAAAAAAGCTACAAGACAAGGTACCTCCAGAGGGAAAAAAAAATCCTAAGACATCTTCAAACCAAATCCTCATTAACTGAAAAAATATTATCTTTCCTCTAAATTCCATTTCATTCCATGCAGGAAGTACAAGTGCATAATCCAAAACCAGTAGTTTTGCCTTTAGAAAATAGTAAGGCAGCATACAGAAAGGCAACAGTATGCATGGAAATCCACAGTTTAACAGAGGTAGTAGAACTTCTTTTTTAAATAGTTATTTGCATGTACTACATATTTTTAAAATGGAAAACAATTTTTTTCCCCTGATGTACATAAACATCAGCCAAGGCTTCTACAGACCAACTCCTTTTCAGATAAACCAGTGAAATCCCTTCTTGCTTAAAGGGCTGGTAGCCACTGGATGGCAGAAAGTGTTTTTGACTGAAAATGATGCAACATTTTTAGCTTTCTATTCTACAGCTGATTTAGTCCTGGAATTCAACACAAACCATAGGAAGTTCGAGTAGAATACAATCTGAGTGTTACTCTCAACTAACAGGATTTCAAGCCCAAGCTGATGCCATTTTTTCACAAGTATGAATCAATATGAAAAGCCACCAATCAATATGAGAAGCAACTCTTTCCACAAAGCAGATGATACTCAAAGCAGCTGTGATGTGAATGAATAAACCCTTTGATTTTACTTCAGTAAGCTTTCCAATTCTTTCCCATGGAATTTATTGTTATAACTAATGCATTTATGAATAAATGAGATTACACTTAATTAAGATATTCTAAATCTGAAATTTCATCAGAAAGATATTTGTGTGTTGGTGCTCTGACAGCAATTTAAAAATAGGACAAATTTGTTTAAGTCATTAAAGTAATATTCATGAACGAGTCCATACAGTTCAGTCTGCAGGCAAGCTTCAGCTCAGAAACACAACTGCTTTAGCAATACTGTAGTGGCAGTGTCTGCTTGAAATAGCACAGACCATCAGCACTTAAAATAGAGTTTTAGTCATGCAATTCATTACCAAGACCTTGCAGAAATGCTCCATAATGAGGACTTCTTCTGTCATATAATAACAAAGTAATAGGATTACTACCCATTTATCTTAGAGATAATCCATTGCACCCATAAGCCAAGGCTGAGCTTTCAGCATTTTCCCTACTCATTGGCTTAATTTTAATGCAGAACTATTTTATGCAAAGTACCTTACATATCTCAGGTGAAACAAATCCCATTTTGCAGTCAGCTGTTCCACTACAGTTTCAGTTAAAAAGCTAATTGATCTAACTGGTAATAGTATGACTAATCCATGCTTTTTTATATAACAACCATGAAATTCAGGAAATTCAGGAATGCAAAACTCTGATGACCCTTGTTCTGACACATAAATAATCTCTAGGTCATCTTTCCCCTTCACTGCCCTCTGGAATGCTGTTGGTTAAAACATATCTATGTATATATACTCATATGCACACACAAACATGTTTTTACATGTATCTATATACATATACACATTTTAATAAATACATTCCCACTATCCTTCTGAATTATGAATAATTAGTAATTCCTCCCTTCTTTCTAATTATGCATCTATACACTTTAAGCATTTTTGTGCCCATGTAAGTCCTATTTTATTACTGAAGGTACACTCAGAAATAAACATAGATGTTATAACTGGGGACTTCCACAGCTTCCCTCTCCTGATGATACTTTTCATATTCTGCTACTTCCATGAAAAAGTGGTAGCTCATGAGATTTAGGAACAGAAATAAATAAAAATGTAACTATATAAACAGGATAAAAGTAAAATTATTTTTATATTATGTTAGGAGCACAATTTGAGAATATAATTTCCTACCTGCCCCAAAGACTGAAATGTTGTCTTTAAGAGTGAGCATATACATTTTAAGCAAAGGCTCATAACACATAAAAGAAAAACTGCATGATGTTTGGATCTGCTCCATTTAGCACCAAATCATATCAGTGAGATTTCATTGGACTTAGGGGAACAATTTTTGCAGGAACAAGTAGCATACACAAAGATATGAAAATTATACAAGCGTACCAAATAGAGCTTATGACTGGCTTTGGGCCATAATCAGCATTACAATTTCTTCAAGTAAGTACAAATTATATCTCATCCAGAGTGTAGTACCTGAAGAGTTATGTGCTATAAAGGAAGCTTGGAGTAAAACATGTTAGACAGATGCAAATAACAAAGGGCACCAGAGAACCCATAGCTTATTTCAATGCCATACCTGCTCCAAGTGACTAGCCTAGAACTGAAAGCAATTCTTGCATGGTATGGGCTCTTTGGGTCACTATTAGCAGCAGCCACAGATCACAGAATCATTTAATTTAGAAATCATCCAGTTCAGCCCTCCTGCTCAAAGTAGGATCATTTACACCTATGCAGTTGTGTTTCAGCTATCAACAAGGATGGAGATGCCACAACCTTTCTCAGCATAGTGTACCAGAACTTGGCCACCTCACAGTAAAAACTTACTCTCCTGTGTTCAGATGAAATTTCATGTGCCTTAATTTGTGCCTGTTTCCTCTGGTGCTGCCACTGGGCACCACTGATGAGAGTCTGGCTCCCTCTTTGTTAATCATTCTCACATCAGGTATTTAAATACACTTGCCAAATTCCCCCCGAGCGTTCTCTTCAGCTCTCTCACACTCTCCTCACACAAAAACTGCCTCTGTCCTTTAATTAAATTAAGAAGTCAGAAGAATTTCTAGAAATAACAAATAAAGAACCATAAGGGTAAAAGTATAGTCTGACATCTTAGAGAATCACAGCCCATATAAGACCTCCTTAAATATGTTCTTAATTGGAATTAAACATCATATTTTGGAAAACTACAGTATGTATTTTAAAATTATCACCACATTCACTGGTTAATGCATTAAGTATTTAAGTAGCAGTAGCCAACAGAAACCAGGGAAATTTCCATACTTTCAAGTTATATTACTGTCTGTAAACTCAAAATGAACACTGTAAAATTCTCCTGGATCCTGAGGGTTCAGTAGAGTAAAAGAAAAAAATACTTTTCCTCTCAGCCTGAGAGGAAAAAAAAATACATATTCATTCTATATTAAAGGATCACCTTTGCTCAAATTTACTGTAACACAAAAACTATGAAAATTATTAAGATTTTGGGGGTTTTTTTGGAATGCTGCTTCTAACTCATGATTAAACATTCCCTCTCCAGACCTTTTAGACTTCACATTTGCCAGACACTGAGTTTTACTGAATTACTCAATTCTCAGAAATGGAAAAACAGTGAGTGCTGTTCAAGGAACAAAATTTTCACTAAAGAAGATATAGAGTTCATCCAGAGAAGTCCATTAAAAAACAAATTGCAGCAAAATTTAGAAGTATAATATTCTCCTACCAACTATGGCCCTCCTTGAAAAAAAGAGACAGTGAAAACCAAAAAAAGTCAAAGAATAAAAAGCATCTAACTCTGGTTTTGTGGGTTTTTTGGTTCTTTGTTTTTTGGTTTGTTTTTTTTTTTGTTGTTGTTGTTTGTTTGTTTGGTTTGTCATCAGTCCTGCTTTCTGCACTCTTGAAGAAAGAAGAATGATCTATTCAAAGTCAAAAGGCTTTAGGGAAAATATTTACCTTCATATATGACAGCCAAGAGTTTACATGCCTGAAGCAATTTCAAGAAAAATCCTTGTAAGTCTATAGTTACCTTGTCACCAACTCTATATATAAACTGTTCTCTTGATGAACAACATGATAAAAACAACTGCTGCAGTCATACCTTTTCTACAGACTTCTGAATTATTCAACCACTTACTCTTGTACTAGAAAGACAACTTTGAGAAATATTCTTGGGTTCAATGTATAGATTAAATCCTAAGACATGTATATACACCAAATCAGTTTGAAGGAAATGACAGGACAGAACTATGGCACAGTAAGGCTTTCACTGCTCTGAGTCAAAAAACTGAAACAGCTTGGGGGATCTCTTCCCCTCACTGGGAGAACTGTGTTGTGCTCATCAACCTAGTTATAATATGACAAAAGATTATAGACAGACTGATTATACCCTGTGGTGATTCGATTTGAGGAAATGGAAAACAAAGTGTTTCAGAAAGATTTTTCCATAAAAGCAATTATTTCTACAGAAAATGTGCATAAGTTTTGGCATCCAAACAGACACACAGGAGAGATTCTGATTTCAGTGGCACTGCTGCAAACTCAAAAGTATCCAATGTCAAGAGAATTATTCCAGATTATAGCAATGAAATGGAGATCAGAACACAGCCTCCTCTTGGAGCTTTCTGATGCTATTTGTGAATTACACACGAAAATTACCTTGAACTAATGCAGCTGAAGGAAAATTGGCAACAGTTGTGGCATTTCCTAATAACCTCAGAAGTTAAAATCTTATGAGGATAGAAGGATTTGGGTTTAATTTGATCACATTTCATCCATATTAAATGTAACCCAAAAAAGCTTTTCTTCCTCATAAGATTAAAAAATATCTTAATGCTGTGCAAAGCTAAAACTATGGGAGAGTCAAAGACAAAAATTGCACACATTTAAAAAAATATATTTTAAGTCTATATTTAAAATATCTACATATTTTTAAGAAACATTTTAGATGTCCTGGCTTGCTATTTATTGAAATCTCCACTATCTCCCTGACTTTTCTAGATGGAGCAATGAGGAAACTGATGACGTTTATATGCTACAGTCTATTCTTTAGGTTTTGTTGGGTTTTTGTTCCAATGCACACAACACTTTCATAATTTCTTATACTTAAATACAACTAAAAGCTTTGTTGATATTGCTCTTATAATTTATTCCCCTGGGAAAACACAGTGCATCTCTAAGAGGAAGAAAACATCACTAATAGGTGCACACTGACTCAAAAGCAACTGCATGAAAGAGTTAATACAGAAAAGTTTTTCCTAGTTGTTCAAGAATATAGACACTGCAGGGTAAAGGGAGAAACCCAACAAATAATAAGGAAAGACAGTGAGGGCATTGAGAAAGTAGCTACATTGGTGAAAAGAAAGTTAGGCTACTAACATGCAGCATAGAAACTGAAGTCCTTTTTTCTAACCCATATAAAATGGTTTCAGCTAACATTTCCCAACTAAAGAGATTATGGTATGTTATGAAACGACACAAAAATTACTTTTTGGAAATTGAATTTTTCTATGAATCACCCTTTATGAACTAGCTGGAAGAATTTTGAACAACTGCATCATATCAAGAGAAATTTAATCTTTTTCTTCCATATTCTTGTTGCAGTTTTGAAAGAATGTCACTACTAATATATATTAAAAAAATCTAAGCAGGAAATTGTGTTAATGAGGGCATACATTAATCCCAAAAAAAAGGTTTAGCTACTCCAACTATCCTATACAGATAACTGGAAAATTTAGTCAAAATGGAGAATACTGACAGAAAATAGCAGATAGTTTTTGGCCAAACCTCAAAAGTAATGACAATGAGGAAGAGAAAAAATATCAGACAAAAGGGATCAAACCCTTCCACTCCATACAGTGAAATGTGAATGACTGAGGTATGGATCAGGATAAAGGCACAAAACTTTCTGAAGGACTCCATCCAGGCATTTACATTCAGCAGTTCTCAGGAATTAATAATCTCAGGATTAATGGAAGATTAACCCTGAAGGATTAATACACGGAAAACTACAGATTCACAAAACCTGAAAAGCTGATGAAGAAGGTAGCTCCTACTTTCCAAAAAGCACTACATATTTAACAAAGCTTTCACACATGCTTTGTAATGTGCTGTAGGTTACACCTGAACTAGATATTTTGTTTTCAAAAGAATCACAGAATGGATCAGGTTGGAAGGGATCACACTGGGTCTGTGGTCTGGTCCAACCTCCCTGCTCCAGCAGCGTCATCCCAGAGCACAGGACACAGGATTTTGTCCAGATGGTTCTCGAATATTTCCAGCAAGGGACAATCCACAACCTCTCTGGACAATCTGTTCCAGTGCTCAGTCATCCCTAGAGTAAAGTTCTTCCTCGAATTCAGGTGGAACTTGTGCATCAAGTTCTGCTTTTTGCCTCTTGTCCTATTCATTGTCACCACTGAGATGAGCCTGGCTCCATCCTCTTGACATCCCCCCTTCAGATATTTACAGACATTGATGAGGTCTCCTGTCAGTTGTCTCTATAGTTTGCTGCTATAGTAGTTATTAATTAATATGCAAATATATTTGTTTTCTGATGTCGTGAAATTACTGATACAAAATTTGAGTGAAGTATTCATATTCAGTCTAGATGATACATGTGACAACATGCCAAGAAAGGAATATGCACAGCAGGAAGACAGTCTCAAACTTAGAGATCCAGATGGACAAAGGTCCACAGGTGTAAAAAGAAAGTGGAAGTAGAATCAGGAACACAGAATATTATCTCCAACATAGTCTCCGATGACTCAGTGAAAAAAATGTCCATCCTTTTCAGATTCAGAGAACACAGAAGAGAAGACAGAATATTTGCAAGTAAGTCTCCCTCTTTATACTATGTTTTATGATAAGTAATTCCTATTAATGACTAAATAAAATTCTCTTCCACTATATTTTGTTTATTGCAAATGAAAAGTTCTTAGTTCCTTTCTTCTTATTAATTCCCAACAAGCTATTATTATATAAGGCATATTTATTAATATAAAAACTAAAAATAACTTCACTCTTAATTGATGTGTCTCTTTCCAATATTCTAACTGAAAGATTAGGTGGTAGGATAATTTCAATTTTCCAATTAAAATTCAGAAAAATTGTTTTGTTGTAAAAAGATACAAAACACACACAAAATCTGTTTCCCGCTTTAAGAGACTTTACATTATTTTTTGCTCCTTGTTGTTCTGCTGAGTGAAACAACTGGTCTTCAAAAAGTATAAAAGTTTCACTGTACTAGTATTTATTGTGTGATCTTGAGGTTAATAAAAATTTTAAGTCTGAGCTGAATAGCCCATCAGTTATAAAGTCAATCTACTATTCATTTAGCTCTTCTATCCCAAAATATTTAAAAACCATTTAAAAGTATTTGGTGATTTCTAAGTGAATCCCTTGATGAACCATCTCAGTCCCATTCTATATTCCCCAAGACATAGCCCATTCTTATCTAAGATAAAAGGTTTATTTCTTAAGGAGCATCCAGAAATTTATGCTAATTAAAGACAACATTAAAATCAGGCCAACTATAACTTGTCTAAAATATTTTGAGTGAGAGTTAATCTTTTAAATGTTGCAGCATTTCAGAACTAGCTTATACCTCCCTTGACTTGGAAAATTCTCACTTTGAGATTACATTTCTTAAAAATTAAAAATAATTTTGGTATAATTTGAATTTGAATTTAAATACCATCCTGTATTTTACTTTAAATGAAGAGCGAATACTTCTAAGAATGAAAGTCTGCCTTCAGGGATGCTATCAAAGTAAAGCAGACTTCTGCATTCTTCCACACTCGTACTATGAAATTCCACTGAGAAGTGGCTATTCCCTAAACAGGATGCAGCAGAAGCAGTTATTCATTCTCCAGTCTTAATTACCAAAACGACTAAAACTACTTTGACTTGTTTTAATTAAAAACTTTACAGATTTCTGCATGTGCTTCATACTAAAGTTCATATTCATGTCAATGACTTATATGTGGCCCCCTAAAGAATGAAAAATTAACACTTAAGTTGCTTTCTCAATTTAAATATTTCGCTTGTTATGATCATTTAATGAGGCCAAAAAAAAAATAAAATAAACAGCTGCAAAGTCACCAGGTAGACATAATTGGATTTCAAATATTACAGTGATTAAGTACAAGGGGGAAAGAATGCTGTGAACCAGAAAGCTGCATTTCTTTTGAGTTACATGCAGCTGCACGCTATAAGAACATTTCTACCTGAAATGCTTCTTGGATTTTTACTGGGTTTACTCTACAAAATTCAATACATAAAAGTCACCCAAATAACAGTCAGTTGAACTTCACAAATTGGAGCCTAAATATTATCTTCCTTAAAAAATAAATTGATTTTATGAGTAGGGTAGCAACATTTCAAATTACTGTAAAGTTTTGAAGAACAGATCCCTTTCAGTATTTTATTTTTAAATGACCCTTAATTAATTCAATACTATTTTATACATGCAAAGGCATTAGTTCTAAATGTTCATGCAGAAGTGAATATTTAATCTGGTAGTGCAGAAGGCACTTCAGGATAGTGTTTTCAAACTATTTACTTCATGTTAACATGACAAACTATTTCTTCCTACAAAACCAAACAAAACCTAGAAAAACTATCAGAATGCTTTGGAAGGTAATTATAGCTGAAATTAGTAATAATTCTTACACATCAGGTAAAAATGAAAGAATGGCAAGCAGAAGAATATTCCCAGAGATTAACTATTGATGTCATAATCTTTCTACAGTTCAATTTTCTCCTCAGTTTTACTTAAATTCACACTTCTGCTACCCAAGATGGCAGCCCTGTTTTACAGTTTAGATATCAGAAGACTATTTCCTAAATTTTACAAGACAAAACTACAAGCCTAGTCAGTATTTTCTTCTACAAGAACACAGCTATTTTTTTTTTTCATGAATTGGAGCTAAACTAGCAGTGTTCACAGAAGTTTTGCTACCACAAGAAAATAAAAGTTAGGTGAGGGATGATGACCTGGTGTGATAGGGTAACCAATGTGTGGGAACAATAAAAGTTTAAGTACCAAAAGATAAAAAGTACAAAAGCCTTAAAAGCTATTTGAAAAATTTTTCCAGTTACTTTTGATTGTAAAATTTATTTTTGTTTGCACATTACCATCAACAGTGCTACAACGAAAAAGGGAACATATACTCTCACAAACCCCCCTGAGATACATCTCCCAAATTAAGCCAAACAAAAACTGAAAACCTCCTCTTTGGTAGCCTAATCTTCTCCAGACTAGCTGAATCCTTTAGTAGCACACCACACACAGTGTAGATGAGACTCCTGGCTGCCAAATCTGGGTTTCTGTTTTACTAAATTAACTCAAACTAGTTATAAGGGTAAGAAAGTTGCTCAGAAGGGGTGCTCTTCTGCAAACAAAAAAAAAAAAAACAAAAATAAAAAAAAAAAAACAGAAAAACCCCATCAAAACAACAACAACAACAACAGAAATACCAAAACAAAAACAAAACCCCTGCCTTTTTTTTTTTTTTTTCCTCCTTTCTTTAAGTATTCAGATCCAGCTTTATTGGATGCATCTTTACACAAATTAAAATCCTGACAGGAAAAGCAGGTACTTTGTTAGATTACTTCTAGGTATAGGCAGATGCACCTACTCCCAGAGTGGCTCAGCAGGTGTTTTTCAGCAGCTGGTGCCCTTTACTGGTTTGCCTTTGTAAGTGTTCCCATTGGAGTTTCAACTATTTCAGAGGCAACACTACTCAATATACACACACTTGGCAGATGTGTAGAAAATGAAACAGGCTTAACATTTTATTCAAATCAGACGCAGTCAATTTTATCTCATGTTAATATTAAAAAAGTCCATTTCCCTATTCATATTTGCTTTTTGCATGAAAAGGAGCAATCTAAACAGCTATAAGAATATATAACTCTTACAAGACAGTATCTACTAAATATTTTAAAGCAGTTTTTGCTTAGTGTATTATACACAGCCATGCTAGTTTAAAGAACAGACTAAAAGAAATGTTCTCTATATTCACCAGCACAGATATTCATATTAGACTTTGACCCATATTATCAATTAATTGTTTTTCTATTTAAACTTCTCTGCCCAAGAAGAGATAGCTCCAGATTTTACAGAGCTCTTTAAAAAATAAAAAAAAATGGTTGTACATAGAATAAACAGTCTCTCTAAATGAGAAGATCTGTAAAAGTTTCAATTACAACTCACTAATGAAAGGACATTTGAAAATTTTTTTTTTTTTTGCAAGGATTTCTTCTTGCCTTATCTACACTTACTAGTGTGTTTTGCCTGTTGTCATTAATATCAAACCCTTGAAAATAAAAAGGAGCATAAAAACACAGCCCAGCTGATACAACAAAGAGCATATTTACCAGTTTTTGATAGAATCCTTGCCCCTCTCAACATCTCCATTGTCGTAAAAGTAGTTTGTTCATGTAACAACACCAAACTTACAAGATGTTGAAAGGGTCTCAGTATGTAAATAAATAAGCTAACACACACAAAAAAAAATCTGTAATGTATTTGGTGGGACAACAGGGTTCAAACCGGAAGATTTGACAAGGATGTAAGAATTTTGCTCAAAGTGACCTTGCAGCTGGGACTGCTAAGAATGTTGGTGTGGGAAAACTCCATTTCTTATGCCTAGTGTTGTTCATCCTCTGCCTGTTTTGAAAAGTGCTGTGAGAAGATTCCTGTGTTGAGATAACTCACTCTCCCAGATATGCTTGAGCCTCCTGCTGGGAGAGAGATCATAAAGGCACAGCCTTGTGATAATCTCAGGTGTGTGAAGCCCTGTGATATATCTGGATTTGGTAGTGGGGCTGCTACCTCCCCCTTCCCCCTCTGTCCACTGGGATGAATGAAGCCTAAGGGAGCCTGTGTGGCTCTTCCTGCTGGGATGAGCTAAACCTAAGGGAGCTTGTGTCTCTGACACCCAGCCTTGCTGGTGAGGTAACAAAATAAATTTACTCCTTGCATGGCAGCTGTGGTACAGGTGGTCACCTGTACGTGTCAATTCACACAGTATTATACAATCTACTAACAGCACCTGGAAAATGATTTTGAAAGAAAAAAAGATAAATGCCTTGGTCATCTTAAAAGGATTAAAAGCACAAGACTACAAAAGGTCTTGAACTAAACTACACATGAGACTAGGACAAAAGCAACTGAAAGAACAAATGATCAGATGATATTTTAAGCACACCATTTTAAGACACCACAAGGTAGGTAAGGGCATTATGATACAGCTGAAAAGCAAGAAGAAGCATATTGGCCAAAAAGAAAAGATAGTCTTTCATTGAAAAGTCATCTGCAAAATTTGTGTAGATAAGCTAAGCCAGCACGTGCTGCAAAGGAAAGCTTCATTCAGTCTAAAAGGATCCAACTTGCCCAGTGTCCAACCAAAGCAAATAAATCTCCTGTCAGTCTACCAAAAGAGAGGTTTATGGCAAAGGTAGAGAGAGAACACTATTTTGTAATAAGAAAAGAGTTACATGACTAACTACTATGCTGGTTACTTTTTTAAAATTAGAGACATATTGTACAATCTGGAAAGATTTGTGGGTGCAAGTGGTTATCTATCAATTTCTCCAGCAATCCTGGTAAACCTAAATTTTAAGAAAGTATCTACAATACTTCCCCATTCTTATGGGACAATAGTAAAAGCCTGTTTTTGTTATACTTTTCTGGTGAAATTCCTTCCAATTTGTATAAATATAGGCTGTTTATAAATGATACCATTGCAGTGATTTGATCCACATTATCATACCAAAAATAAAAGCTGCATCATATAAACAGGCCAAGAAGGATGTGGTTTGAGCAAATACAGGCTTACATCTGATCAGTTATATAATGCCTACCTCCAAAACTCATGTGAGATGTGATGTATTTGCTTCCTTTACCTTCATTCCTCCCCATCTCAAAAGAGGTGGACTGTTTTACTTCCACAATTGTGGATAGACACATACTGTTCCAGTAAGTGCAGGCTGCTGCTCAGTGAAAGCTGCCTTTTGCTTTTCATAGAATCTGACATAAGATCATGCTTCAGTTCTCATCTATCTCCAATTATTCATCATTCCCCATTTTTTTGCATCCTACATACATCTCTTATAAAGACAGAGATTGGCTTGACTACCTTCTTTGCATACAGATCTTTCTTAAAAATAAAAATAGTAGAATTCTGGCAAGCTGAGGGAGGCAAAGAGAAGGATATATAAAACAGTGGTTTATTAAAAAGCCTCTGTTACTTTAATAAACTCTGCATTAATGGGACATATATATATATATATGTATGTATATATATACACCCCTACACATGTGTACATATGTGTTTTACATATACAGATGTAGTTTATATAACTATCTAAAATGTATCTATTACTGTCTTTTTTAAGTTTCTGATAATGTTGGACTAAGAATGGATGACAGACTCCAGAGAAGTCACACATGCCAAACATGGATATGCTTCAGAGAAAATAGCTTCCATTTCTTATCCTGCATTTGGAGATAGGTCCTCTCAAAGACTTTAATAGTATCAAACACCTTTCTGGTGAGTCAAAAATCACAGTTTTCAAATTCTAAAGGTAAACCACAATCCTTACTGACAAGTACCACTGAATTTCTAAATATTATTTTAAAACAAAAATTATAAAACATATAAGACTACTCTGTTTCTTTTTGTCTTTTACTATCATTACTTTAAAAGAAAAAATCTTTATGCTCAGTACAGCTCTTTTGAGATAGTTCATTCTTTGCTCTCTCATTTCAGCTCTAGCTTAAGCTCTTATTCTGATATTATAGGAAATCTGCTTTATATGTTTTGACACAGACTTCAGATATGCAAAACCACTCACCTATCAGGAGAAAGTAGATATAGGTGGAACTACATTTGGAACAATAATCTCAGATTATTGGACAAAATTATCCATCTGTAAAGTATTTCTTAATCACATATTTATTCCTATATATCTACCTACTTTATTACTATTCCTCCATTGGTGTTTTCAACTTCTCAAACTCCTGGTTAATGGAGAGTGGTTCATATCTGCTGATCCTCCCAAGCTGTGCTCCTAAGAACTCTGCCTCACTGGAGCTGAGACATCCACTTGTCATGTTAAATCATGAAACCCAGACTGTCACATTTCATTATGCAATTAATTCAAAGTTGTACTATAAAATTTATAAAGCCTTGCTATCCCTGCAATATACTTGTATTTCAAAATTAAATCTATTTGACATGACCATATCAGGCTTCTTTTTCTCTAAACTACTTAATTTTATTTTATTTTTTGTTTGTTTTAAAGGTGTTACACAAAATAAGTAAGGTTAGTAATCTGGCATGCATTAAAATCAGTGATCCTATTGAACAAAAACCCCCATCTTACTGGCATATTAAAATAGTAGAAAGGGCTTCTGAATCCAGAAAAACATTATGGTACCACTTCTAGTATTAAAGCTGTGTCAATAAAGTAAGACTTTTTTCAAACTAGTTTTTGATTTATCATAATGAGATGTTCTCCATTGAGGAAAGACAAAAATAACTTCTTAGCATTCAGGAAATCATATAGTCACATCTATCTACAGTGAAAGCTGCAGTCAAGTGAGACACATGTTTAAAAATACTACATTCAATGAATTATATTCAAGCAAAGCAAGTGTCTTTCAAAGGTGAATTAGTAACCAGCCACAGAGCATGTTTGTGTTTCTACAATGCGAGATTACAGGTACATTTTAAAATCAGAATACCACTTTACAGCACGCACATCATAGCAAAAGATCTTTTTGATGAAGAGTTAATAAATTATTTCTACCAACAAACAGGATTGTTTTAACAGGAAATGTGATCATTTTATATACGACGGACAATACACTGCTGGTTTGGCAGGAAGCACGAATTTTTGCTTGCTTTTAGCCAAAGCAATAATATTTATTCCTACAATTTTAATGAAACAATGCCTAAAAGCTTCATTTAAGGGTAAGTGAAATAATCAAATAATTTGATTTAGAAATTTTAGAAATTTTAGAAATACCATTAAGTCACATACTGAAGAAAATTAAGTCAGAATTTGTAGGCTTTAAGACCATCATTAGTGTTGAATCTGAACTCAAATATTTTTGTTCGCCTGATATAGCACATATTCAACCTTCTTTGGATCCCCCTGCCCTGAAATATGAAGACAGACTGCAATCCCTACCAGCCATTAAAGCAATTGTACCTTGACATACATGGTTTTCCTTGTCTTAAGTTGTAAGGATTACAGAACTTGTAAACTCTCCTCAGAGCAATTTCTGAGCATAATTCATAATTCATCAGATAAATGACAAGACTTCAATAGAAAGCAAAATTTTTTAAAAAAATTACTCCATACAGTTCAACTATCAATTGCTGTTTGGAAAATATGCAACTGAAATATGCACTAAGATCAACTTTGGAATTAATGATCCAATATTCTGGATGTGAAAAATGTAATTTATCCAAAAACATGCATACTTCTATTCAGTAGACTTACCTTGTACAATTCTAAAAACAAGAAAACATTACAGGAAAAGAGAGAATATTGATTTTGTAATAATTCCTTCACATAATGCAGAGAGAAAAAAAATTGCCTTTCTTATTTAGATCATTAAGCAGTGCTAGTAAAAGCAAATGGAAATAACATGAAAAAAAGAAATAAATCCTAACCTGAACACCCACTTTAGGTAAAAAGCTGAAGTAATTTTTCACCAGCAGCAATTTTTTAGATAAAACCTGTTTTCACAATCTTGAAAAGTAACTTGGCCTGAGTTTATGACTTTAAAGGTATATTTATTTGGCAAAAAGCCTGGTACAAAACCACCTTTATAATTAATGCAAAAAATATATTCCAATAATGGTCAAGCTGCAAGTCAACAGAGCAAAGATAATAAAGCTAAGCTTGTGCTTTCCCAATTTTTTAAATTCTCATTATTGAAACAACCTAGCTGGCACATCACTTGTACAAACAACAGAACCATAATACTTCAGATTAAACTGGTGTGACCAATCAGCTACTTATGAACCACCTGTGTTTTAACTGTGGTAAAACCTCAGTTCTCTGAGAAATAATAAATGTCAAGAAAAATATGTATCTACGAAAGGGGCTGGGGGTGGGGTTTGTTGCCCTTCTGTAAGGTAGGAGCCCTTTGCAATTCCTTCCATGGGACACAGAGCCCCCTTCTACTGAACACCAGCGACATTCCCGAGCAGCAGCACAGCTCCCTCGTGCCACCAGCTCCTGCTCCCAGCTCAACACAGGTAGGGAATAAACAATGAGACCACACAGGTGGAGAGAGATTGGAGGAGGTGACACAGCAGTTCAGATCATAATGGAGAAAGGTAGGAGACAAATCTGAAAAAGGAACAACACAGAAAGCAGGAGAGTGCTGAAGCCAGCTGTTTGTGACATGCTGTGGAATGCTTTTATGGCTCCTAAATTGTGCAAGGTTGGTCACTCCTGACCTCATATTTGAAGTGCATAATGGGATTAGGTAGGAATGGTAGCTATAAAAGTTTGGACCTTTGTCAGTTCATATGAGTTTCATCTTAGCACCTGTGTTCCTTCAGGCAATGATTTCACTAATCATGAAGTCTAAACTTCTTAGGAAAGCTCTGACCCTTTGCAAGGAGGTCCTAACCAAACTAAATACTTACTTTGAAAATACCAGCCATAAGATATTAAAACTAGCTTAAACATGTTATTTCTTCACTCTGGAGTGCAGTGGCAGATGCATCCTGGCTACACTGCCAATCCTATAAAAAAGAACCCCATGTTGATATCTGTACTGGTTTAAGGCATTGCTGCTGCCTTTGGTGTTGGTTCATAAAGGTTTTGCCATTTTTGTCTTATAAGAGACTGTTAAAAAAGGAAGTATATACATGTTTAAAATGTGGTTAATATGTACTTTGTTAGAATTAGTGTCTAGAGGAATACAATTCTCCCATCTCTTCTCAACCTGGTCTTGCAGGAAACAAGAAAGTCTAAAACTTAACTAATAACTTCAAATAATTTAAAATGCAAGACTACTTCCAACTTATATGAGCTTTAACTTCTGAACAACAGTTCAAAATATAAATGAACGCCTTATGTACTCAGTTCTGACCTTAGGAGTTTCAAAGATGAAATGCAATGGTGTATTCTGCAATAAACATTACACAGTCAAATACTCTCCCCAAACTGCTGATAACGTGATCAAAATCACAGAGCTCATGAGGAACAGACAGAGAGTTCTTAAAATTATTTTTGTGCAAATGAAAACATACAGACTAAAAGGAAAAGGAAGAAGAATATTTATAATTTTTGATACTATAAGGATTTCCCCAGAGAATAGCAAGTGCTTATAAAGCTTGGTATCTAATACTCAAAACCCCAGCAACAATAAATAGCTTGACTGTTCTGTGCCTTTTTTCCCCTGTGGATTATGGATTGCATGTATATTGACTTGTAAAACAAGCTGAGTATCTTTATGTCTAGACTAAATGTCTTACATCAAAACCCTACCACTAATGGCACCTTATAGTAGTCAATAGCTGCAGAACTGTCAGCTTCCTCATGGTGCCTTTGGAAGTTCTAGTCATGAAATATCTAGCTATATTTACTGTCATCTCCACTCCTTGCCCACCTACTAAAATTTTAGATAATCCTGCAAACGTACTTATACAGAGGTACAATAAAGTTATTTTATGAGCACCTATACATGCTATGGAAACCTGAAAATCATTATTTTTCTGCTTTTGCTTACACTACTTAATAAAAAATAAAACATATTGTCAGAAAATCTTCATGCGTTCTAAACTTACTCCAGTTAATTGGCAAAAATTTGAAACAACAACCAAGATGTTTCTGAGCTTAAAGATTTAAAACAGCCATGCAGAGAAAAAAAAAAAAAAAAAAAAGAATTTTGCCCTAACTAAAAATACATCTTGGCAAGGTATGTCTTAACTTATGCACTGGCAATTCCAGCCTCTTTTAGCTCCTTGATAAAAAATTTCTATTTAACAAATTTCAAATCTATGAGTCTCATTAGTGAAATCAAGAAGTTGAGAAGTCGAGCAGCTGGATAAATCTCACAAATTTGTCATCTGTTGTCACAAATCGATACTAAACTTGGGGGCAGGAATTAAATATTTGCATGCTCAAACAATCAAAATTGTATTTGCTGTTGATACTTCTATATTTAGTCTCATAATAAGAATCATATCAAAGAGTAAAGTTCTAAAGAAGATTATTTCTGTTTCAAAATTTCACTGTAAAACTGAAAAGGAGACCTCTTGATGATACACAATCTACAAAAGAGAATTACTTACTAAATTTGCATAACTGATGCATTTTTTAACATTTATTTTAAATACTATGAGTGCAAAAATCTGCAAACTATTAATTTCAGGTAGGTTTTTCTCTGTCTGAACCATGTATTTTCTGAAACCACTTTTGAAACATTGGTACCTCTTGCAAAAAGTTTACAGATTAGTAGGTAGTATTTAGCTTAGGAAAAAGACTTTTTTTGCAAAAAGCTGTCATGCTGAATATTGTCATATAAAATGACAATAGCTGCAGTGGCTGTATTTTTCAATCTTGTTAAGAGCTGTCAGTCAATTCATAAACACAACATTAGGTATTGTCACCTAAGCAGAAAAGAACAGATTCAGATTCTAAAACTGTCTTCTGTTTTGAAAGAGTTAAACCTTTATATGAAACAATCTTTACTCAGAATCTCAATAAAGTGCTCTGCGTACATTCTGATTTCCTGCTTTCCCAGAGAGAAAAAGGTGGAACAAATGTATCCATGTTATATGCTACAGAACTAAGAGACAGAAAACCTTCTCTGTACACAGAGCTTGCTTTTCATGTCTCTTTTCAAACCAATATCAAATCTTCCACTTTTCAATAGATTTGACATATACAACTAGGAGGAAAAAGGCATGAGTGATGGAGTACTGCAAGTTCTAGACTGCAAATAACTAACAAGAAATTTAGTTCCCTCACCTCAGCTTTTTCACCATTTTAAATCAGCAAAAGTTGAAATGTTAACATTTGTTTTACCTGCATTTTTCCTCTCTGCTCTTTACTTTCTATCATCAAAGCATTTCAAGATGCTATAACACCACATTCAACACCCCTGAACTGCATCAGACAGCAAGACTGGTGCAGAATAGTGCTGTGCAGTCAGAAGCCAAACTGTACAGGTCAAGGTACAGAAGCTCAGGCTCACTTTCTCCTGTGATCTTCAGAAGAGAACGGAATCACTGTAATACTTTCATTTCAGTGATTCAGATCACAGCTTAAAACCATAAATAACTGAAAATGTAATGCCAAAGGAATTGAGAACTCCAACTCCTCAACAAGTAGTTCAGATCAGAAATTCCTTGAATCTGAGACAACATGAAAGAGATTATATCACTGAACTATGTTCTCCAATAAATATTCTTCAAATTAGTAGTGAAGAAATTAACTATGTGCATTTACCTATCACATATCACTGGAAAAACTGGCAGTATTTCCAGTTAAATTTTTGTAATACAAAGTAGAAACTAATTTAGTATCTTTGAAATGGTATACTCACCTCATCTAAGTCTTTAATATAAACAATTTTCTCTTCAATACCAATAGGCATTGGTTCACTATGAGGGATCTTCACCTCTTCATACATTTTATTGTTTTCTCGCTGAACTGACTCTGGCAAGACCACCTAAAAATGTATTACAGGAAAATTAATTAAAAGCATGAAAACAGAAAGGGTCACTATATATAATTGAACAATGCTTTATCACTTTCCTTCAAAAAATGAATCCAAACCAAAAGCAAATCTTACTTATTCATTTTACAGATAGCACTGAACCCCTCAAATGCAAAAGAATCAGTTTTACTACTCAGAAAATAGTCCCAAAACTACCAAAAAGATAACTCTCTTTTATTAAATTTCAGAATCTTTTAGAATTTCATAAAGCATTTATTTTGTTGAAGTCAATTCAAAGGAATCAAAAAAATGAAAAATAGTATTTTAAGAATTTAAATTACCTTAGAAATAAAAGGAAATACATCAGTTGAAAAGGAGATTATTTCTTCCAGAGTCAAAATAAAAATAGAATATATCAAAGTCTTTAATACCCTCTGCAAAGAAGCACTGCTTTATACATTGGATTCTGAGAAGGAGCAGACTAAGGAAACAAAGGGAACCCTGCTGCACATTACTCATTGGGAAAGATGTGCTGTTCAAGAAGGGTCATGCACCAACATACCTTTGCACCCCCAATGAATGCTGATGTTTTCATAGCTTCAGCTCGGGAATCATAGACATGTGGATAATGAATTTTTTCGATGCTTATCTCTCTCTGTCTACCTAGGACTGGCATACTTCGAGCATTCAGAAGTGCTAGTTCTCTGTGAGGAGAAAAATACCTGCAGTAATTCTGCCCATTTCAGGCTGCCATCACAAAAACTGAGCATAGTACAAGTCAGAGCAAGAGTTGAGGAAATTAAATAAAAAAATTTTACAGTGTTACTAGCTGGCACTAGTTAGACCAAAACCTTAAAACACACGGTTTAGATAAAATTCAGAAGCACAATCCAATAAGTGCAAGGCTTTCATAAAAGCAGTTTTGACTCTTTTTAAGCAACACAGCAACACGATTTCACAGTTAGACATCAGTCTCACTATATTTTTCTCAATACAAAATACAACAGCTTATTTGCTCCTAATCCTCTCCCTCCTCTACTCCTCCCACTACCTTCTAGCTGACAACTTGGAAAATAGTACCCATTAATCTTGAGAGAGAAAAAGAAAGATAGTTCTGATAGATTTAGTACAGACTTCATAAATCCTAAGCAAGTAGTGTGCATACAGGAACTAAGAAAGATAGCCTACCCCACTAATCTGCAATTCCAGCCCACATAGATGAGATCAAGAAGATTCTCATTAAGCAAATCACTGCTTTCTTTCCTGAAAATTAGGTTTTCATATTAAAAAAAATCTACTCTTGTAATAAAACGTGACTTGAAGTCAGAATCTCCTAATCACCAAAGCAACCTAAAAGAAAATAAACTATTATGATAATGTTGAAGTAGCAATTACAACAGAAGCATTTCTCAACTTTTGGGATTTATTACCTTTGCATCCGCAGCTCTTTGGGATCAAAGCACATTTGTCCTTCTCCAGAAACTTCTCCATCTTCCCCAGCTTGTTTTTCTTTTCTGGCATTTCGTTTTTCTTCCCGACGATACTGTTTCATTAACAACTTTTCTTGTTCAGACTGAATTGTGACTTGACAACCATAATTTGGCTTAGCATTTTCTCCTATAAACTTCTTGCACTGTTCTGCAATATGATAACAGGCATGTATCTCCATAAGTACTGGATTCCATCTTTTTTCCCCAGTTTCATTCTAAAGGTTTGGGGTTTTGATGTTTGGTTTCATGGTTGTTTTGGGGGGTTTGTGTGTGTGGCTCTGAGTGTATTGTGGGTTTAAAAATAGTTGAGCTTTATGTAGACTGTGCAGCAGTTGGCCTCAGGACATCCAAAACTACCACCAGGTCATGTCCCAAAGAGAGGACATTTAAAATACACTTAATCCCAAAGCTAAAAGGACATTTTTTGTTTTCTGTGTTTATAATAACTTCATCTACAGTGGAAATGCCACTTTGCTTCTTATCACTGCTCTTATATACATGCACTGATAAGCTGGATGGTGATAACAGATTAAATAGGGTGTTTTTTTTTTTAACAGCCTCTTCACATAAGAATTAGTGCATATATACTAGATAACATGATTGTATTGAAAGCATACTCACAATGCAATCTCCTGGAACAAGTAAGAAAATCTATCCTACTCTATACAATCACAAGACTCTTTCTTTTTACATTGATAAGCAGCAGGTTTATCAAGAAGAATCTGAACCACAGAACAATTACAGTAAACAATAAATCTAGGAAACCCAAAAAATCTCAGTTACATTCACCTTTCTGAGAACAGTACTGGACAAAACCAAGACACAACCAAGTCTTTTATATACAACATCCTGGAAGAGATTTATTTTGTTTTCATTTTAACAATATTGGTGGTTTTAAATGATATTTTTCAAAATTCTGCAATTCTGCAAACAGATTATTAGTTTATATGTGTCACTGAATATTAAATATTTAACTCAGTACTTCTGCAGCCAAACTCTGAAGTGAAAAACTTGAAAACCTTTTTCCACCAAATAAACCCACTTGACTGACATTTTGAACAATTTGTGCTGCTTAGTTTTCACCTACAGCAACAGTGAAACTCCTACATCTCACAGCATGCATACTGGATAAGGCAACAATAACTTGTTAAAGAGCATTGAAAAAATTCTAATAAACTGTCAAAATGTCCACATTAATTCCATCATGTCTGCAGCTTTAACTTTCTCTCTCTCATCCTAAAAGGGGACAACAATGGATGCAATTTCCAGCCCAAATTTAATTCAGACTGAACACATTAAGGCAAAGAAACATTACCTGATTTGTCTGATAAGCACAACAATCATCTTTACTGCCACAGAAGTAAATTACGTAAGAAATAGTCAAGGAACTGGTGCAAAAATGCAGTTTTTAAAAAATGCAATTTTTTAAAGGCACAAATTACTCAAAGTTGACTAAACTTCTGCAGACAGAAATTAGTCCCTTCCCCAAGTAAAATTTTAGAAAGATAAGACTTCCCTAAGACTATTAAAAATACCATTCTGACCCTTAAAAAGGAAAAAAACCTTATTAAAATTAAAAGACTGAATTCGGGGCCAAGAACATCTTCAATCTCAGAAAAGATACCCTAAATATCACTAACTTTTTTACCACAGTTAAAGAAGGATTCTCTCATCAGTGAAAAAAAAACATAAAATCAGTTATGCTTTTCTATTGTCTGAAAAACATAACATTGAAAATATTCTTCCTCCGCGTTCTAGCAGAAATTACTGTGATAGATTTTACTGATGGCATAATGAAGAATAATTTCATAAAAGCTTCCAAAATACTAATTCTGCTAAGTGAGAAGAAAACACTCCTGTGACTAAACTCTATACATATGAGAAAAATGCATGAATTCCATTTCTACTGAATACATTTTAATTTCTTATTTGATTACCAAAGAAGGGAAAACTACCAGGACAGAAAGCCTTGTCATATAGCAAGACATTCATCTTTGAAATCATGAACAGGCAAAACTAACAGCTGTTCACATGAGTTTAGACTAACCATTAGCACAGCAAGAGATGAACTTCTGAACACTTGCTTATGTCACATTGCATAAGGGGTCATTTGCATTTTAAAATTATTGTAGAGATACATGAGTCCACCATTACTGGCTCTATACACATTTTTCTAACTCCATATGCTGTGAACACAACGGGCTGCATGGTGCTATGCCCATGTAAGATTTATCCCAAGTCACAATCCATATGCTACAGATTAATTTTTGTCAGAGAAGAAAGTAATAAAACTTGTTTTAAAACAATGATCTGTAAAACTTATTTTAAAATAATTATTCGGTGCAGACAAATTAACTTATAAAAGCAATAATGACAGTACAAAACCTGAATCTCTTTTTTCCCCCTCTCACTTGTTAATGCTTAAGCTTGACTTTATTATTTTCAAAAGTGGTTGTTACTGTGCTTTTCTTCCCCAAGCCCTACATTAGATGCTAATACAAAGTAGATAGGAAGCAGGAAATCAAATGAGGAATAACAGAAGATCAGATTATTTCCAGAGTAATCCATTAAAACAGGAAAAGTGCAATTGTTAATATATTCAAAATCTGCACATGCCCACAGGCAGTTGAAAACTAAATAAATATATGCAATTTGTATTTGTTTCCTCTGTATAATCCTTTGTTTAAGCTCAGGAATACATTCCCCCCTTGTCTCCTGAGATTTTTTTGCTTGTTTCTTAATTACACATGGACAGTAATACTGCTAGAAATAGAACAGAACAGTTAAAAAACTACTTTTTATCTGATTTGGAACAAAGACTTTGTAGTCACTTACCCTGGAGAGCCTGGAACCTGTTATCATTTGAACAAGTCAAAGATCTTTGCAGAATCAGAGATCTGTTCTGTAGGAGTTTCTCTATGAGTTCAAAACCTTCAGGGCCTAGCAGTTCAAATAACTACAAAGAAAATAAAGTCATAAGTCACATCCAAATGTACATAAATTTATGAAGAGGACTGCAATATTTCCATCCTTGGCAACATCATATCTGTTGACAATATCTAACAAATTAATGAATTTCAACTCCCTGTAATTCAACCCAAAGGGTATAATTTCTAATAACAGGTTCTCTATTACAAAAAAGGAGAAATACAGAAAGTTTTCAGTTGGAAATATTTAAAAATCTGTTAATTTTGCCTGTTAAGTAAAACTCACTTTCTCTTGGGGATTCTTGTAAAAAAATTAACTCTTCTCAAGACTAAACTGTACAGATTTTTATGGTTATTTACATATGCTACAAATTTACTTCTCCATAATCTATGCAGATGAATCAAGAGAAGCAATGTTTTCTCATGAAAGTCAGGTATGTAGGGAGTTATTCCCTTTTTAGTCACCAAGAGTGTAGCCTACTGCATCTTCACAGGCTCATCCTACAAAAAAAATCATAGATGTGGAGTACAGCAGGAATATGAAGAAACAGTTCAGATGACACTAGTACTGACTTCTGTCTATAGTACTTGTACATATAATCCTGTGTGCAATTTGAACACATGATGTAAGTGATGTTCACCAGAAGAGAATTCTGTACTAGTAAGTGATATTTTGGACAAATGATTTTCTTACTCAAATGATTCTCTTTTAGCAGGTTAGATAAACACAGTTCCCTATTTAAAGTTCCATTTTCCACATAATATTGGCTTTTAATGGAAAAAACCCCACCCAAAACATTAAAAGCACTTTCATCTCTATCTTATCTATAATTATTTTGTCAAAAATCAAAGCATTACAGTAAGCATTAAGTTACTCAAAATCCATTCTTGATTTTTACTACTGCTTAAAACAATTTCTTCTCTATTTTTTTCAATTTCCAAAAAGGAAAACAGGGCAGTTTCTCCTTAGTGCTTTTTGAATTTTCTGCTAATATTATCCATCTAACTTCAAGAATCTGGTAAGAATAAAATGTATAATGTACTTTGATGTGATGTTCTATGAAAGAGTAAGAGAAAAAGAGAAAGTTTGGCTCTATAGGATTCAAGTATTTCTGTTCTAACTATAAAATGAGAGAGAGATCTGTTACTCTTCGATATTTTATTTGCCCACTCCATAACAAAGAATTTTTCTGTGGCTTTCTGTGACTACTGCCCTTGGGGAACACCTTGAGATAACTTTATGTTGCCTCTCCATGCATTTGCAGAACTCTAAACATTGTAAATGGCATCAAATCAATGATCCCTTTTTTCAGGCCAATCTGCACTTCGTAATACAGGCTGTCATTTCAAAATAAGGAAGGGAAAAAAAAGAAAAAAGTGTTACTCCAGGCCCTCAGGGGTTTCTCAGAAAACATAAGGTTTGTGCAAATTAGTACAGTCATGGTGCAGCTTGCAGAGACCATGAACTAAAAGCTGAAAGGTATAAAGTCTTGTATTTCTTTCATTAGAGTAACCAGTGATGGCAAACTGGAGAAATAGGCTCCAGAAAAAGTAAAATAGGAGAATACAATAAATGTATAAATAGAAGATTTTCATAATTAACAAACTTCAAAAATATAGGGTAGAGAATTGCTGGTCAGACAATTCTGCTGTCAGGGATCTCAAGTTATGATGGATTTCCCTTTATCCAGCCTTCACTAGCACTGATCATTCATTCTTCTATTTTGCATAGCCATTTATTGCCACTTTACAGCATTTTATACACATTTTAACTCATATTATCTAAAGGTATAAGATGACCTTGTATTTACATTTCAAAAGAAAGTGGCAATTTAGTACTGGTAAATTTGAGTAGGTATTTTCCAGGGGTAAATGCTTAAGAAAGGGAGGGAAAAATAATCACAGAAGCAACAAGTAAAGAAATTTATTTGAAATAGCTTAATTGTATAAAGAACTGAACACAAACTTGTCTCGACTTTGCTAATGATTTGTCGACTGTGGAATGCCAGCAACACAGGGAAATTAAATTCTTTCAATTCAACCAGATCTGGGCTCAAACACTAATTTCTCATCAAGGCAGCAGACACAATGTAAGCACATTCAGACTTAGTATGTTGCTCCCCCAAAACCCCCAAACTCACACCACCACCATCACCATCAGAAAACAAGTAACACACTAGCCCTAAAACACCCAATGTAGATCTCTATCTTTGCACAGGACTCCAAAACATCTCTCACTGGAAGTTGTTAAGAATGATCTAGAAAAGCATCAGTCAGAAAAGATGGGATTTGCTGGGGAAATAAGTAACACCCTTTTTTTTCTGAATGGGACCATGTTTTTCCCCTCCTGTTTTCCCAATATATCCTGAAACAAAAACCATCTGCATTACACTCTTCACCCAGTTAGAACAGCAGAACCTCCCAAAGAAGCAGCAATGTTACACAATGCATTCTACTTCATAGTCAGGGATCAAGCAAGAACTCCAGCCACAGTGAGACAGGGGTTCAATGGAAGAGCACCAACATGAAATTGGACATCCTGGTCTCCAGACACCCTACCAGTCAGAGAGAGCAAAACCCATACAATACTACATGCCAGACTCTGCAACACCTCTCTGGTGAAAGTCACTCCATTTTGCCTTCTTGATGGGTAGACAGATACTCATTTGCTACCAGCAGTTTGAGAGCTGCCTTTTTGCCACCTAATTAATTTTGCTGCTGCCTGAACATAAAGGAGGCGTTCAGGACATTTTAAACATCTAAGACAGGCTAAGCTCATTGCTCAAGAATGAGGGGAAAAACCAAAACAATACAGAAGACCAGAAGCAATGACCTGTTCTTATAGACATCTCCCACACTCACCAGAAGCCTGCGAGAGCTCATGGGTGGAAAAAAACAACTGAGAGCTAAACCAAGCAGAAGTACTGAGAGACAAAGAATAAGTTACAGAGCAAGATCTATCACCACCACCCACTGATGGTAGCAATAGTGACAATGCTAGAAAAAGTTTGCAAAAACCAGAAATAACTAAACTTGAGAACTCGCAAGACAAAAATATTATTAATATTCATATTTTTTCATACTGTAGGAGTAATTAATTGCCTTCTAATTAAAGTATTAATAACTATCAAAGAACACTGTTGTTTCAAAGTATAATTCTTTACCTTATCATTTTTTGATGCTTATGAAAACATGTCCAAGCAGGAGGCTTATTACTATCAAAATCAGAGCAGTATAAAGAGAAGTAAAATAAGCCCTTAGAAACACCTTCCCCCCATTCCTCTCTCCCTCCCAGCTCTCCCTCCTCCCCCAGTGGTGCAGGGAGACAGGAATAGGGTCATGGTCAGTTCATCACCTGCAGTGTCTCCCACTGCACAGGGAGGGGAGTCCTTCCCCTGCTGCACTGTGGGGTCCCTCCAAGGGGAGACAACTCCCCATGAACTCCTCCATGTGAGTCCATCTCACAGACAACAGTCCCCCTCAAGCTGCTGCAATGTGGGTCACTCTTCCACGGGGTGCAGTCCTTCAAGGACAGGCTGCTCCTGCCTGGGCTCCCCACAGGGTCACAAGTCCTACCAGGAAACCTGCTCCAGCATGGGCTTCTCTCTCCATGATCTGCAGGTCCCTGCCAGGAGCCAACTGCATGATAATTTTTCATCTTGTTAGATGCGTTATCACAGAGGTATTACCACCATTTCTATCTGGCCCAGCCTTGATCCACAGCACATCCATCTTTGGTGCTGCCAGACATGGGAGAAGTTCCTAGCAGCTTCTCACAGAAGCCACCCTTGAAGCACCCCCTGCTGCAAAGGCTTGGCCATGTAAACCCATTCCACCAGGGTAGGTGCTAGCATTTCAGATTTGATATGTTACTATATATTCTGGCCTGAAAAACTGATGCACAAGACTCTGATAGTAGGCAAAGGAATCTGCTGAATATTCATAGTTGACTTTCTATTAAGTTATAATGAGATAAACTAGACAATGGTCAACAGATGGAGAGACTGTGTGTCAATCAGCAGTTTCTTGAATCCCAGCCAAACTATGACACTCCTTGAAGTCAGTAATAGGTTGTGCCCAAAAGGCAATCCTGACTGCCTTTGCTAACAAAGGTCCCACATGACTTCAGCTACTACTCTGTAATCATAAAGACATAGATGAGTGAGATATATGGTCACTGATATTTGTTTGAGTGATTTTTGCATTTCATTTTATTTGCTTAATATCTGGAACAAAGCATATTGAGTAGTCAATGTAGGAACAAAAGGACAAGATGTGTTGTAGTGCATTAGAAAGGTGAGGCAAGGTCCCCATGGAGATGATTTCTCCTGAATATATGCTACTCTATGGATAAGGCAAAGAGGCAGGCAAGAGTCTTACATATAGACAGCAGTCTATCTGCTGGAGTTACCAGAAAGGTGTTGAACCCCAATGAGACACATGACATAGCAATTTTTTTCAAGTAAGGTTCAGCTGTAAAAAAGTACATCTTTATGTTCAAGACTGGAATGAGATTTTACTTTGAATGTTAAATAGTACTATTCTCTTTTCAATTCTATAAAGTATAATTTACAAGGAGCTTTGGAGGTCCTCAAATATGAGGCATGGAACTGTGAGTAATACTTTGACATCATAAACTATCTGCCATCACAAGGGCATTTTCTTGACTTCTACATCTTCCTTGAGGTGGCAAAGAACCCTATAAATCTCAGAAAATATTTTGTCTTACAAGTGCACACAAAAATAGACAATGAACAGTCCTTGTACCTTGCTGTTCTACAGGAATGAAACAGAAACCCAAATTCAGCCAACCAGTGGTTGTCCTCTGTATCTTAAATATTGCTTAATAGGCCTAAACCTATTTATTTGATTATCAGTTTTGATTACATATAATTCTTTACTATTTGTCTTATAATAAAAAAAGAGCACAATTTCAATTTGATTAAAATGTTCCTTCAGCTCCTTGTGCAAATCCATACTAAAACTGCCTACCATATCTGAAAAAGAGACAAGCACAAAATAACAAATCTTAGCAAATTTTCTCAATGTTCTTATGTGAAAATAAGTAGACTGGAGAGATCATCATCACCATCATCAATATTTTAACAGAGACTAATTAGAAACTTAGATGCTCTTATTTTGAAAATTTAAATACATAGCTACAAGGCAACTTCTACCAGCTTATTTAGCCTGAAGACTTTGGCAAATAGAAATAATGTCAAACAGTAGCTACAAACAGCAGACTACTGAATTGCCTTATGGAAAGGAAACCCTGAAGACAAACTGAAATGTAGAAAACCTCACTGTTATATGATCCCTTAAACTAGTGTTTATTTTCAGAAGTATGCTGGGATAAGTTGTTAATGATTTTTGACATTTAAAAAAGCCCTGAAACTAGATAACCACTGCACTGGCAACTTTTCTTACCTGCAGATACGAGGGCAAGGAATTCTGACATTACCCAGCAGAAAACATACATTTATGGAAGGGATTTCTGTATCCAAATCAATTTGATTTTTTTTTTTCAGGGATGAGGATTTAAGAACTTCTAAAATAGCAGTGGTTAGCACAGAATTCTATTCTGCAAAAGGCAAAAACCTCCAGGTTATCTCAAAGGATAGCAATTCCCAGATCTGCCCATTTCAGGAGAAGGATTTGGCTGAGTGTGGATCCCAGTGTAATTACTTACAGAGCAAAACAAAATACCAGCAAGCTAAGGAACTGGTTTATATTGCTTAACAGAGGTGAATGACAAAGAGCAGCAAGAGACCCTGGAAGCTAGTTTTATCCCAATTAGGGTAGTCAAGTCAGAATTTTAACATCCTCTGCTGGACCCAGCAGGTTACCCAGGAAAATGGACTATGACCACCAACCCCAGGCTGTGAACTCCAGCACCCTGGGTAGACACACACGAGTGGGTGAGAAGAAAACAAGGCAAGCTTTGGCCTGAAACAGTATTTTATATTGTTTTAGTAGTGTGCAGGAAAAAAAAAATATTTCAGAAGATGGAAGATTATTTTAAAGCCCAGCTTTCCAAGGAAAGCCGAGTTACCACATCACTGTGCATTTAGCAGTGTGTGAACTAACAAGAGTTCAGCCTCCTCAGTAACTTCCAGTTTTGACATAGGGACAGAAGTGTTCAGGTCCAGTAGTGGAGACAGACTTGAGTGACTGCTCTTTGTGCCTCCTGCCCTAATTCCCTGGGAGGCTGCAGCAGGAGCACAGTGGTGCTCCAGCTCCTGCTCAGCCAGCCAAGCTGCGGCAGCACGGCGGAACAGAAACCAGCCCTGCAGGAAACCTGGTCCTGCCACGTCCACAGGGCTAGGGATTTCTTTGTGGGTTTTCCTCCTCCACACCTTCCACAGAATGATTTGGAGGAAAATGGTTTCGTGCCTACTTAATAAGACAGCCTTAATGTTTCAGGTGCCATCTGACTGCATTTCTTGCACAACTCCTATTTCCTTATGTCTCTGTGTGCATGTGAGAAGAACTCAGGATCAAAGAAAATAAAAAGGGAAAAGTTCCACCAGCTACAGACTGGCTTTCTCTAAAAAAAGATCTCATTAAGTTTAATAATATATTGAAACTGATTCAAAAGGTATCATTAATAGATCAAGCCTCATACTGGCTCAAAGATAAAACATGCTTTCTCTCAGTACAAAACTGAAGTAGAGAGTTGACAGGAAAGAGGAAACGTTATTGACAGGAAGGACAGTGAACAGCTCTCAGTACCAGGATTAAGCCTACCATTTCTTGGCTCTCTCTGTGGCTCTTTCATCATTTCTTAAGTTCTATCCCTAAAAAAATGCACTCAAATGTCATTCAATTGGGTTTTTTTATGAAGGGAGACAGCATGGTTCTGTTTTCATGAAAAGAAAAAGTTTCCTATCGTCTGTGGGGTTTCAACAGTCCTTGGACAACAATAAAGCTGTATACTTCTGGATTTAAAAATATGAAGTCCACAACTGAAAAAGAGGCAAAATGTATCCAAAATAAGGATTATTTTCTCTACATGAAAGGGGAGCAGATAAGCTCTATGGTCAAGAATAATGAGACCCAAGCTTTCTATTGTCTGAATATAAAACTCCTGGTAATTTTAATAAAATTACAAAGAAAATAGGAGCTTGAAAAGCCAGTCTCATGCCAAGTTAGAAGCTTTGATGATAAGATAAAGATAAAACACCACAGGGGTGATCCACATATACCTGTACTTTCCCTAAATGGATACTGCTTTTATGAACGAGGCAATGGGGAATAGGCTTTGTGATATGTTAATTTGTTAGGGCTAGAAAGTCATTACACTGAACAAAAGGAAGTGCCACTTTGACACTTCAAACCAAACATGTTTTATGAGAGAAGTTGCTTTGACATCAAAATATCATATGTCATGCGAGGGTACACACACACAAAACTAAAAGCTAATGTCATAATTTCATGGTACATTAAGAAAAATGGAGATTAAGCTACATCAATATATTATCATATGTGAAGTTTTCATGTGGCGTTGCATATACATAGCAATGAACATTTAAATTAGCTGGTTTTAAGCCAAAATGAATGTTAAACTGTAGCTTTTGGAAATGTTCTCTCAAAGGAGCCTCACAACAAGAGCTATTCCACTTCCTTATTGATTTTGACTAAGAAATAATTAGAAGAACAGCTTGAATTTTCTACTATGTATCATTTTCTATTGTAAACTTGTGTGTGAAGAGTTATTAAGAGACAAACCTAAAAATTTAGCAAACAGTTACATAAAAGGAATACAATTGCAACAGAAATTTAGTCTAACCTCAGGAATGTTCCTTGGCAAAAATCAAAATTGTCCAAAGACAAAAGAGAAGGCACATAGCTTTTAGAGAGATTTGGAGATGAAATTCCAGATGAGTTCAGGAAGAATATACACAAATCATGACATAATAGAAAGTATTTAAAAATACTATTTTAAAAATTGCTTTGACTGTAAGCACTACCTTTCGTTCATTATGTTTCAGATGCTTAAAAAAAGCTACTGCATATTGTTCTTCCATGTTTTCTCATAAGTATCTTATCTCTGATACCTCAGCTGGAGATTCATAACCACTTGTAAACATTCAGAAAAGGATCCTAGATAAGTTTCCTAAACTTATAGCTAACTTTACAATCATGATTAGTAACAGCCACAGTAAGGGCTGGCTGAAGAGTTATTCTCCAGTAGCAAATGATGAACATTTCTGGAACTCAAATATGTACTTCCACTTCTTTCCAAAAATAAGCCATTAATAACTTTTAAAGTGCCTTATATGATTTTCAGATAACATTTTAACTATCACTTCAGACTTTGTTCAATACTGCAAAAACAAGGTACCCAGTGAACAGTGGTTCAATAATAATGAAAAAATATCAGCAGCAGAAAGCATGTAACAGATACAGGGACATGTCAATACAACTTGTGAAAATTTCCATTGCTAAAAGTAGTAGTCTAGCCAAGGCCTACATAAAACTGACAACTGAATATTTATTGAAAAAATACTAATCAACTTCTGATTCTCAGTGGCTGCTTAAAGCCCTTACCAGCAACTGAACAGCCATGTCCAAATGGAGCAATCAGGTATCTTACAGCATCCTGAAGGACATCTCACAAGTAGACAATTGCTCTGTGCTTAACAGTTCTGAGAGTTGATTCTCATGCATTTTTTTTTGTTACTGCAAAAGTTGGGCTAGAACTGGGAACCAGCCTCCCCAGAATCTGAACGTTTATTGAAAATCTTGGTGAGATTGTTCCTTGCTAAGACAACAGACAGTATTCATGAAAGGTTTGTTCTATGCTGCCAGTCTATTGCTCCCTTCCTCCCTCCTTCTGAGTGCCTTTTCCTGCAAGCCACAGTCCATTGACGTACTCCTCCCACACTAAATATGTTTGTATTACTGCTACTTCTTTGCATCAAAGCAGACTGGCAATTTTATTTTTTTTTATATATATTTCATTTCCTCAGTTTTCCATGCTTTATTTCACATGCTTTATTTCCATGGTTTATTTCACATTTCCTCAGTTTTCCATGCTTTATTTCCATGCTTTATTTCACATTTCCTCAGTTTTCCATGCTTTATTTCGCATATGATGGACCTCCTGTGAACCCTTTTCCAATTATTACAGCACCTTCTATATACAGTAAAGATGAAGTCATCTCCTGAAACTGCCTTCTCCATCAGTAAGCATTCTATATTAACACATTCTCCACTTAAGATCAACTGAAAAATGTAGTTATAATACTGAAAGTATCTGGCAGTGCTTACAATGAAGACCTTTAAAGTCTTTACAATGCGACATAAACATAAAAATGCTGATGTCTTTAAAATATGTTCTGTCACAAAAAAATGTGCTTCTCATTTTTGGAGGCTTTTAATATAAGTATCTACATAGCTGGATGAATATTTTTATGTTTTCAGCATCAGCATTTTTTTAAAGAATGACAATTTAAGTAGCATGTCAATCTGTTTAACATTTAATTTGATTACTTCAAGCAAGGAGTGTCAGTAGACTACTCATTCTAGAATTCCCCTTGCAAATTCTACTCAGCTCATTTCCACAGTTTTGTTTTGTCCTCTGATGAACTTCACATGAGTACAGAAAGGTATAATCATGGCTTCTACATGACAAAATCAAGTACCACAATTTTTTGCCATTCTTACAGAAAGTGTCCACAAATCTAATAATCACAAATTGAGGTCTTCAATAAACATTGCTGAGTAATACAAGATAGCAATATACAACTATCTATACAATATGCAGCATTCATACTGTATTTAATAGAAGTAATAGGACAAGTAATATCAGATTCTGAAGCACAGAAAGCTTTTGTTGCACTCCTGCAGAGCTCATGCCTAGCTTCAGCACAGCAATAACATGTTAAGTTTAGAGGCCTAGAGAAATTCTGCACCTTGACAGAAGTACACACGTGAAACACTTAGTTTTAATATCAAATATCCAAGTTCTTCCCTGTATTAATTCATATTGGAAAGCTGTTTCATAACACCTCTTATATTTCCTTAATAAATTTGATATCTCATTAAAAAAATTGTTCATGCTCAAAAGGCAAAGTTTTTTTACAAGCTCCCCAAAACTATTTTGCCTTTTGAAGAAAAAACTATGTCTATTGTCTGTTCACATGAGTATTCAGTATTTATTAAATTGTTTATGTAGTCATTACTACATCTGCTTATGTCAGTTTTTCAAGATTTTTTTTATTAACAGTGTAAAATTCAGCAGATTAACTACACTTTACCATTTTAACTAAACAGTCAGTGTGTAACCAGATACCTAGTTCCTCTGTGGGAAAGTCTCATAAAAATGCCCCAGCACCATAACATCTTCTAAGTGGCAAAATTTTCCCAAGCAATGTAGAAACACATGTTAGTGCAAACCTATTTTGTAACAGTGCTATTTTGTTGGCTGTGGGTGTATAACACCAGCTAGGTTCAGAAATCACCTCTGTAAAATAAGTTAAAAATAAGTGTAGACTAGTACAAGTAGTAAACAAAAACACCTTCTGAAATCAAGGAAAAAATCTCCAACTGATTTTAATGATGCCCATATTTTATCCCAGGGGTTTTGCCTTTGCTCTTACATGCAAATAATTATTATTTTAAATTAGATTAAATTTTCCTATTTCTTACACTTAGGACAATCACATCAGCCATTTCACCACTGACTTCAGTTTCTGGCCAATTTAATTTTTTCATTTCCTAACAAAATGTACTGTTTACTTATGCTTCAGTACATAACGCTATTTATTGTATTTCAGATGGTATTCCCACTAATTTTCTAAAAATTATATATTAACTCTACTTATACTGTCCTCAAGTTCTGCCAAATTGCATTTTGACATCAAAGTTGAGTTTCTTCCCCTAAGAGTGACTTAAAGAAAACCGTGCAGGGAAAATAGCAGCCTTGGTTCTGCTTCAGATGAGTTAGAGAAGCTGTGGCTGGGAGTCCTATGCCTGAAGAGATGAGCAGCAGAAAAGCCAAGCTTTGGTTTTGACAGGGAACAGATAACCCTCTGGGAGCAATGAAGCATACACAATTACACTGATGTGCTGAGCTACTGACAGGTAAAACTGAGTTTCCAACATCAGAGCATTTGGAGGAGCCAAGCCTTTGCAAAGTCCAAAACTTGGCATACTACAAAGCAGCAAGAAGCTGATACTTCAGGTCCTATTTTGCTTAAGAAAAGCAAAGTAAACATCTCCTTTCACACCTGCACACTGCACTTTTCCGACAGTGAAGGTCAGCTTGTAACTAGGGAAATGGCTACACAGAATATGCAAACAAGCTCCACTTGCCCTCTGAGCCAAGTAATAGTATCAGGCAAATATTTAGTCAGAGCCAATTGCATTGTGCACAGACAGTGAAGCCTGTTTCTTGAAAGCACTTCTCTTGGAGCCTGCACAGCATGTCAGATGAATGATCTCAAAACTAGCACCTGAAGAAAAAAATTGTCTGCAAAAAAAATGAAATGCTGAATACTTTTCACAGTCCATGCTATAAGGTGAAGAGCTTATGCTCTTAATATAAATTACATATTCAGACTGCCCAGGGAATCACTCTCAATACAGACCTAAGAATTATTTAAGTGAATTCAGGTTCAGAAATATAAGCTAAGTATTTCTCAGGTCATCAGATTTTTGGATACTAATAGTTAAAACAAAGTTTTTATGCACAAATGTTACTCTGGAAAGCAATGAGCAAGATGTAAAGAGAGAACAGGGTCTGCAGTGTTTGCTACTGACAACCCCCCTACCCCACTAGCGGGAAATAAAATCTACATACACTTTCCAAGTTTTATTCTAAAACAAAATGCTTGTGATGTTGTGCAATGTCCTATAAGGTCTTCAATTTATTTACCTGAAGGGGTGAATAAATGCGTGCAGTCTGTAGGAACTAAAAAATTATTTTGCAGCTGGTTTGCCTTATGAGCTCTAAAATACACTTTCTTATTGAACTGTATTTTAATGCCATCTCAGAGTCTTTCATTTGTCTTAGCTTGCTCATAGAAAAAAACCCTAATATTATTCACATAAATAATGTCAGGCTTTTAAAGGGTATTAGAAATTCAGTCACATGAATTAAGACTTTATGTAATTTTCTCTTATAAGAATAATGACTATTACAGGTTGCTGTTTAATGCAAGAAATTAAATGAATTATTTTTCTGGACAACAAATGTCTGTTATTTAGATAGATACTTAATTTAGGAAACCAAATTAACACATCTGAAATTGAGGTCACTTTAAAACTTAATTGAGATTACTTGCAACACAAGGACTATTTATTTCCTGTATACAATAATTCATTAATTAAGTTTCGCATAAGGTTAAAATGCAAGTACTTAAAGAGGCACACTCCACTTGCTTATTATGATATTCTACTAATGCCAAACTTGTTACAAAACAAGCTTTTAATCTAAACAAACCCAAACATATTAGGGTAAGGCATTGATTTTTTGGTAGGAAATTAATCAGGGAAAATGAAGACTTAATGGGAAATGAGGTGTAAATATAACATACAATTTTTTTAGATATAAATATAACATACAAACTTTCTCCAATTACCTCTATTTTATCATTTGAAATGGCAGAATCACAAAATGGCTGAAGTTAGAAGAAATCTCTGAAAATTATCTAGTCTCCTGGGCTGGAGATTCCACAACCTCTTGAGCTCCTGTATCTGACCATCCTGACAAAAAAAATTTACATTTTCATAGAATACCCTGTAATGCAATTTCTGTCCACTGTCTCTAGTCCTGCCATCTGGTATCACCAAGAGAAGTCTGGCTCCATTTTCACCATGCCCTCACCACCAGGTCTGATCAGATTCTCAAGACTTCCCTTCTCCAGCCTGAGCAACCCCAGCGTCCTCAGTCTCTTCCTGTATGTTGGATGCTCCAGTCCTTCACCATCCCAGTGGCCCTTTGATGGCCTCAGTCCAGTATGTCCACACCTGACATCAGTCTACACCTTTCAGATTTTATTACTGCTCAATTGGCCAAGCATAAGAGTATGATGTTAATTAAGAAAGTCTAATATTTAAGTTTTAACTACAGACAGTTTTCATAGCTTTTGCTTTGTGTTTGTTCTCCATTTCATAAGCAAACTGAACCAAGTATACCTCTGAATAAAATACCATCAATAATAAAGTAAAAAGATATGAAAATCCACAAATTCTCCAGGTTAAGCGGCAAGTACTGATCAAAGTCAGTCTAGACACACATTTTGTCATGATCAGACCACCATGTGAAATGAAACTTAAACACTTTTTTAATTAAAACTTTTTCATATTCAGGGTGTGTATGTGTATTGTTCAAATAAGCATCAGATAAAGTAAGTGATGGTAATCTAAGAACTGCATGACTTTTTGAAAGACAATCATGATAGGGGAACAACATACAATTTTCCTTGCAAGCACTGTGAAACACCAAGTAGAGTTTCCCCTGCAAAATATCCAGCAAACATAACAGTGGACATTATGCAGGAAAATTTAAGGGGTCTTATCACCTTTATCAACCAATCGCTTTTTAGAGTAACATCCTACTTAATATTTAAAAATAAAAATCTTTTTGGAAAACAAAGGTCGACTGTACCTGAAAGACCATAAAATATTATCCATTATCTGTCAAGCTCTTTGGGTGCCATTCTGATCAGACCTAACAACGCTGACCAGTCCCAATTTACTGTGATTGATGTGCCCGCTGACTTGCAAGCTGCAGTGGAAGGTTGCTACTCCTATTGCCAAATCTGTTATTGTTTTGGTTTAGACAGAAAGAATTTTTAAAAGCAGAGTATCATTGCTGCAGGCTGAAGGATATATAGTTCAAGAAATGCAACTTAGCTTTCAAGTATCAAGAAAACACATTGAAATCCAAGAATCTTATTAAGTTCAACAGGGACAAGCATAGTCCAGGAGTGCAGCACAGGCTGGGATCTATCCATCTGGGGAGCAGACCTGCAGAAGTGGAGCTGGGGGTCCGGGTGAACAACAGGCTCAATGAGTGAACATGGTGGTGCTGGGGCAAAGATGCCAACAGGATCATGAGTGGCATCACAAGGGCATTATCAGCACAGAAAATGAAGTCAATTTCCCACTCTACTCAGGGCTTGTCAGGCCATGCCTTGAACATAGTCAGATTTGGTCCCTTCTATATTTAAAAGATGTGGGCAGGCTGCAGAGAGTCAGGAGAAAGGCCACAAATATGATCCAAGGACTGGGAAGCCTGCCATGTGAGGAAATGCTGAGTGATGGTTTGCACAGCCTTGAGAAATGAAGGCTTAGGGGAGATCTCATCACTGTGTTCTAGTACTGAAGGGTGCCTTACACATAAGATGCAAGAATCCTATTTAGAAGGATTCCCATGGAAAGGACAGGGCAATAGGTACAATTTAATGCTGGAAAGATTTTTATTGAGCCCAAGAAGAAGATTTTTCACAATGAGAAAAAATCAGTCATTCCAACGTCATGTTCTATGAATCTATTTATTGGCTCATGTCCCTACAGCAGGAAGTAATTTCAGTGTATTTTCCTTTGCAGGTGTCCAGACATGTTTTCCATTTTGAGTTCCATGGACCAGCTGACTTGACTATCTAGGTCCCTTACTGCAGTAGAAATTGCTCTTTCAAAAGAAAAATTTTGACTCTTCAAAGTTACTAACAATACTTTAATTTGGTTAAATTTTAAAATTAAAATTAAATTTTTTCTACAGTTAAAATACTATTTTGGATATAAGGATAAAGTGGTTAAAGAGAAAAGAGCATGGATATAAAAATGATTGCACTGAAGCTAGGAAACAAATTCAGAGTTCACTCTTAACACAGCTTGAGTGCAATGTAATCTTTCATAAATCTTCAGAAATTGACATGAAATTGTAGGCCAGAGATCACACATCTACAAGGGCAATAACACAGTGTATAAGAAAATATACATATGAAAATAAGTTAAAGGGATACATTTGGGAAAGAATCAAAAAGACATTCAGGTAACTGGTAAATCACATAAACATAGCATGGGCATAATCATGATACATCATTTGGTCTAACACTTCATTACAGAAAATTAATAAATAGCAGTTGTCTCACATCTGGACTTCACTTAAAACATTGCAATTTTCCACATGAGGACTTGTTAAACTTGTGAAGATGAGTATTAATTAAGGAATTAAAAGTTGGCAAGGAACTGCCTGAAGGGCAAATGAAAGGAAAAACAGTGTTTAAAAGGCATAGCATCATGGAAAGGAAGTTAAAAGGGCAGTTCTTTGGTGCTCATTTTTAAAACTGCTTTGAAAAAAAAAAAGAAAGGACAATTGTATCACAGCACAGGAAAAGTGATCATAAAACCAGCCCTGAGTAAAGTCAAAAAGCAGAAAATGAGGGGTTTTTTTAAACACTTAAGTAAGAAGACTCTGGAGCAGTCTCCAGGGAAGAAGTTGGGACAAATTTTCCCACATTCTTTTGTTAATGAGTGTTTCTCCATTTAAGATATTGTATCACTGAGAGAAAAAATGCCTTCTAGATTCTGTGAAAGTTTAAACAGATTTTACTTTTGTTTACTCTGCTGTACTTTTGCAAAAAGGCTGATGGTAGACACCGAGGAGCTTCCTGCCAGTTCATTAAATTGACAAATTAGTTAAACTCCCCTTGTTCTTGGTCCCCTGAGCATCTACAGGTTCAACCAACAAAACATACTGGCAGACACTTGTGGTGGGATTAAGGTAAGGTAACAGTAGCAATGTAGATGAACTCATATGGAGAAAAAAAATCCTTATCTTCCTACCAGTGACAAATGCAGCTAAAGAAAATTTACAGGCAGAAGCCTGAGAGACAACAGGGCTCCACTTGGAAGAGACTGGAGAAAACTGCCTAAAAATCTGTTGCTACATCATGCAATCAGAGGCACACAAACACCACACTGAAAAAAATTCCTATTTAATGACAAAACAAAATAATCTATTAACTCCCATTCTGAAATAAGTATGAAAAGCACTCAATTTCAGTAATAAAGCAATACCCTTTTAGCTCTAATTAAGAGCATTTTACTGGATAGCACTAATAAGGAATACATACAGGAAGACGTACCCAGCTCATGACCTCTTTTTTTTCATCATATAAAACTTATATTGCACAACTTTTCTGATTTCAGGTCTACTTTGATTTGAGATTAATGTTTCAGCCTTGTAGGAAGGATTGAGAATCTTCAAATTCCACATTACTACCTTTTGGCTTCTTACTGTAGTTTTTACTACCTGACTATTCTCAAGTGCTTATGACAACAAAGAAGAAAACATATCTCACATTTTTGATAGAAATGATGAATACTGAATTATTTTTAGGAATGAAACAAAAAGCAATGTTTGCTGTTTGCTTCACACCACGACAGTTTGAAATGCAGCTGGATTGCATTTACTGATAGAAGCCCTGGATGCCATAGAATATATTTTAATGCAGAGAGCTGGAAACAGTCATAATTATAAAGTAGACCAAAGAAGCCTTGTGTCTGGGCCTTTAAGTAGGCAATTAAGTGTACCATATGGAGAGATAAGTAAATATATTTACTATCATATAATACTCAAATTACTGGTTACAATGTAGTTTTCTTGAAACAATTCTGCTGTCTCATATCTTAGCCTAGCATTCTTCTAGTCATTTATATAGCATTAAAGTGATTTTTTTCTGGGAGACACCATTTAATCCAATTTGCTAAACGATATTAATATTCTTAATTTTATTTGGGTAAAGTTCTTGCCTTGTCCCAAGAAGAATCAAATGCACAATATTTCATAATAGATGCTGTATTAATAAGCTCTGTTTGCATCTCTTTTTTTTCCCCTAGTTATTTTATCTCTACAGGAAATACCTTCCTGTTTTGCTTGATAAAGGGATAATGTACTTCTGCCTTAGAGCAAAAATCAAGACAGGTATTTCCAAAAAAAATTCAGGAAAAATTTGCAGATAAAATAGATAAGAGTTCACAGAAGAAAGACACATGTACTCTAAGAATAGGATGGTCTCATCAGAGGGACTAAACTCTTCCAACATTTTCCTAGTTACCCTGGGAGGTGCTAGATGGTGAAGCTGCTAAAATGCTCTCAGATGTCTTCATTCATCATATACTAGAAACTGAGGGCTCAAACTGAGGAATGCAAAGTTATGAATACAAAGTTTTAATCAAATATAAAAATAAAAAAACACAACAGTTATTGGTCAAACTCTGTAGCTGGCTATTGCCTTTTCCTTCTTGTTTTTAAATAATGATGTTGTTACTGCATCATTAACATCAACAAAATACATAGGCTCATCAACAAAACCTGACACACTGTGGAAAGTGTGTAGCTGCCATTTAGCTTTACTGAACTTTATGCCCCCAATGAAAAGCACATATCCCAAACACTTAGAAAATAAGTTATGACTCCCATATCACTCCAATCATAAGAATCAATTTTCCTCTAATTAAGAGTCACCAGTGATACGCCAGATAAACAAACTGTCCCAAAGGAAGAGTGGAATGTTCTTAAATAGTGAAAACAAAGAACAAAATATTTCTTCTACCTCACCAACCACTTTAAACATAAACTACACACTGCTGGAGAAAGCAACTAATTTCAATTCCTTGTAGAGCTCATTAAGTAGACAAAATCCTAAATAGTGTATATGTGTGCCTATACATACACTACAAAAGAGCCCCAAAACAGGATGCCACCCCATAAATTACCTAAACTGCTCATATTCTTAATGTGATCTGGCCCTTCAATAAAATCTGCTTAAGGATCAAATGAAACTGTCTTACAGAAGTCCACAGACCTGTATCCTCAGCACAATCATGTGCATTTCTTTTTTAATAATAAACAGTATATAATAATCAGTATATAATAACAAACAGGTATCTTTCTGTTTTATAACATAAAAATGTGGTTTATAGATCAGAATTTTTGTTTATGAAGAATTATCCCTTCCTATCAGTAGTAATTTTTTTTGGGTTTTTTTGGTTTTTTTTTGTTTTTGTTATGTTTTTTGGGTTTTTTGTTGTTGTTGTTGTTTATAAAAAACATTATTTTGTAGCGAAAACACACTTTAGCCTGTATTCCACCAAAAAATATAAAATGTTCAGTATGCATGATCAATCAACTTGTTATGCCATCTCATGGCAAGCCTTTGACCTAGTTCTAGAAATGGGTTATCTTCAACTTTGAAAGAACCATCTGCTCTTGATGATGGCAACAACGAAATTACTGCAATAAGAAAAAAAAAATCCCTCAGTGATAGTAAAATCCAAAGAAGAAATGTCAAGTCATGACTATGCCTACAGAGAGCACAATACAAATGCCAGCTAGCTTTTAACAAAAGGTGGTCAGGTTCAAATTTGTTGTACTCCCTCCTTGACACCCATATTGTGCAATGAATAATGAAATAAGACTGTTGCAAGGAAAGGCAACAAAGGGGCCAAAATAATGAGAATGTGGAAATCTTTATATTATTAGGATTTTTTAAAAATCCAAAATAAGGTGCAGTTTTCAGACACTTCATGGAAGAAATCTTTTTCCTCTCTAGTGATGCAAAAGAAAGAAACTATTCTTGCTAAGTTAGTTTTCAGTTCACTGGCAAACAATTTTTTCAAGCTATCAAATTAAAACTTCTGTAAAGCCATCAAATCAGAAATTTTGCCAAGAATTCTTTGTTCCAGGAACTAATGGAAAGGAAGTCTTTCTTGGTGACCTACATAAAAACTGGTAGCTTGAATTTTCTGCCAATTGATTTAGCAATCCATTATGATCATAAATTTGCAACAAAAAAAGTTATTTCGTCTTGTGTCAAGCCACAGGTTTAGAATTTTTCCTTTAACATTTTATAAATTAAACTCAGGCATTAAGTAGGCATTATGAAGAAGTATGGAATTATTTCTGCACACCCAATAAAGATATTGGAAACGTTTTCAGTCACTAGGAAAAAAAAAAATTGAAATCTTTATCTCTGTACAATTAATAAACTTCAGGTCCCTTAGACAAATATATTTTTTCTGTGATTCATTTGACATTAAACTTTTTTATTGAGTCTTCTTATCCAAGACTAGTTCAGTCTATCACTTTCACACGTCTTCCCTCAATATCACCACCCAAAGTATGAAATTGTTTGCAGATATGTATTAAGGTATTTTTCAAATATATTTCAACGCAGAAGAAATTAGATCAACTTTCATTTATATTTAGGATCTGTAAGAAAATATACATGCCCAGAAAGCTCAAAGGACAGTCAAAATGTGGTCCACTGATTACCAAGAAAACAATATGGCTTCAGCAACTATACCATTACACTTTAGACATCCATACATAGTTATCTAAACCTAAAATGAAGTACACTTCTCTATCTCTATCACCTCTATCACTACTCTCTATCTTCTCTACCACCTTCTGGTTTTTTTAAGAAGAATAAAGTCTGAAACTGCAATGGCAAATTTCCTAAAAACTTTCACTATATTTTCTTTCACAGGATTGTCTATTCCTACTACCAGTTGCATTTCAGTAGCAAATTTTCAAATTTCGAGTCTTTCTGAAAAGTCAGTTTGAGAATTTGAGTACTGGATGTTTTCAGGAAAGGAAAGCAGGGCAAGTAAGGAAAAATAAAGTAAACATAACAGAAAAGTGCAGAGGAAAAATAAAGTACCGAATTTCAGGAATTCTTCCCCTACCCCATCCAAAACTGATTCTCCCTTGCCTAGATTAATTCAACCATCTCTTGTGCACACACCTGGAAAACATCTTCTCCAGGCTTTAATCACACTTTTTCTCCTTTCTAGTACTATGCTTATCTTTCAACTCCAGCAACTGTTCCCTCTCTCTGAGTTTTCTCTGCCCTTCTTGTAACAAACCCAGCCACCCCCTTTCCTCACTGAAAGAAACAAAATTTTAAAGTAGCACCACCTGCTCAGCCTTCCAGCAGCAGGGAGGCTCTGAAACTGGATATAAAACCTGCCTGAGAAAGTTCAGCTTATCTTTGCAAATTCCTCACACTTTTACAGACAGCTTAAGCTGGGTTCTGCTTAAAAAGAAAGAATGGAGATGCTGAGCAAATGGCCACAAAAAAAAAAAAAAATAAATCCTGTCCATCATGGGGGAAGAGATTATACATATAAAACTGATGTATCCTTCCTCTACCTGGTAAATGATGATGCTACCATGATATTTTTCTCAGGACAGAAAAAAAAAGCAGAGTTGGATAAAGTACATTGGCATAAACTAAAATGAAATTGCTGTATATTTCTGTAGCATTCAAATAGATGCAGTATGGTTAACGTGCTAGTGTACCTCATTTTGAAGTTCATCGGCACTTTTGGTAGAAGCAAGGATCTCATACAAAGTGCAGCAGAGGTCTTCTGTTGTTGGCCCTCCAGGGTTACCTCCTTGAGATTCCTTCAGGTACTTTCCAACTTCACACCATAAAAAAGAATCATCTATTTTTTCCAAAGATTTGGTATTAGATTTCTCATCACAGTAGTTCTGTAAGTGATTCAGCTGGTTATTCAAAAATTTGTTATAATCTAAGCTTATATTTTTCTGTGCATCAGTCTCACCATTCACAGGCAGCTCTCCAGAGTGATCCAAATCATGCATATCAAATGAAAATACTATATTTTTACCAAACAACACTCTGTTATCACCATTTTGCTCTTCATCCAACTGTATGAGGGCTCTAAGCTGTTCTTCAGTGAAGTGAGAAGCAATCCGAAATGTGGCATTACAAGCTGCAGCAGCAGATGATGATGGAAATGGCCCAAACATCTGCTTGATCACCTTTGTCTCATCATGGCCAACACAATCTTTCCCATGAAACGTCTTGAAAAGAAAAACAGCTCCACTTTCAATCGCTTCTTGTCCATTTTCAGCTCCAACTGTTAACAAAAACAAATATAACTTAATATGCGTAATACCAAGAGTGTTTCATTATCTATAATGTAACTGTTTTCAAATTCTTGCCACAAGTCTTATCAGCTAAGATATCAAAAGAAGATCACAAGTAAGAATTGTTGCAAGATACTGAATTATAAGTATATGATAACATAGCATCATTACCTTCTACATACTAAAAATTTATAGTAAGAATCACCACTGCTTTCTTATCTTTCTGAGCTAGAGAAAAAAAACTTGTTAGAGGTCTTAAACTCACAATTGTATATTTATAAGCTATTTAATGTTAACAAATTTCCACTTTCTCTCACTATTTATTCACTGCCTAATCTGAATATTCATAACAGAATAAATATACAGAACTCAGCTGAGAATTACTGAATTCTTTTAGTAATTCCCAGTAGAATTACTTCTGAGTATGTGCTAAGTTAGAAAAACTGCTCCAAAAATTTAAAGCAAATAAATGTCTGAATTTAGATTTCTATCTACAAAATATCATGTTATGCAAACAATCAACATCTTAGATAGAAACATGAATGCACTTCTTAAACAAATATTCACAAAGGTAGTCAAGGAAAACATAAGGGAAACTTCATGTGATGACTCACTAGGTAACTCTTACAAAATTTTAAAAGTCACCAAGCCTAACCAAAACAAAACCAGCCAGCATACTGGGGCTTTTGTTCAATTTAAATGTGGACAATTTACAAAATTTTTTACTTGTGACTTGACTCGACTTAGATTAGGTTTAACACCAGAAAAAGCAAGGCTTTTTCCCCCCAATCTTACAGGAAAGAGCAAACAAATTCTAGCATAAGAGGTGGAACAAGGCTGAGTAGCTAGAAATGTAACATATAAATAAATGGCAGCAGCTACAAATTAGGTGTTTAGCTTGTATCTTCCTGTTGTGCACTTTGAAAAGCCTGAAAAGTTCAAGGAGAGGACTGCAGGTGATATTTACAAGATAATTAGATACCTGCATATGGTACAAGATACATGACATAAAGATACACACATATAAAATAGATATGTAAATAGGTCTCAGAGGAAAAAGGTGATTCAGCCCCTCTCTTTTAGCATTATCTATATAGGAAGGACAAAACAATCCCCTCCATCTATAAATTTGTAGTATGTCTGCATGGAGATCACTCATGTATTCCTGACATGCAAATACATATTATTATTTAAAGTCACTTGTCTCAGAACAGAAGTAAAGAATACTAAACTCAAAGAGAAATTGAAGGATTTGAGAAAAATTTCTTAGGTTTACTATGTGGCATTTCTCCTTTATTATTGACATCTCATATTTATGAAAGCATCTCTTGAAAAAATACTACTCCTTCCATCTCAAAAAATAAGCCAGACAAGATGGCAAGAGATGCACTACTAGAAGTTACTCTTTGGTTTTTTCTTTTGTTTGCCAGCCAACATTTTAGGCCACTACCTCTTGTGACCAAACTATACACAGTGAATATTTAAAACAGCTTCCTCAATCAATATCCATTATCAATACAATTGCACCTTCTCCTACTAACTCTATGGACTGACAATTGGTACAAACTTGATCCCCATCTTGCAGGACTTTTTCTCAAGCCTTGTGTGTTGCAAGTGCAACTGAAATTTGTGCACTGAAGGAGAGGTAGCTGGGTTAGGGCAGAGAAGTGGCCCTTCCTAAAGGTCTGTCTCAGAAAGACAGCAGCTTAATTATGCTTAATTTCCAGCCCAAAGATGTTAAAAGTCTAATAGCAGTACTAACCAGAGTTTAAACTTTTTGTCAGTGATTTGAGAAGTACTCAAAAACAAGATTTCTGAAGACTCAAGAAAGCATTAGCCATTTATAACCATTAATACCTTTAACAGGCATCTTCTGCAACTGTACAGCAAAACTGACTATGACCATATGTTGGACATGAATAACTTACCTAGAATTTTTTGAAAGCCTGTGTTTAGACATTTGTTTCTTTCTCAATTTACTAAGTATTTTCAAAAAAAGGTTGAGAAATAGAAATATAAGTGTGGCAGGTTAACATTTATATTGTAATAAAGATCTCTGGTCTACAGTACCAAAACCGGGCAAATATATTTATTTTTATCAATTCTCTCTGTCTTTTCACTAATTGTTCTATTCAAGATATTTTAAAAACAATCAGAAAAGGAGGAAATATACCTATGAGATTGAAATAAAAAATCCTTAGATGTGACAGCAAGAGCTTGAGCCATGCACTCAGTTTATGAGTTGACAAAGTTAAATTTTGCTAAAAGCAAAATCTCTATTAGATTTAGTCTGTCAATCAAAAACTACATTTCCAATCAAAACGAAGTTTTCACACGTCCTTTGCCATAATGTATTTCAGTATTAAAAGTTTAATTCCAGATGAGTGAAATATATTTTTACTTCTCTCCTCAACACCAAACACTTCCTATATTTCTTACGTTTTTATCTGCCTGCACAGCAGTCCAATTTTTCATGATACCAATAATGTGGAATTAAAGCAGACAACATCAGGACTGTTCTTTTCTTAGAGTACTGCTATTCCAAAAGAAACAGTTGGTTTTGCTTAATAACTGTCAATCACAAACCATACTGCACTCTACAAAACAATACTATCAAAAAGTAAGAATACCCATATAACAATGCAATCTTAAAATAAAAGAGAAGATTTAATTGTGCATATGTGCATCAGATTAAATGGAGTTTAAGATATTTCAGGGCAAAACTGTCATCAAGGTAGAGCCAAAATTGTACCAGTAAAGTATGCAGGCAGAAAGCAACTTGAACCTGCTCCCACTCTCAAATAAAACAATGTATTATCAGACTACTAGAGAACAAAAACATACCTATTTGTTTTGCAGCTTGTAGGATAGTTTTTAAATCACCATTTACTGTTTGGTATTCTTTTTTGTCCAAATTGTCATCAACAAACTTTATTATCTTCTTCCAAGTAAGATCAGACTTCAGCAACTGGGCATGTAGTTTTGATCTTTTAGTCTGAAAATGCAAAATATTTTGGTTTTTAAATTTATTTCAAATTAATTTATGGGGGTTTCTTTAAAATTAAGCACCACATAAAAACAGTTCCTTCCAATTGCATTCAGTATAAAGTACTGACTGCAAGCACTTTTCCTTTTAACTGATCTTTAGACTCTTTCCTGAGTGTATGAAAGAAGGATACACAAAAGCACACACACTCCCTTACTACTTTACTCTTTCCAGAGCAAAATTCACTTCAAAGCCAAACTCTTGCAACTTCAAGAGATTTACAGTTCCCAAGATTCCAAACTCATTTCACAGGTTCCCACAAGATATCTATTGCTTTAATGTATTATTTCACGGGAAGCAAAAGAAGTACCTAAATTCAAGTGAACTTAACATTAGAATGGAAATGTTGGGTTCTCAGCTCTACAAAAGCTCAGACCTAAAAGCACACCAGCCTTGCCCAACTTCTTGAAAGGCAAATTAACACAACCAAGCAAGCTTTTCCATATCGCACATCATTACTTTAAGGGCTGAGCATAAATCACAAAGCTACAGCAAATTTGATTTTTGAGTGAGGACACTATGAAGGAATGTACAGGAAACTTTATTCTTGCTTGCCTACTCTTATAAAATAGCAATGCAAATGAAGAAAGCAAATTACTCTTACTAGAGCTATGCTAGAAGAAAAAAAAGCCTTACCGTTAAGTCAGCTAATTCTTCACTGTAATCCTCATGTTTAGTGACATTTGAAAAGGAGCGTAAAGCGCCTGTAAGACGAGGCAAGGCCATCTGTTACTCATTCAGTGATCCATAGGATGAGAAATCAAATCCCAGTTCAAGTACCTAGAAGAGAACAAAACAAATAACATGGCTTTATTAATGTTATAAATACAAACTCGCATCATGAACCTGAAAGACCTTTTTGAGTTGGCAGCATTTGGCTGGAACTTCAATTAAGCCAATTAAAAAAAGAACTCTTAAAACAATGATAATCAAAATTCAACAAAGGGGAGGTGAAAGGCACAGAGCAGAGGCAAGAAATGGTAACAGGCAGAGGTCACTCAGCAGGTGGTTCTTTTCTCTCCTCCCTATATAAAAGTTACCAGCAATGAGGCAAAGTGGCAATTATTTCTTTAGCACTCCTAACACTGAGTATTATAGTGAAATCTATGTAACTGAACTTTACCTCCCAATAGCAGTAAGTGATTACAACCTACCAGAAGATTTCCTCTGAGCCAGCCCATGCTGGGAGCTTTCAGGTCATTAACAGCCTCTGGCACTGATGCAGAGAGAGGCATCTTTCTTGACAAGTGTTTAACCATATTTAACCAGCAAAACAGGGAAAGAAAATTATGTCAGGAAATAAAGATTGTCAAAGACATAGCACTGAAGTATTATAAGAGATAAAGGGAATAAAAAAGGCTATCAGAAAATTGGAAACACTATGCCTTGGGATGTTTTCATCTCATAATTGGGAGTGCACACACACTTAAAGCAGGACTCTCTTCAGAACTACAGCTTATTTCCGTGAAGTCTTATTTCCTCTGTGGAACAGGCTCATATCTATGCACCAAAACACAGCTGTTCTCCATCTGAAATTATGCTTCTTCCAAGCCTTTTACTGAAATTATTCTCAAAGTTATTTAATTTCAAAAGGTGCCCACAGCTGAATTGTTTAATGAACCCAAACGCACAGATACAGTTTCTGATGGTTGCAAATAAGATACAGATTTAGATTATTTTTGAAACAATTAATGATACCATTACAAACTTAATGATCTGCATCATTCTTAGCATGCCTGAAGATCAATGTCCATCCAGAATTTAAAGAACTTGTTACAGAGTTAATAAAATTACTTCCCCCCCAGTCATACAGTACAGAACTCTCTGCTTTCATCTAATTATCCTTAACGTTTTCTCTTATTTAATGACTGCATTTGTATTTTAGCTATCCTTTGCAAAACAGTACAAAAGCAATCCAGATCCAGTGTTCCAGTCACAATCAGAGAAATATCACTGACTTGTCAGGTCTGCTTGCTTTCCCACCTTGCATTAAGATGCTTTTTGAGAATGATTTTAAAACAGCTGATATTTTGGAGACAAATGTTATAACAATGAAGCTACAAAATTTGGAAATACAGAATCTTTAACTGTGAAGGGCACAGAGAGCATGTGTTCAAGCCTAGATGCAGACAGAGGCAAACATCACTGCAGCTTTTTTGATATATTTAGTGAATATATGACATGTAATTCATACCAGCATAGCTCCTAGTGAAAATAGTCTGTGAACATTATAGCCACCACTATTAGAAGGGAAGTAATGTGTCCAGACTTTGAGGGTACATCACTCTCACACTGTTCTAATGACAAAACTGCCATTACCTATTAAAGCTATTGGGTCCATTTTACCTATTTATTTTACACCTACATTCAAATGGCTTTTTCTGTAGCATTATGTGTCTTTATAAAGAAAAGTAATGACATAACTGTAATATTACTTTAACTGTCCTTTCTGAAATACCATGCACAGCAATTTATAAAAGTTAGAACATACTTATAAAAAGTTCACTTTTCACATACACTTATAAATTTCAAAGCATCCCCAGCAGGCTCATTTATTAGGAAACTGAATTTTAGATGTATATTTCTTTCTCCTTTATTCAATTCCTTTATTAGCAGCTCCTGAAACAGAAAACCTGAAACACCAGAAAACAAGTAAAGGCACACTGTCCTGACCACAGGCATGGCCAAAGAGCCAAATCCAGCCCTGCAACTCTAACCTGGTACTAGTAAATGCTGCTCCTCACTTGCCTGTGTGCTTTCAGAATGTGCAGGTGTCTGAAGGGGCTGGTTTGGCAGAACAGTCACACAAGAGACATCTCATTTATAGTTAAACTTCACACACCCCCTTTGCTTCTGGTACATGACACCCACTCTCAGCAGGCACCACATGAAAACAAAAACAGCTAGTAAACAGAATGCAGGGGATGGGTGCAATTATTACTCCTCTCTTAACACTAAATCAAAAACCATGTGGACCTATAAGATGCAGTGTAAATTTTTATTTTTTTAAAAAAATACCTTACGTGCCTTCACACAAAACCTCCTCATGTAGATACCTGCCTGCATCACACTGCTGTTAGAGTGGATCACTACTCCTTGCCTTCCACAGCCATCATAAGGGTAACCATCATATGGGTAACTAATGCCTTCTGGCTTGAGGGAAATGTATGTGTTTGCTCACAGGTGGATGTGGATCTAAAACATCTGAACTACCAAATGATCCTGCTAAGATCTGCTGGTTTTGGAACAACACCTAAAAGGCAGTGGCAATGAAATCCTCTTTACCAGGGCCCACGTACAGATGATGAACTTCTGCCATCCCTCTGCCCATTCCCCCTAAAGAAAAGTATGAGAAAGGTACCATCTTAAATACTTTCCATGGGAAAATGGAATGGGAATTTAACCTTCATATCAGTGTGACTTTACATTTACATTTCTTCTCCTCGCCCACCCCCAATCAAGTGAGGACATTTGGGGTGCATCCTGCTAATGATTCCCTGAACTATCTCAGATTTCCTGCCTCTTTTAAGAAACACTTAACTTTCTACCAAGCCTGTTCATAAATCAGAAAGAACAATATCCACCCTTCTAAAACTTTGTGAAGATGAAAGTTTTGGGGTTTTTTTGCTTCCTCTAAAAGTCTATTTTACTTCTTTTAAGAATAAGTGTGATTTTAACACTGAAACTTTAGAGAAGAAAGTAAAAGATAAAGACAGATTATACTCAGAGTTCAGGTAAGAAACAATTCAAAGTTTATTGTCTGAAAGTAAGCATAAATCATAATCACAGCAAGTTTTTAAAGTGAAACATTAAAAAAAATTCTAGTAATGCCACAAAGATAACAAAAACGACTAGAGAAGTTTTCCACTTCATATTTTCACCAGCTACTTAGGTTTTCCTCCAACTCCTGGCCTTCCTATGTTTCTATACAGGCAAATAGCAGAACAATTTATTTCTCTTCTTTGCTGAAATATTACAGAGATTACTGTAAAAGACACATCCTTTTGAAATTTATTGAATTCCTATGCTCTCTAACAGATCAAACCAGCTGCCCAGTAGGGCTAAGAGAAGGTGAATGCTCAGATCTAGTATGTCAATGTTTAAGTTGAACAGAAATCTTTCTTTCCTTTCAAGGAATGGAATAACATAGCACTAATATAGCTAAAAATCACAGGTAAAATCCACTGTTACATGATCCTAAAGTACCAGCTTCTGTAGTCTATAATATTTTACTTTTATTTGTCCTTTAAGACTTCACAGCAATAATTTTGTTTAAAGTATTGAAGGAATATTAAGCCATGTTCCCAGATTTTGCATATATTACCTATAATTCTTCCAACTATTAACAAGTTTCTTCCTGTCTATGGAAACTTGCAATTTATAAAACCTAAAGAAGTTGTTACTAGTAACTGATCTAATCATAGAACATTATAAAGAAAAAGAGTCTTTAGACATTGCCAGTGAATAGCAGGTTGCTATTCACCATGAAGTATTTCAAACGGCATTTTCTCTTTCACTTGAGAAAGTGGAAACACTTCAAATGAAAACTAAACTAAAAGGGCAAAAGATATCCCACCCACAAGGCTATACAAAAGCTAAAGGGACAGTGAAGTAACTTTTTTTATATTTTAAACATATTATTCAAACAGTGAGACCATTTATCAACACACACAATATTTTACTTTACACTGCTGTGTAAGAAGACTAAAAATAAATCCCCAAACATTAAATTTGACTGATATGAACACATTTTAGAATGGCTACAATTAACTTCAACAGCTTCATTAACACAAAGGTAAACTTAATACTTTATTTACAAGTAAGACTCAATATTTACAAAAACTCAAACAACACATTCTATTCAGTATATATCCTTTCTACATCATACACATCAAAGAAAAAATATTTCAAAGAAAACACTAAAGAAAAAAATGAAACCATTAGATAAAAAAGCTATTTTGGACCTCTGAGAACATTTTTATAAGATTCAATAAAACTTTTTATCCAAGCATGTTTGATGCTAACAGATACCCACCTAACATCAAAGTTGTTAGCCAGGGATAATGGTTTAATAATGTCTGAGACATTAACCTGAAATAACAGGCAAAAGTACAACACTAAAACAATAGTATTTTCCAACTTCATATTTTGCACCTTTAAAAACAGTGCTGTCTGATGTAGTAACAGCTGTACGCTTTCAGACATCTCACTTTGCACAAAAGGCCCAGACATCACCCTGGAATTCTCTCAAGTTGTCTGGGTCAAATATTGCTGATCTCTAGTCAAGACTGTGTCAGTCTTTAAAAGGGCAACAGCAAGATTAAGGAATATGTACTCAGGAAGAAAAGGTGGCTTCCTGCCACACAATATTCACCTCAGCGAATACCAAAATTCAAACAAGTGCCTCAGCATAACAAGGAGTCATAACACTGCCTCTGTGTGCCATCATTCACATAAAGGGACAATTCCAGCACCTTACTTACAGAAGTCACTAAATAAACAAAAACCCCTAGAAAATCAAATAATGGAATTACAAGTCATCCATTCAATACAGTATTAACCTTTTCCACATTTTTCATAATCTTAGCCATGCACATGCAATTTAACACCAGCTGCCTAATACTGTGCCTGCTTGCATCAGCTGGAGAAGCATTTCCTGTGATTATGCCTGATTCTGTTCTGGGACAATGCCAAACATGTGGCTTTACTCAATAATGTGTTCATTTTAGATGTACTTTGAGATAGTTACTAAGAATTGCTGTTGATAAAAAGAAAAAAAAATTAAAACAACCCTTTCTTCAGAATAACTCATCTTCCTTTTCCAAGAACATAAAATGTAATTCAGTTGTTAAACTGAAAAACATCTGTATTTTTTACACTTCATCACCTTAACTTCTAAGTTCCCTCCAGTGAGAGACAAACTGTATCCCAAGCAACAGAAACTTTGAGACTTGCCTTACATATGAAGATGTACTATAAGCAAATTTCCATCTGCAACATATGTAACATGTATGTTCATTTAAACACTAGGCATAAGCCACAAATAATAGACAGGGATGGGTGGAGGTGTTTGTTTAGTTTTGCTTTACGTTTAATAGGGGGCTCTTTGTTCCTGTTACACACTGTGCCATCAACAGAGGTTGAAAACAGCCTCAGGGGTTTCATCTTACTCTATGCCAGAAAGGCTTGTCACTGAAGGAAGAGAGGTATGGAAGGTAAATAGGAATGTAGGTGTTCAAAGGAAGGAGAGAGTGAAAAAAAATAGGTAAGTGAGAGAAAGAAAAAGCTTTGAGTTAATGACAGCTAAGTAACACACATTGCATCTCACTGAGGATGGCTGAGAGGATGTGGGATGCACTTCAGCAAATATAAGTGCTATAATAATACATGTATAATACACAACAGCATAACTGCTGGGCTAAGAGCATGCTGGAGAACTTGTTCAGACGGTAGTCAAAAAAGTCTGTAACATGCTCCTATAGTGAACAGCAAGTGTATACAAGGATAAAGCCCTCAGTGTGAACTACTGGCCATTACAAGGTGTAACTAACTCTGTGAGATTTTTAAGCCTCACAGGCATGTGTTCAAGCACTCAAATCACTTACCATATTTACAGACAACTAAACAAATACTGTATTATCCCCCGGTTCTAAATAACTGGAATGCATATTAGCCGCTCAACACCATAATTATACTTCATACTTAACGTTGATTTCCTCCAAAATAAAGTTTCAATAAGTCTCAAGGTGGGAACTGGATCATTTTGTATCTGGAGCTTTCTCCCATGTGTTTTTTAAGGAAACACTAAACATTCCATTTGAGAAAAACGTAACCCATTTCAGCATTTACAAAGGATCTCAAATGCAATAAAATAAAAGACTAAGCCAAGTACACTAATCCTTAAGACCCTGCCTGTACATTATTACTCAAATCAAAACAAAGAGGAAGTATGAGTAGGATTGTTGTCTTACTTCTTATTAACCACCAAGTCGTTCACTTTCTTTACAGCAAAGCCATTAGCAATGTTCATACTACATACTGCAAAGACACGATGTCAGTTCTGAAGTAACTGTCTTGCCAAACATCAAGATTCCTTCTCGAGGATTTCTTTAGTAATTAATCATGGCTAATAAAATCTTTGTATCTTGCAGACAACGCACAGTAGCTGTGTAAGCACAGTGCAACTTATGCCAAGATGCACATTTAATCTTAGAGAACAGTTATTCCATGAAAACACTTACGGAATTATTCTGTGAAGCAGGATTTCTCATCTAGAGAAAATATTAATTTTTTTGTGTTAAGCAATTTTATTAATACAACTGGTAATAATAATAGTAATGCTGGCAATCTAAAACAGAAAACCTTCAATACCTAAACTACAGAATTATTTTTCAGAACAGAAATATGCAGAGCTTCAGATCAGTTAAGAAAGAAACTGTAGATTCTACAGCCCTTCTAGTAATAGATAAGAAAATTAATTTGTCATGTACTAAAAGTATGAAATGGTCTTCAAAAGAAACACAGATTCTTGCCAACTTTGGCTATCACTAAATGAAAAGTTTACCAAAATATTAGCTATAAATAAAGTCATCCTATTTCCAGCAGCTTTTGAGTCAGACTTTTTACCAGTGGTTGCAGTAAATAATAGAGAAATATGTAGAAAATGACTCATCACATAAAATAAGAACCAGATGTCATTGTCCACACAAATGCATCTATTTAATTAAAATAATGCAAGTGTATTGTGCAATTTTAAGTGTTTGCTATGTTTTGCAATATTTGAATTTGTGTTCATTTAATTTTTATATAACGTTTGTAGTATTTTCTAAAATATGTCCTTTATGCTTTTTCTATCATTCAGTATGTTGTTGATACCTGTCATAATTTTTGAGGAGGTAAGGAGTAAGAAAGTCATGACAGTGTTTGCAGAAAACTCTCTAATTAATATCTTTCCAATAATACACAGCAACTGGAACCTGAAAGCTGTATTTTATCCATAATTCTTCTAAAAAGTGTTTTAATTCTGAATACACTACACTACCCCTCAGTCTTTGTAACACTCCTAAAAATCTCTGTCAGCCTATATAAAAACTTTTCCAAAGGTATGTCCATATAAATGAACCACTCATGGTCAAGCAGTCCTTTCATCCTTATTGGATCCTTGTCACACACACTGAAGGTTCAGTCCAGATTAGTGGTTAAAAAGTTAGAAGTTTGTATTTCCTATCAGGAAAGCAGAAAGAGGCACATTGGTAAGACAGCTTGCTGACCTAATGTGGTCAAATATCGAAATGTAGTGAAGTTGCATAGAGAGTCACAAGAATCAACCTATCAAGAGAAGCTTTTCAGTCTAAATCATGCCATTTGGGGATGCCTTTCCCTTCAGGACTTCCCCCTACTGACTGGAGGGAATACTACCTCCTCCCTGACAAAGAGAGCTGTAAAGAAAGTTAAAACAGACACACAATAAGCTGTCCTAAGCCAGACCACTGTCCAGTTGATTTAGCTTAAATATTACTTAACATTGGTAGGATATAGGGGTGAAAAAAGTCAAAATTTCAGCCTAAAAATTTATGCAAAAAAATTAGATCAAGGTCTGCTTTGCATTATAAGTATACCCATACAGTCTGAAAACATGCCTACTTCAAGAGAGAGGCTCTTCTACAAAGAAAAAAAAGATGATTAAAAATACATTTAAGCGACACTCAACTATTGGATAGATACATGGTCATATAAAGTAATATTATTAAAGGCAGGATTGCTTGTCTTCTCTTCAGAGCTCACGTGCCACAGGCCCTTCAAACACAGCACATCAGCTATTTGATGACTAGCAAGTAACAGCTTTCTAACTGATATTTTATCATTACTGCAGTTTAGAATTAGAAGGGAAAAAAAAAAAAAAAAAGGTAGTGCTGCAATGTTACAAGTGCAAATTAGAATCAAAACTAACAAATGCTGCTGATCTGTCCTGGGCTGTCTGTCTATAATGCAGGCCATATATGCAAGAAGAAATTTTGAGAAAGACACCTGTACAATTTCCTACAGTGAGGAAATCCCAAACTGTCTTTTCAAAGCTTGCAAGCGTGTCTGCTTATTATATAAGAAAATGAGGGGAACATAAATTGAGGCATAATATTATTCTTGGCAGTTATAATAAAAAGAAAAATAGCCCCATTATGTCTCTAGTGATTTGAGGAGGCTAAAACAGGATTTTTCCAGCTGTACATTTTTTAATGGCTGCATTTCTCAAGTCACAGTCATATTCTGCTAGAATGTAAGCACAATTTCTTAAAACATATTTCAGAAAATTTTACTGTAAGCTAATACATACATACATACTATTACACAATAATCTCCCTTTGAACACTTAAAAGCCTTTGAACAATTACTATGAGTACTTGGCATGGCACATAGGCTGCCTGTTCAGATTTATAGAATCAACTTTTAAAGATGCCCCAGAAACAAAAATGCTACCCTAACAAGAAAATTATATAACCAAGAATTTTACTTATATTCATGTTTTGGAAGCAATATAGATGTGTACCATATGATGTCATGCTCAGCAGTAAAAACTCTGGGAAAGGTGAAGCAAGGGGTGTGGGGAACAAGGACACACATCCATGCTTATGGGGTTTGTCTTCCCAAACAACTTAAATGTCTGCTATTTTCAGCCCGTTTCACAGCCAAAGGGAGTGAGTAAGAGGCAGAGGGGCATTTGGCTACTGGCTGGGGTCAACTCACTACAAATAATAAATTTCTTATATGAAATGGAAGAGAGGATTTTCAGAGATCCTCTTTACTCTTCCCTAATCTTTCAAGGAGAGGACACATTAAAATAATGGAATCATTTAATGTAAATACCTCCAGGATCTAGTCCAACCTTTGACCAAATACCACCATGTTCACTAACCCATATCATGAAGTTCCACGTCTACTCATTTTTTGAACACCTGCCCCCTCTTAGAGCAGCAGCTAAGACTAATGTTTTCCTATGTCTTGAACAAACTTATCAGAATCCAGTTTCCAAATAGAAACTCACTAAGTGACACAGTTCAGCAGTCCTCACCAGTTTCAAAGAAAGGAGTGGCTGTTTAAATGGCTGTCTGGTTTGGAAAACTGAAATTTGCTCCACAATTCACCTGATAAATGCTTCAATCACCAACCTATCATTCCACAATCACCTATTTTTGCTGTAAAACCTATTTATGTTTAAGATACAGACCTGTAATATCACATACAGTCTATTTTTTAGGCCAAACATCCAACATGCCTTAGGGCAAGCAAGAGCAACAGAAGGCTCAGAGTAAACACATGCTTTAGAACAAGTGACAGTAAAGTCTAGGGAAGTGTATAATTTATAATGTAAGTTCCACATACAATGAAAGGGGACAGCCAGCAATTTTTCTCTCCCTAAAATATCAACTAGGTAAAATATTCTGTACCTTCCTTTTAAAGTTATTTTTCTCTAGCACCCACCAGATTTAATAAGACAGAAAAAGAACAAGAGTTTTATTTCGCATCTCAGAGGTGCACTAACAGGTTGGCCACCAAAACAGTCCACATATTTATGAACTGAAGACAGAAAACACCAACTACCCTTTCTGCAATACTCAAACAGTCCACATTGCTACTGAAGCCTAACTCTTTCTTGGCTTCACTCCAGCCTAATGGAATTTCATTGAACTATACACAGTTGTGTACAACTTCAAGAGGAATATCTATATCTAGAATAAGCTCAAGAAACACCCAGCATAGGTATCTTTCACACCACTAGTTAATTCAGTGAGCGCCATTACCACAGAATCATGGGTGCTGCTACTGCCTCCTTCAAATACATTTTAAGGTGTCTGTGCAGTGTTGGGGTGGTTTGATCCAGGCCACCGGCCATGCTGCTCCTTGCTCATCCTCCACAGTGGGACAGGGTAGAAAATAGGAAGAAGAAAATAAAAAAAAAACCTTACAGGGTTGAGATATAGATAGTTTAACAGGGGAAGAAAAGGATAAATACCACACAAGTAAAGGAACTAAATGCTCACCACATCCCATACGGTGACCAATGCTACAAGCTCCAATTTGCTAATCTCCAAAAACCAGGTATCTTGAAAGCAAAAAACCCACCCTTTCTTCTTCCTCTATCTATGTTTTTATTTCTGAGCATGACAATACACAGTACACTACATTCCATTGGCTAGTTCGGGTCCACTGTCCAGGCTGTGTCCCTACACAGCCCCTTGCCTACTTGCTGGGCAGGGAGGGTGGAAGAAAGCTTTGATATTGTGCAGGCCAGAAACAGCCAAAACATTGCTGTGCTATCAACATTGTTTTAGACACTAATCTCAAGCACTTTGACTGTGATGAAAGTTAACTTTTAAACCCAGTACAGGAATGTGCTCACATTGGCATTGTGCAAAAAGAGGAGAGCAAATTCCTCAGAGAGAGATGAGCATAAAGAATGCCCTGACTGTGCATTCCCTTATGGATTGGCTTGCAATAAACACAAAATTGCTTCTTTCTGTGATGTGATGAGGTATTTAAAAAGCAAAAAGGACTAAATACACAGTGACTGACTATTGCCCATAATCTAAGAATAAGGAGGTACATGACAAAACTTAATAGTTTAAGGTGAGAGTAATACCAAGTAGAATGCCTTTCCTGTGAAAAACATAATTGAATTTGGGAATTCATTGCCACAAGATGCCAAAAGGACTAAAAGTTCAGGTATGCCTAGATGAATTAATGGCTATGTAGCCTCCGAATTCAACAGCTTAGAAGCAGATAATCAGTTATTTAAATAATGGATTACTAAAAGATAATATGAAAGTGAAGGTATAATTGGATTTGTCTTCTCTTGTTTTTCAGCAGATCACCTAAGCACCTCCTACTGGCTGCTGTAGGAGAGAGACACTAGACAAACATTTTCTTTGAAAACAGAGCTACAGAGTGAAATGACAACAGAGATTCTGAGGACTACAATTTGGGATTTAGGAGTCTGAAATCTGTTTCTGGGTGCTACTCTTGTTTCCTCTTCTTTTTAGTTCAGACATCAGCTATTATATTTCTAACAAACATCCAGCTACATATTACAGGTCAGTTGTTAAACTGCTTTTGATTAGGTAACTTTATCTGAACTAGAGAGTAGATTTTGGTTTCAGTTCTCTCTTCAAACATTAAAGTATAATTCAGTTTAAGAAAATGTGTAGGCTAGAAAGCGCTCAACACCAGCTTCAACAATTGTTACTACAAATAATTTACCAGGAAAGCAATAAGCTGTTATTTGGAGTAATGAGGACTTCAATTTTCTATGGAGAAATTTTGTAGGAGGAAGAAAAGAAACCTGTTCAGCACTCAAAACGCCCATATGAGGTAGAATTAATCCCACCCTTAACAGCTTCCAAATAAACTTACTTTATAACTAACCAGTGAAAGACAACATGTGTCTTTTCTTCCCCCAACCACCTCCACACCCACTTAGCAGCTCCTGTAACTATGTAACAGAAGAGAAAAGAAATATGCCAGAATAACAGGGACCAGCCTGAGCTCAGTACAGTAAAAAGAGTAACTTTTTCAGAGAAAGCACTGTGGGACCTGCAGAAATATACACCAGCCTTTTATGAAGGATGAGTTTTCTATTAAATGTGTAAAAAATATTTTTCAGCTATAAATGTTCTTCCTGAAAACAGAACTTACACGACACAATAAAAAACTGAAAATTATACTGAGAAGCAGAGCCCAACCTAGAGCACAAGGCACAGTGCAGACAGTTCTTGAGTATCTCCAGTGAAGGAGACTCCACAACCTCTCAGGACAACTTGTTCCAGTGCTCAGTCGTCTACACAGTGAAGAAGTTGTTCCTCATGTACAGGCAGAACTTTCTGTGCATGAACATCCCTCCATTCCCTCTTGCCCTAATGCTTGGCACCACCAAAAAGAGCCTTGATCCATCCTCTTGACACCCTCTCTTCAGACAGTTATACACATTTATGAGGTCTCCTCTCACTTGTCTCTTCTTGAGGTTGAACAGGCTCAGCTCTCCCAGCCACTCTTCACAAGAGATGCTCCAGTCCTCTAGCCATCTTCAAAGCCCTCCACCAGACCTCCCTCGGGAGCTTCAGGTTTAGCTTCAAAGCAAGTTCTATAAACACAGAACTGTCAAAATAAAACACTCTTTTTTGACAATTTCTTGCCTTCTCTCTGATTCAATGGAAGTCGTGACCTAATCTCTTCCAAAGGCCAAGCTAGCTTTTAGAGAAAAATGAGATCTAACATGTAAACTAGTTTGTTTAACAATGCATAAAGGCCCTAGCTGGGAGCTGGTCTGTATTCCCATATGAATGTAACGAGAGTTCTCCAAATAATTCCAAGATGATACAAGTTTACTCTTCTCTGGCCAGAAGCAACTCAAATCCAAACGAAATAATTTTAAACATGCCTTACAGCATCTGCTGAAAAGCAGCTTGTGTTTAATCAGATTCACCACCTCACTGTTATCACCAATGCCATCTTTAGATGGACAGGTTGCATCTGACCTGCAGCTGGCTTGGTTTTCATCCTCCTTAAAATTTAGCTCTGCAACCTACCATGTGGACAAACATAACCCCTGCCTCTGAAACTTACAATATTTTTTCTAGTCATTGGCTAGATTCAAGTCAAGTCTATAATCTGGAAAGTAACTAAGCATGACTATTAGATTTCTTCTCTGCAGAAATTACCTTTACTGATTTCTCTTCAACAATTCACAGTCAATAGTTTAAAAAAGCCCTAAGACTTAAAGAGTCCACACCAATGTTAGTATTTTAAGAGCAATAACAAAACCTACATTCAGAACCCATAGAAGGTTTTAAACATTATTATTTGAATTCCAACATGATACACACTCCTGAAGCACCTGAAGTGCAAGCCTTAGGACGCTACAAGACTGTCGTGTTTTATAAGCACAGCTGTCAGTTCACTACTGCCAACCAAAATGAACTAGTACCCAAACTGGAAAAACACTCTATGTGACCACATGCTTTTTTCGTTCTTCCTTTCTTGTTCTCTACGTTTATTAATACCAGCAGTAAGTACCGAAAGTACATTCGACAGAGGTGCGTTTCCCACTTGACCACTCCCTTCAGCGCCGTTCCATGAGCAAAGCCCAGGAGGCACCGTAGGAGCACACGGCACCCGGGCCTTCGGGAGCGGCCTTGCATCACCCGCCGCGGTGTGCGCCGGGCTGGGGCACGGCGAGCGCTCCGCCAGCCCCGGCCCCGCTGCCGGCCCGGGCGCGCCGCCTGCCCTGCCCGCCGGAGCCACCGAGCGGCCCGGCTGCCCCCGAACGCCGCGCCCCGCCAGCAGCGCAGCAACGCCGCTGCCCCGGGGGCTGCGGGCAGAGACCCGCGCAGCGGAGGCGGGACGCCCCCCAGCGCCTGGGCAGGCCGGTCCCGGCGGTCCCAGTCCCCACCGGGGTGCGGCACCGCGGCCCCGCACCGGCGGCGGCGGCGCAGAGCAGCGCCCAACGCGGGCCCTCCCCGGCGGCCCCCACGCCGCGCCCGCCCGACCCCCGCCCGCCGCGCACCTGCCTTACGGCCCGCCGGTTCCGCTGCCGCCAAGAGCCGGCGCGGCGCGACACTGCCGTACGGCGAGCGGGCGGGGCCGTGGCCGCCGGGGCCGGCTGGGCGCCGCTGTCCGCGGCGGGGCTGTGCGGCGGGGCTGTCCCGGTGTCCGCGGCGGGGCTGTGCGGCGGGGCTGTCCCGGTGCCCGCTGCAGGGCTGTCCCGGTGCCCGCGGCCTCCGCCGGCCCCCGCCGGGGTGTCCGCGCTCCGCCGAGCCGGCGCCCCGCTAAGGCTGCCTCGGCTACAGGCTGTGCGGACAGAACGCGTCTCGCCGAGATGCCGCGGCTGCTGAACCCGGTCTCCCGCCCCAGTTATGCCCGGCGTGCAATATGCCGTGGGAGCAGCTCCCAGCAGTATTTCACAGAATCACAGAATCAATTACGTTGATAAAGACGTAATCTTTACCTAGTTCAACCTATGGCCGAACACAACCACCTTGTAACCTAAACCATGCTGCCAAGGGACATGTCCAGTCTTCCACACCTCCATGGACCGCGGCTCTTCACTTCCCTGAGCGGCCCATTCCAGTGTCCCATCACCGTTTCTGCGTATAAATTTTTCCTGATGTCCGAACTAAACCTCCCCTGGCGCTGCTTAGGACTGTGTCCTTTTTCTCTGTCAGTGGTTGCCTGAGAGAAGAGGCTGATCCCCCCCGACTACAGCCTCCTTTCAGGCAGCCATAGAGAGCAGCAAGATTCCTCCTGAGCCTCCTTTTCTCCCGGCCAAACAGCCCCAGCTCCCCACAGGACTTTGTGCTCCTGTCTCTGTGCCTCGGGCTTTCCTGGGTGGGGGTGTCCTGGCCTCCAGCCCTCAGCGCTCTTTAGCAGCTTATCCATCCCCTGCACACTTAATTCTTTCCAAACCACGTGTGTGCCTCTAGAGCTTTTCCACCCTTACTTATTCAATTTTGTGATTTCCGAAGCAAGCTTTTAAAATAAATGGCCTATGTCCTCAATTGTATTAATGTGTAAGGTGATGCTTTACAATAAAGTTGTTATCTGCCAGATATTTAGTGGACTAGAAGTGCCAGACGTTGCATGGAATTAATTTTGTCAAATGCAGATGTCTAAACATAGACTTAATATGTGCCTCAGAAAAAAAATAAATCTTATTATCTTCAGTATGTACTATTTTTTTTGGAAGATATATGATGTTTGATGTCCACATCTTAAATAATCCTTTGCTTATTCTCTTCTGTGTTGTACCAGAGATTTGACAGCATTTCAATATTCCTTAGTATCTAAGTCTACCATTCACTGTCTTGCTCTTTGTTTGACTGCTATGCTTCTTGCAAGTCCAACAAAAAGGTGTTTCATAATTTTTTTCATGAAATCCTTCTGGCATAGCCACATGAAAAGTTTTAATTCAAATTTGAGAAAAGGTTTCAGTCAAGTAGGCTCAATATTGTAGAATCTGAGAAATAGGAAGCATATCTGATCTTAAGTTTGAAAAATACCCTGGAAATTTACAGGAGTTGATTCACCACTGTACTCCTCACTTTATGTGTTTGTTAACCAAGCAGTATTGCACTGGGAGTCAAACCAGTGCTGTTCACCTGGAGAACAATGGGTACTCACAAGACCCAATCCCAGTTTATGGTCACTGTGAGTACTGCCTGCTGGTGACACTTGAATTATTGTCTGAAAATGCATTATAATTTACAGAGCATTTTTGTTTCTTTTTAACAACCAGAAATTAATGCTAATATGTGAATCATGAATTTAGCTACTTGAAGAATACTTCAAATTCAGAAAAGAAATAGATTAATAATTTAAATAACCTTGTCTTTACTTTGGCAGTGGAAAACTTCTTAAATCTCTGTCTTACAAAAAAAATCAACAAATTCAGCTTTGTTGAGATTGTAAGACAAACCTGGCAGACGTCCTTGAATCAGTGTGAATCTCTGCTGTAATGAGAGTATCAAGCATTCAAAACTAACTGCTCTCTGCAGATGTCACTGTTACCAACGCTGGGAGAAAAATCTTAAATCAATGTTATTATGTGACAATAATGCAGGTTCCTCAGAAAACATTCCAAATCTCTATTGCCCATGATTACAAAGTAATCATATCGTGTATGCTGCAACTGCTATGCTAGCAAAAGTCAGCGCGTTGGAGGTGCTGTTATTCAAATGAGCTGTAATTCTTTGCAGTCATCTTGTTCCTATAGATTTTAATACTTTATTTAAAAGTCACTGGGAGGAGGGACTGACCTTGGCTCGATACTAGGTGCCTACTGAAACTACTCTACCACTCCCCTTCTCGGCTGGACAGGGCAGAGAAAATATAACAAAAGGACTGTGGGTTGAGATAAGGACAGGGAGAGATCACTCAGCAATTACTGTCATAGGCAGATCAGACTCAACTTGGAGAAAACTTAATTCAGCTTATTATCAATCAAAATCAGAGTAGAATAATGAGCTATAAAACCAAATCTTAAAAACACCATTCCCTCATTGCTGCTTTCTTTCTGAGCTGAACTTGATTCCCTAATTCTCTACCCCTGCTCCTGCCACTTGTGCAGAGAAACAGGGAATGTGGGCTGCAGCCAGTTGATCACACATTGTCTCTGTTTCTCCTTCCTTCCCAGGGGCTGGATTGCTCACACCCATCACCTGCTCCATCATGGAGTTCCTCCCACAGGAGACAGTCCTCTCTGGACTTTTCCAAGGTGAGAGCTTCCCAGGGCTGCAGTTCTTCATTGAATGCTCCAGCATATGTGCCTTCCTACTGCTCCAGTGTGGGACCACCAATGACACCACAAGTCCTTCCAGCAAACCTGCTCCAGCAGGGGTTCTCACAGGGTCACAGGCTCCTTTGGACATCCACCTGCTCTGGTGTGGGTTCCTCCTTGTGCTGCTCCACTGTTGACTTTTTTGGGTTGCAGGGGATCGCTGCTCTCACCACAGGCTGCATCATGGACTGCTGGGCAATCTCTGCTCTGGTGCATGGAGCACCTTCTCCCCCTGCTTCTTCACTGACATTGGTGTCTCCAGAGCTTCTTCTCTCATGCTCTCACTCCTCTATCCAGCTGCAGTTGCTGTTGCTCAGAGTTTTTTCTGTCTTCTTAAATCTGTTATCACAGAGGTGCTACCATCAACACTGACAGGCTCAGCCTTACCAGTGGTGGGTGCATCTTGGAGCTGGCTGTCGCTGGATCTGTCAGACACAGGGGGAGCTTCTGGCAGCTTCTCACAGAAGCCTAACCTGTACTCCCCCCCTCCCCCCACCAAAACTGGGCCACACAATACAGTTGCACAGCCTTTGTGAGTGGTCTGCAAGTTCTTAAAACTGAATGCACAGTAGATACTGCTGAGGAAGATATGAATAAGAAAATAAGTATCTACTGCTGCATAAAAATTCATAATTCAAATTTGTTCCTTGAGACCTGAGCCTTTTATAATGTCATGCAGGCTACATAAAGGAGATATATCATCTCCATTATTACTGGTTCTTATGCATTGCTCTTTGAGTTCAATCTATTTATCTTATGTTCTACTGGATATGAATGTACTTGGATTTAACCCCCAGTTGCTTTTCCAGTGAGTTTTCAAAGCCGTTTTAAATTTTGTCCAGGCTTTTCAAATTAATTTTGCAGTCTGATACTTCTTCTGTGCTGGTAAATATCTATGCTGCTAGAATGGAAAACATGTTTCTTTTTAGTCTCCATTTATTATTTTTTATTTCTTAAGTGCATTTAGAAGTGCAACAGGATTTCTTACTTCACAGTATGGATAATGGGTATGGAAACAAACATATTATCATAATTTGAGAGAATTCTTGAGTGGTAGTTGACAAGTCTTCTTTGTTTCTTTTTTTCTTTCTTTCAATTGCTAAGCCTGAGTTTAAACAGTTACAAGTTTCCTAGTAATCCCCACCACTACAATTTTAATTAATGCTTATATAATTAATCATGAATGACTTTTTATATATAGCAATTAAGCAAGGAAAACATTATAATTTTGCTTTTTTTTCTTTCAGAAAAGAAAAAAAAGCACCTTTTGTTTCAGAAAAGTCTTTTATTTGCTCTTTTAAATAAATACATAATAATCTAATAGAAAATTTATGCTACTATATCCAACAAGAAGCCTGAACTTAGAAAACACGATAGATATTTTTAAAAGATTTCCTAGTATAGATTTAGAGAATAATTTTGGGGGTCTTCTTTAGCCATCATGTTTCTGTACCTCAATCATATGTCTAATCTGATTGATGCATGCATAAGTTCAAGACAAATGCTTTATATGTCATGTTTGGTGAATTTGCATTGACATATTTGCCAGCTCTTTACCAGAGGAAAATGAAAAAATAAAGTAAACCAAATAAAAATGTCTCTTCATTAGGAACATGAAACAAGTAACATTTCGTTTCTGAAAATCACCATATGCAATGGTTTAAGAATAGAATAGAGTAGAGTAGAGTAGAATAGAATAGAATAGAATAGAATAGAATAGAATAGAATAGAATAGAATAGAATAGAATAGAATAGAATAGAATAGAATAGAATAGAATAGAATAATTTCAATTGGAAGGGAACTACAGTGATCATCCAGTCTGAGCAATTCAGGGCTGGCCAAATTAAATCATATTATTTAATGGCATTGTCCAAATGCCTCTTAAACCCTGACAGGCTTGGGACCTTGACCACCCCTCTAGGGAGCTGTTCCAGTGTTTGAACATCCTCATAGTAAACAAATGCTTCCTTATGTCCAGTCTATACCTCCCCTGGCACATCTTTGAACTCTTCCCACATAAATTGTCACTGAATATTTTTAGTAAACAGTAAACAGTGATGAAGTATAGAAGTATTAAAAATAGTTAAACCCAGGAAGAAGAATTCCATGTTTCATAATTTGTTAATTTATTTTTTAAATTATTTCTAAACTGAGAAAAATCTGAATGGGACCTGCTCAGAAATACAAATCAAAAAGAATTTATGTTGGTCTGAGGTATATAGACAGTGTCTAATTTCTTGCTTCTTTTTGATTCCTTCATTAGTGTTTTTGAAAGAATGTACCTTAAATAATTATTTTACATAGATAATTTCAATGTGGTGCTGAAGTGAATTGAGCTGAAAAGTTAAAACATCATGGCCAACAAGCTTCATACCCATTCAGGCTGATATTAATTGCTAATACTGTAGAGTCATTTGGAACCTGATGGGTGGACTGTACCTGTTTCTCTATGCCCTGAAAATATAGAAATTTCTATATGCCATGGCATATAGAAAATGTGGTATAACTGATTCTCCTTCTCACTTGTATTACTGCAATGATTCATACTATTTGTGTTTCCTTTAATAAGGTGTCAAAAAAGAGCTGCTGAAGAAAGTAGTTTGCTGAAGAAAGTATCAATATCTTATCTCCACATATTGGATGATGCTGAAGAAAGGCAAATGCAAGTGATTAATTCACATGATTTGGTGGAAAATACTGGAAAAAGCAATATCATTACATGCCCGTTGTGCCTCCCTAGGCCCCCCCACCTTCTTCCTTTTGTCAATGGAAGTTCATAGTTTCAAGCCAAGAATGCTGAGGTTTATTATTTTGTACAACTTATCTCAAAATATTAAGCACTCAATGTTTCCAATATGATACATTCCTTAAAAGCAGTTATTGTGTTATAGGTTATGCAATCTGATGGTGATACTTACTTAGACCAGATTGAATTAATCTGGAATCACCTCAGAATACTACGTCTTCCCAAGGAAGTAAGAAAAAGTTTCACTTCTAGCCAGACACTGACCAAAACATCCTTTTCTCATTGTAACTGATGACTGATCCTCTTAAGGAAAGTCCTGAGTAACCAGATCTGGAGAAAGACAACACAGTATTTTTGCCAGCCTCTGGGAATCAGATATTATCAGAATTTCCTCAGTCAGCTACAGTTGCAAATGCCATCTCAATTCTGTTTTCTGCTTACTTCTTCAAAGTACCACAGCCTTGCAGCAGGATACCCCTGTGAGCTCTGCTGAAAGAGGAGCATCTTTTGCAATGCCAGGTGCTAGGGTGTTGTCTGTTATGTTGCTGTGTTTGCCATTCTGGCTCATATCACTGAGCATAGTGCCCTGAAAAAGAGGTTGATTAAGGGGTTTGTTTCAGAAATGAATATATGAGAAGGATTGGTATCTGTTAGAAGGTGGCAAGCATTTACTGTAGCTTGATGGTTCACTTCTCACTGCTGATGTGTGTATGTGTTTGTATAGCTAGATAGAGGAAAAAAACCTCAGGATTTTATACAAGTTTTATACAAGTTTCTTTCAGATATCTAGATTATTTTAGTGTCTTATATATATATATATACTAGGAGGTTTCTCAGAGGCTTATTAAGTATCAAAAGAAACCCAGAATGTTGTAATTGAAAGTTCTGCTGACACAAGATGGGATAGTGCTGTAGGGGTTCATGTCACATACACTGCAGAGTAGAAGGAGACCATTCCTACCAGCAGCAAAGCAGAAGCACCAGAGACATGATTATTTCTAGCAAGGACATTTTAACTCCTGCTTAGTCACTAACTTGGAGAATGACTTCAGGCAAATAATTTCAAAAGATATTAAAGAAAATAGAGAATATTTCAACATATCAAATCAGACAGAGATGTCAACATTGCCCTGTTTGGAAATGGATTTGTCAATGAAAAGGAAAAACAGTGAAGTTGAGAGACAGAAAATTGCTGCCTGAGGACACTAAAGAACAGAGCTGTCCCAGTACAAGATGACTAATATCTCTTGCTTTGTAAATTGCTGAAGCTGGTGTGTTCACTTCTGACAGAGGACAGTTTGCAGAAAGAAATCAATAAATAGAATTTTGAATAGTAAGTCTTTTGTTATGGACACCATAATTTTTCACATATTTATTCAGGGGAATTCTATTAGCCAAAAGACTTTTCAAAGAACTTCTATCAAAAAAGATGTTGAGCTGTTCCTGCTGAGATTATTTCTTTGTTCCTCATAAAGGATATATAAGAATCGTCCCTGTGTCCTTTAACACAGATGAAAAGCATGATTTTTGATGCAATCTTCATGTCCCTTCTCCCTTTTGAAGACTATTCAGGGAATCAATTACTTGTATTGGGAGGACAATTGTGTGAACTGAACTGTGAGACCCTTTGACAGAATGGTCTTATTTAAAATGTTACCAGTTAGTTTGACTGGAGGGATATGATGGTTGTTTTTTGTTTTTTGGATTTTTTTTGGCCCATGCTTGCATGTTTCTTTTAGATTATGTGGTAAAAAGCTTGTCTGCACACACAGAAGGGAGCACAGAGAGACAGCAGCTCTGGCAGAGGTACCAGAATTATGGATTTGGAGGTTATTTTGCCCAGACCCCTGCCAGGGCATCCCAGATAAGCTTCAGCTATGTGCCAGGGTGTCACTCATCAAGATGAGTCTCAGAACACCTTGCAGATGGAGGCAATCACTGCATAAGAGTATGGGACATTTATGGGGTGCATGGGAAAGAGCACTTTGTGATGCAGGCAGGAAACTTATAATGGGGCATTTGAGGAAGGAAGGAAGGCAGGGAAGGAAATTAATCTAGGTGATTTGGGGAGGAGCAATCACAGAGAAACAGAAGGATAAGGGGATCAAAGGGGCCCCTTGCAGGTAAACAGGGTTGGTATACTTGTCTGGCCATGCTCTCTCTGCTCAGTCTGTCCTATCTTCTTACCAAAATCCATTTTCTAACACTTTTCCTAGGTTCCTAGGTATGTGTGTTTGTGTCTGTGGTGCCTGTGAATGTGTGAACAATAGTGAAGATAAAGCTGGACTAGCCAGCATATAGGTGCAATGGCCAGGGAGCCAGTTGTGTCCCTCAGGGTGAGTCCAAGGGAGAGTTAATTACTGAGAACCAGGAGAGTCCCAGCCATGTGTGCATATGTGTGAGTAAGGGGCTCTGCATCAGCACCTACTAGGTGCAATTCCTTAACTATAATCTTGTATTACTCCACAAGTAAACTACTTCATACTTTTACAATAATGCATTTCTTGAATGATGAATAATATTTTTGAAGTAATTTGCATTGTAATATATGTTAGTGTAATAGGTAACACTTAACTTTAAAAGCAACTCACTTTCCTTATAAGTGCCAGATCATCAGGTGATCAGCAACTTGTCCTTTTTCTGGCAGAATAGAACAAAAGCCTATTGAATATTTTGAGGCCTGTTCTTTTTTAATGATGCAAGTAGCTACAGGTACCCCAGGAAGGCAAGCAGTGATTACTGATGACAGAGTTGAAACACGAAGACAGAGAATCCACCAGGCATTAGGGAGGTATTTGTAAGGAATGATGTACACTGAAATTACATGACACTCACATGGATCTTCACTCAGTTTAGGAACCTTCAATTATCTTGAAGGGAGGCAAAAGACAAAGGCCAAATGACTTATTAGAGTCATTCTAGTAGCCCTGGAAAGGCAGAAGGTATCAGACAGTACCACAGTTTGCATGACTAGTATGAAAGAGAAGGTTTTAGTTTGTCAAACATTTATCCTGAGATGACTGGATAATAAATACTGCTTCTTACTTCTCACAGAAAAAAAACATGGTGATAATATTCCACTGGAGATTAGCGGGAGCAGCTATGAGACTATTAACAAAAATAAGAGAAAACCTTATAAGAATGTAAATGTGGTATAAACACAAACTCAGGATGTTGTGATCAAGGTCAACAGATGTGGAAAGATTATATATTTCAATTGCTATATAGTGCTGCTTAAAGACAGTAAGAAGGAGGAATTGAAAATTGTCACTGATAAGAAATTTGACATAACTAGTATTGCTAAAAGCTGATGAGTTGATTTGCATTATTAGAACATTAAAATTAGTGGCTACTACCTACTTAAGGAGAACAAAATAGTCAAAAGAAGTAACAGAGTACATGGAAGGAACATTGTGATGATAACTAGCACAGTTAACTAGTGATAGATAGTGAATGGTGACTAGACAGCTAGTCCAGAAGACTGAAGAAAAATTAGCAATTGTCACTTAATGCTGTAATCTTTAGACACACGTTAGAGGCCTCATACAGGCTTTAGAAAAGCTTTCTTTAGCCTCTTTTAAACATGATAGATGACTGTTCTTTAACATGAAAAACTGTGCTCCCAGTTGTTATTTCTCTATTTTGGTTGCCATTATAGCAGGTAAAGATGCTTTAATCACCTGGGCTGAATTAAGACTAGTTATTAGGATTATATACAGTCTGGCAAATAAATGAGCTTGAAGTTGGGCTTGATGATACTTGTGGGCCCCTTTCAACTCGGGACATTCTATGATTCTGTGAGTGTTTTCCATTAATCAGAAATAACTGATGAAAATTTATTGGAGGACCAAAATTATTTAATCCCACAGTGCAGGCAAGTCCCCTCTGCCTCACTGGTAAGCACTGCATGGCACACTGGTGATTGTCACTGAACATGTCTGTCCTGCATTTTACAAAAAGTGCAATAACGTGCTTATTTCACAGGAGGACTACAGAGTTTTTCCATTTGTAACTAAGAAAATTATAAACACATGTTGGGACAGACAATTCTGAGTTTAAGTGGTTTTGATGGAATTTCAGAAGATGAGATTGAAGGAATATTTGACCAGCTGTATGCACTCTTAAGAAATCTTGGAATAGTGTATGCATTCCAGAAGACTAAACAAGTAGATATTTTGTGACATAACTAAAAGAGAGGCTTTATTATTGAAAGAAAAATTAATAAGGAGGTGCTTTAATAGCAAATTATTAAAAAATTAAAGAAATGTACATCACTATGGATTCATTGAAACTAAGTCATGTCAAATAAACCTGATTTCCTTCCTTAAGATTACAGATTTTATTGATAAAAGAAACTGCTTAGATGTAACATACTTTTAGTTTTATAAATTATTTGACTGTGTCTTGCATCCTATCTTAATTACAAAATCAGCACTACACAACTATGCATTTAGTGAGCTAGCGAACTGGCTAATGAATAACCTATGAAAAAGAAAATCAACATCTGTGAGGTGTTGTGCAAGGGTTGAGAGTGGGTCTGGCATTATGGGATGCTTTCATCACTTCTCCGAAACTGAAAATTTGTCAGTGTTAAATAAAGAGAGCTTAGATTTATCCTGTATGACTTAAATTTCTTGGTAAGTTACATTCCATCTAACAAGATATTTAAACCAGCAATGGCAACCAGCCATGAAAGCTATAAATATGTAAGGCACTTATAGTTCAAATGATGGACAGTAAAGTAATATATCCACAAACTTTCAAGTATCTACCCCATTCTGTGATGTTATGCTCAACCTTCTACTGTCCCTCTGGGTCTTACAGCAAGTTATCAGCTTCACAAGTCCCTCACTGGGAGGAGTATGATGGTGAAGTCTTCTGCCTCACTCTAGGATCCACTTGGCATTATTTTTGTGTTTGCTAAAGCAGTCTCCATTTGGCTCTTTCTTCATTGGTCTTCAAGGCAATTTTAGATCCAAATTCACTGTATTTGATGTAATTTATATGTCTTAGACATTTCTTCTTTGCTCTCACACCTAAAACTGGGTTTGCCCAGCTCTGAATGTTGCATTACTTTGAAAATAAGTAATTGATGACTATAATAGCAATTATTGATGCCTTTTCTGGCCAGAAAAAATTAAGAGAATAAAAAGTGGTTATGTTTGTTGAAGGGCCTTTGGGTACATTTAGGGCAGACAGAGCCCCCCTATTTTATTTATCCAAAATGGATGACCAGTCATGGGTTTTCACACTATAAGTTTGGTTCATTTTCATATTGGGGATTAATCTTCCTGTTACAGCTTCAGGTAATGAAGTCATTTTACCCAATTCACTTTTGTTTGATGTTTCTACATCCCTCAAGGCCTGAGACAGTACATTGTCCTTGATTCCCAGGCCTAGAGAGGAATTGTTTTGTCTGACCAAAATGTGAAAACAGTAGCTAGCACTGTATATGGAGTTTAGAGTTATATACTAAAGAATTACAGGATTACAAATATAATGAAAATATAAAAACTAAAATCCTAAGGCATCATTCTTTATTGCAGCAATTTCTGCTGTCTCCTGTGCTTGACATTTTAAGGTTTCTATTATCATCAGCTGTCCATGCTCTTCTACACAGCATTTCACACTAGTGTCATGGATAAGTTGTTGCACACGCATAAAGTGTTCTTGCAATTTATTAGTTTCAAAATGTATCAAACAATAGAAGCCTTTTGTGTGATTGTATGAAGCTCAGTGGAAATTTTAAATATATATATACATAGTAGTGATGTGGTCATTGGGCAATTTCTGGTAAAACAAATCTCCAGGCAGGCCAGGACCAGCCTACACAAAGCTTGACCTGTGCTGGTGCCTGTGTTATTAACCCTCAGCCTATGGTCTGATGTAAGCAATGTTACAAGACCTTCCTAGGCTACAATATTATCTAGAAATTACAAGGGAAAACGACTTACAGGTCAATATTAGGGTTGATAGGTTATTCAGCCCAGAGAAGACTCAGGGGACACCTTACAGCAGCTTTCCAGTACCTAAAGGGAGCTTACAGGAGAGCTTTGCTGTGTGGGTGGTGAGACACTGGAACAGGTTGCCCGGAAAAGTTGTGGATACCCCATCCTTGGAAGTGTCTAGGGTCAGATTGGGCTGGGGTTAGAGTTTGGGTTAGGTTGGATAGGCCTTGCAGCAACCTGGCCTAGAAAGTGTGCCTGTCCATGACAGGGAAGCTAAAACTAGAAGATTTTTAAGGTCCCTTTCAACCTGAACCATTCTATGATGATTGCATATTTCATATTAGGTTTTGTTTAACTGACTCTAATAATGACGATTTTTAAAGTAATTTAATGGAGAGGATTTCTTCTTGATAGACTGAGATATTGTTGCCTTTTGTCTCAGAATGCTTTCTTCTGTTAAGAGCAAGCAAGTAAGCAAATAAAATTACTTTTTGAATGCACTGTCTAATATTTCCATGGCAACATTAAAAACTCTCAGTTTAGTATTGTGAAAACAGAAAAAAACACAATGTTGTTTCCTAATGACTTGGTTCAAGTTAGTATACCACAATTTTAAGTCATCTGAAGAGAAATTTCCTGTGAAACATCTTCAAGTCAGTTGTCAGCAATTACATGGGCGTTGCTGAAATAGATAAGTTCCAAACACCAGCTTCTTTTGACTGGTGTAGTAGTGTGCTCTCTGGTTTGTGTCTGTTTGGCCATTACTTCTCTAGTTCTTTGGGATTTTGAATCCACAGCTGTTAGTTTTTATTCTGCATTATTTTGGTACATGAGAAATAGAGACTCTCATGTTTTTGTGGTGGAAAAACAGTATCTGAAAATGTTTCTTAATACTGGATGTCACTTCCCTTCTGGTGTCAGTTGAAAGAACTTGACTTATTTCAAGAATAGCTGTGTGAAAAGGCAGTGTGCCTGTTACTGTTACTGGACTGCATACCGGATACCTTCCCTCCTAAAGGGTGATTTAGTATTGGCATCTTTTGTAGGACCAGGGATACCTGCTTCTCCCTGAACAGTTACAAACAAACTTTCAGCAACAATTCTAGGACTGAAATGACCATTAAGGACTATACTTAAATATTATCCAACAGTGTAAAACAAATGGTCAAACCAATGTGCTAGTTGGCTGGGTAGTGTTAATTTTCTTCATAGTAGCTGATAGAGGCCTATGTTTAGGATTGGTGCTGGAAACAGTCCTGATAACACAGGGGTGTTTTAGTTACAGCTGAGCAGCTCTTGCACAGCATCAAGGCTTTTCCTGCCTCCCAGCCCACCCCACCAGTGAGGAGGGCTGGGGGTGCACAGAAGCTGTCAGGGGACACAGCTGGACAGCTGACCCCAAATGGCTGCAAGGATTCCATGCCATATGGCATCCTGCTGAACTTTAAGCTGGGGGAAGAAGAAGGAGGGAGCAGAGATTCAGGGTGATGGTGTTTGTCTTCCCGAGTCACTGCCTTCTGGGAATGACTGAACACCTGCCTACCCACGGGAAGTGCAAATTAATTCCTTCTTTTGCTGTGCTTGTGCATGTGGATTTTGCTTTACCTGTTAATCCATCTTTATGCCAATCCATGAGTTTTCTCACTTTTTAAATTTTCTCCTGGATTCTGCTGGGGGGGAGTGAGCCAATGGCTGCATGGTACTTAGTTATTGGCTCTGGTTAGAGCATGACAACAAGTCAAATTAAAAAAAAAGAAAAAAAACAACAGCAAAACCAAACAAAAACCCCCTAAATAAACAAAGCAAAACAAAATAAAAAATAACACCATTCCCAAGATTTTATTAAAATATATATTGAGAAGTTAAAGAAAACAATAAAAAACCTAACATAAATTTAGCATTCTTCTGTTCATCCATCTGTCTTGAAAGAAGAAATATTCTTTTGGTTTTATTATGCAGTCAGGTTTTATGCACCTAATTTTTTACAGCTTGCTTTATTCATCACAGAACAAGAAAAAACATGTAAGAAGCCCATTTTCATGCAGGTTTTTTCTGAAGAATAAGGTCATTAAGCTGAGATGACATCCCTATCATTCTCTAAATGTCTCTGAATATTCTGTTTGGAGTTTTTAATTGTTTTATTTATCTCAAATCCCTGTCATATGATAAATCAAGCCATGGTAATTTTGTCTTGTCATTCAGAAACCTTTTCTTCAGTATATGTACAAAATGCTTACCTGTTGTTACCTTTTGTTCTCTCTTTTTTACTGTTGGTGAATCTCTTATTTTTTTACAGCTCACGTTCTATTTCATTGGCAATATTAACCAGAAATGTCCAGGGACAAAATTCTCTTTACTTGTTGCCATAGTCCTGAGGATTCAATGGCTGTATTTTCACATTCAGTACCAGCACTGTCATCATTAGAATCCCAGATCTTCTTCATGAGACTTTGGTTTAACTGATAGAGGTGTTCATTACCTTTGCTTTGTCTCTGTCATAGCATGCCACCCCATTTTCCTGCACAACAACTGATCTGTCAGCATAAACTTTTAAACATGGCAAAACTCAATGTGAAAGGGATTGTTGACATCTAAGGAACAAAATACCTTCCTGTAGACTGGTGCTTGTCAGTCAGAAGAACTGGAAGTTTTACCATCACTGTCAATTCATTATGCTTGCTGCTGACTCCACACAGTGATTTGTGAAATCCAGCATAACTTGGAAATCAACAGGTTCTGACTTTTGCTGTCACTGGTGCAGTAGATCAGTTTTACTGATGTAATTGACTTTAACCAAATGACCATCTACTGCCACTGAGGTATAGAAGTACAAATTTAGCGATATTGATTTTTGCCAGGTCACATCAGTGACTATTTGGCTCAGCTTTTTCAGCTTTCCAAATACAAACTGTGCTATTTGATTTGCTTAATTATAAATGTAACGAGCACTCCTGAGGTGATCAGCTAATCAGTGCAGGTTTCTGTGCTCATCAGGTCATAAAACTCATTAATGGATGCATTTAGCTTCCCACTGCTGTTGACAGGATTAACTGTTTCTTTTTGTTTCCTTATTTAGCCACACACTGAAAAGAGAGAAGTTTCCACAAAAAATTGAAAATAACTAAGTTGCTTCATATTTAAGAAGAGGGCTGTAGATAATTAACTTACTCTTGAGTTCCATAAGATAAATTCAAATTTCCATTGTTTAAAAAAAGTGTTTTCATTATTATAAATGCCTTTTCTTTTTAAATGTGTAAAATAAATGGTGTAATTTTATAAAGTTTCTAGTATAAAATGGATTTCTTCACTGCACAGCAGATTGTCCTTCAGACATTGGCAGTGAAGGACCTACTCATTTACTGTTTCTCAGCCTTAGGAAGATGTGAAGACCTGGCAGTATTACTGGGAAGCCTGGCAAAATGGCAAAGATTTGGTAACAAATGAAGGTAGCAATACCCTGAGTTGAGTATATCTGCCACCCTCTTAAAAAGGGCAAAATTCTCTCCCTACATTCTCATCTCAGGAGCCCAAGCAGTCTATATACAACTGCCCCATTTAAATTCCTACTTGAGTAAAGTCATTATGTTCTAATGGGGATGGATCTTTTCTAACACTCAAAAAAAAAAGGAGGGCACTGAACTCACCCTTTGTGGTAGGAATATAAAAAGCACGAGGCAAGGCATTACAGAATTATGCTTCCAAGTTTTCAAACCCTCCCAGCTGAACATTTGAAACAACTGAATAGTACTGTGTGCACATAGGAAAGTCAGTTTTCCTTTCTGATTTAGTGCAAGTTTCTTGGAATAAAGGAGGCACTTTTCAGAACAAGAAATGCACTTATTTTAATTACTCTGTTGATGTATGAACCAGGCAATGGAAAGGAAAAAAAAAGGGGAAAAAAGATGCAGTTATCAAAGCTCCAGTATGTTTCATGATTAAAGGAGCATAATATTTTTTGGTTTTATTGTTGTTTTCACAGAAATAAAAGCCAATGAAATGGAGTTCAATGGGGTAACTGCTGCTGGGCAATTAATATTGGCTGTACCTATACTATCTTTTTTAGGCTTACCAGGTATCCCATTGTTTTTTAATCCACTGAAATAATATCTTCTGGCAAGCCTGCTTTGTCTGCATCACTCCTGCCTACTTTTTCATCTCAGCACCTACACTTCCATCTTGGGCCCTGCCTTCAGAGGTGGCCTCATGCTGTGTCTTGGGCTGTAGTCCCCCAAGCTTGTACTTTAGAATGTGCTCTTACAGACAGCATCGAGGACTCCTGGTACCTGATGTAGCTCTGGATGCTTTTCATGGCCCAGGGCTTGCCTGGGGCTTATATGCTTTTTTGCAATTGAACAGGACTTACCAAGAGCACAGGTGATCAGAGACTGTTCAACATAGAAACTCCCTTACACAGATTTTATAAGACTATGCCTTTTTTCCCCACGTTGGGATTTCTTCTTTGTTTGGATACAGGGACATGGCACCTTCCATAGTTTAGTCCTGTAGCCTAACTGGATTAGGATTTTAAAGAGCATCTGAGCAAGCTGCATTGCAGCATTTTAGTTTTCTTTATTGGATCATTTGTGTCAGGCTTTATGGATCATCCATGTTACAAATAAATTCCCCATAGATTTTTGTGTACATTCTTCACTCAAACTTTTATTTATATATCTTTTTCCATATCTTTTTACCTATGATGTCTGACTGTCTTTTTAGTTCTCAGAGAATTTAAAATGTACATGTTTGCAAACATTATGGAAAACTTGGGGGCAATATGGCATTTCTGTTTCCAATTTTGTTATTCATGTTTCAACCTGAAAACCAACAGCAATGCGATTCTCTGATGTTGCCAGAGGAACTACAATTATTTCAAATTACCTGGAGGTGACAGTATCAATTGTCCTATCCTTTTCCTAACTACAAATGCAAATGTCTTATGTATCTTCTGCTATGCAAAAAGCCATTGTAGACATGGGCTTAAAAACCATAGCAAGCCAGACAGATATTCCTCATCAAAAATTTGGTGTTCTTAGGCACTCTAAACAACATTCTGCTGATTCTAAAGGAACTTCTATATGTAAATTAAAATCTGTATATTCGTTTAGCTAATATGCATTTAGCTTTATGCAACTTACTAATAAATTCACTTGAAATTATTTTCAAGTTGAATATGTAGTATTCAAATTTTTTTTATTATAACATCACTTGTGTACATATTCTGTTAATTTTAGTGAGTTTTAAGGTAAGGAAAATGTTAAAAATTATTTCAAGCTTTTCTGTAAGAGGCTTTGCAGCAATTTGATCCCAGCCTTGCAGATTTCAATTACAATTGGAAGTTAAATGCAAGAATTGTTTACAGAACAACAACAACATATTGTTGTTCCCCATTCCTTCTCTACTGTCTATTGATTTTTGTTTCATCCCACATAATCTTCAAAAAGTTTCCTTTTCTCAAATGCATGAAATGCAAAATCAGATGTCTGAACAGAAGTTTTCTCTGAGAAAAAAGGGAAAGCGTAGAAAAATGGCCTTTGTAATAATTTTTATTTTTCAGATTGATTGATATTTTCACTTACAAAGCAAACAGAAGAATCTTAGTTTAAATTTTGATTCCTGTGGTGAGAATGATATATTATTATCTTCATGTCATTTAGTCTTTGCTGTCATGATCCCAGCTCAGATGGGTCTTAAGGGACTGAAGAGTTATAGTCAACAAAATTTAAATAACAAAATTTCTAAAGCTTTAGAAACTCTTAGAACTGCCTAGAAATTTTTTCTCCCTAATAATATCTCAATTTCAAGCACTGAAAAGAGTCACCTGTCTCAAGAGGAGACTAGAGGCAACACTGGAGACCCATGGCTTTGCATGCCACTGGAATGTGAACATTTTGTTTTTCCAATGAAATAAAATTAATGATACAAGCTATTAAGAAGAATGTATTTAAAGAATAAGCCTGTTTGCAAGTGTAAAACTAAGCTGCATCCTGGCACTATTTACTAAGGGACTAGAATTTTTATACTTGGTAAAAGCTGTTTGGTCAGGGAGGAATTGAGTGAATGTAAATGACAAAGTGACACACTTTTTTCATACATTTTTTTTTAACATCTTTGGACACACACACCCACGCAGACACACACAGAGTTTTTCAGGTGCTGAAAATATTTTTCTTATTTACCTTTTTTTGGTGAAGACTGAACTATTAAATTGAGTAGGAAGTGAAGGATTCATACAGTTATTTTGAAGGAATATCTATGTATTCCTGTGTCTCCCTGGGGTAGCAATGAACTTGTTAAAAATTCAGTGATATTGAACATTTCAGAATAACTGCAAGTGATTACCTCTGTTTCTGACTTGGAGGAGATCAGCTCCCAGGGTGGAAAGTGCTGCTGCTGTGCAGTCCTGGCCTGCAGCGTTCCTGATATCTATCCAGAATACTGGCAGGTGGCAGGAGACAATGATTGCTTGTTTCTTTATTAGCTTGCTTACAGAAGATTAGGTGCTGGCAGTAGTTGATGAAGTTACTAAAGATTTCTTTGGTCCTAGACAGAATCCTGCATGTTTTAGGATGAGTAATCAATTTTCTGTCAAAAGAGGTGTTGGTCATCTGCTTAGAGGGAGGCTCAACTCCTCATTCTTTTATTTCCCTGGAAGATGACTGGGATCATAAGGGCTACTCTTGGCAATTTCTGTGACTGTCAGTTTGAATGAGCTGGATATTTTGTGAAAGTGATACAGTTTCTCAAACCACACCCAGATTTTACTTTTTTATTGGGCAGCCATATACCTGTATTTCAATTTTTCAGTCTCAGGATGAGATTTAACAGTCATATTAATATAATAATGTAATACAGATAGTATTTCACTGCAATGCTCATGATTTCAGCATTTCATCCCTCAAGGTGATGCAGAATTGATCATTATTGCCAGACAGTATTCTGAGAAAATCTTAATAGACTAAACAGTTCAAAGCAAATATGCTTACTGAAGATAAAGACTATTTTTCAGTAGTATAAACTCTATAATTTAACTGTTAGAAACCTCTTCAGCAATTCTATGTGACAATATATAGCTTCAGAGGTGATTTAGTATTTACTTGAAATTATGAATATTGCTGGTAACATATCCAGTAATTTGTGCACAGGGTGAGCTTCTGTGAACTCAGGTTCAAAGACACCAAGTTGGCTCTATACATGACAAGTATACAGAAAAAGAAAGAAAAGTTACCTCAGTAGGAGACTGTATGATGTCACATGTTCTGGAATGTGCCCTTGGTCAGTTGGAATCCCCTGTCCTGACTGTGTCTCCTCCCAGCCTCCCAAGCACCCCCAGACCCCTCCCCAGTGTAGAAATATGAGAAGCAGAAAAGAGCTCAGCTCTGTGTAAGCCCTGCTCAGCAATAACAAAAATATCTCTGTATTTTCAACCCTGTGCTCAGCACAAATTCAAAATACAGCCTCGTAACAGCCACTGTGAAAAAATTAAGACTATGCCAGCCAAAACTTGTGCAGAGAATCACTGAAGTGGATTTAATCTGTGTTAAAATCTAGATAGCTAGCAATGGCCATATTCCAGTAAGTCAGTGAAGATATATTTAATATCATCACTGAAGGTCAGAAAATAATTTGGCCCTGTTTAGGGTAGTCACCTAGTGGCTCATCACCTGAATCACTCTCTACAATCTATATTTACTCAATATCTATTAATTGTAATAGGGGCTTAGACAGCTCATGTAATTTCAGAAAATTAACTGGATTTTTTTTAAAATATGAACTGAATCTTATCCTTTACGCTGAGCACCTGTTATCCTTTCCAGGGTCCTCAAAACAGAAAAATATAAATTCCTACAATTACTCTTGTGTAGATACAGTGGGTAGCTCTTATATAGTTCTTGAAAGGTAATTGTCTTAAATTTATGTTTCCTTCTAAGTGCATTTCTCTTCTTGGAATGGAACACCAGATGACCTTGGTTGCTGTTTTCAGAAATCAGATATAGTACTGGTTTAATGCATTCCTCACATAAGGAGTAAGAGCCTCAACCTCTACTTTGCAGCCTCTGGGAACACTTGAGTGTTCATACATAGATTGTTTCATACTGACAAGTTATAGCAGGACTGAGTGGTTGCATGCTGGGGACAAGATCCAGCAAACCAGCTTCATCTCATATGATTTAAGACAATGATACACTCTTCCATGTTACTGGAAAACATTTTGGCTGTATGTGGGTTATCATCTATGTGCAAAAAGTGCTACTTTTCCCCTCTACACTTTGGTCTACATCAACAACCTTTACTAGTTTTCATTTGCACCTTTGCCAGAATAATAACTGGGAAGTGCTACAGCATCAGTCTGGGAGCATTTGAAAAATTTCCAAGTGTTTGAGACATTTTTGCTGATACTCTACCACTGAATCTCTAATACCCACCAATATCCCTGAGTATTTTCCACAGTGAAACCATGTCACTTTGTCCTCCAGTCTCTGCACTGCAGTGCTGCAGTGAGCTGACACACAGTACAAGTGTTAAGATTTGCAGAGCTGCCTTGATGGGAAGCTCTGAAGTGTAGACTTGTGTGGCACATGCCTGCAGCAGACACACAGCCCAGAGGCAATTCAAACACAGGCTACATGGGGAGGCCAGAGATACTCCTAACTCTGCATTTCAACCCACAGAAGCTTTGTAAATGCAAAAGCAAACTTAAGTCTCTGAACAGATGGTCACTGGAGATTTTTCTGAGTTTGTACTTCTAATGTTCAAGACCAAGTAGTTGGTGTAACAAGTATAAAAGCCATTCCCTGAGTTGCTTTTGGAATTAACCAGTGCTATTTCAGTTCAGATAAGGTTTACTCATTCCAAATTTGCATTGCACCTTCATTTTTATTGGGAATTTTATTTTAGATTAGAGTTTCTTATGGTCACATGATTAATGATGTCTGTAATTTTTCCTTTTACTTTTTGGATGAACCTGTTTCAACAAAAAATAAGAATGTAGAGAAAGTGACATTATTCCTCAGAAAATAACTAAATTATCTGTTCACCATGTGAGACAAATGGTACTGCTCAGCTTTTTTATTTATTTAAATGCTCTTTAAGTCTTGCTTATTTCAATCATGTGATAGCAATCATCTATAAAAAAGGTTTAGCACTATTTCGCTATAAAGATGTTCTCATTCAATAGAACTTTAATTCTTCACTCTGTAAACTTCTGTTCACACTTAGTTTATTACTTCAGTGTAGAAATTCATGGTGGGTTTTTTTTTTTTTTTCCACTCACTTCATTCAGGTACTATATCATTCTATTTCACTTTGTCTGATCTTGACTTCAGTATATCTGTCTATGCAGGGAGTAGATGTCACAGCTGTTCCTGTCAATATTTCCTTTGTGCAGGTGAAAAAATGTGGTTGCTATCCCAGATGAGTTGGTGGCCCTGAAGTGCCAAGACACTGGATTTGATAGTCGTTGACTAATTGGATAGTCATGTAAATAATTGATGTTCTTTGTTCCATAGCTGAGCCTCTCTTCTAAAAATCTTTTTGAAAGCAAAAACTAGAGTAGGAACCTGTCAAATTTAAACCATCACATTATTTGGATAAATAAAGTGGTGTTTACATGAAACTGAAACATTATGATCAGTTCTGTGGACACTACGATTCAGGAAAGCTGCTGGCTAAGAGAAGAAATATGCTCAAGCAAAGGGCAGACAAGGGAAACTGACCCAAGTAATGACTAATGGGTTGCATATTTGTACTTGAAGTGTCACTTTCAAAACCTCTTTGCAGTTAAAAATAAAGGTAATTTTGTATTATCTACTTAGTACTTACATTGAAACATATTGCTACATTTTAGATCTCTAAAGCACTAAGACAGAAACAAGTATAGTCGGATATTTGACTTTATTTCATTTTTGTTGTATGCAAGTTAAAGGACTTTGTCATTTGCTCATTGTACACAAAGTTTTATCTCATGGGAGGAAATCTTTTGGGCCTGGTTTACATAAATAACTTTTTGAGAAAAAAACTAATGAACAAAATAGAGAATAAAACTTATGGTTTCTTTAGGAACACAGTGTATGCTCTGAGAAAATTCTATAGGAAGGTGGATTGCATCAATAGATCTTTACTATCCAAGACACTTGATGAATACTGAAAGAAATGCATCTTTACTGGGTTTAACACAGTTTCATTCTCTGCATACTGACTGAATAATATATGCTTGTGCTATTAAATCTGTAGGAAGAAAACATGTTTTCACACCTGATGGGTTACATCTGAATGCAAATGTCCCACAGGAAAAAATATTGATTAACTTTAGCCTTTCAGACTGAAGGAATTATTTACATAACTTGAAAGTGTAATATATATCTTATCTTTAGTTTAGGATTTTTCCTTGCAGTTTACTCTAAAGTAAAGTAGACAGGATAGGATAGGATAGGATAGGATAGGATAGGATAGGATAGGATAGGATAGGATAGGATAGGATAGGATGAAGAAATACTCTTGCAAGAAATGCTCACAAAAGCACAGAATGTTTGAGATGGGAAAGGAGGTCATCTGGTTCAGCACCCTTCATCAAGCAGGGTCACCTGGAACCTGTTGCCCAGGATCACATTGAGATGGCTTTTGAATATCTCCAAGGATGGACACTCCACCTTTCTGGACAACTTGTGCCAGTGCCTGGTCACCCTCACCACCACCGCAGTAAAAAAAAAGTGTTTCCTGAAGACCAGAGGGAACCTCCTGTATCTATTTGTGCTCATTGCCTCTTGCCCTGTCACCATGCACTATTTTCAGAGCCTCACTCTCTTTTTTGCACCTTCCCTTCAGGTATTTATAAGATTTTCTCTGAGTGTTCTCATCTCTAGGCTGAAAAATCTCAGTCTTTGCATGAGAGATGCTCTGGTCCCTTCATCATCATCTTGGCCCTTCACTGGACTCACTCCAGTAGATCCATAACTCTTAAATACTTATCTATTTTTATCTACCTCAGTATCTATCAATTTTTATCACTTTATTTAGGGTATGTTTCTTCCATGTTGCAGAAGGTTGCAATGAGCTCTTGTATCTGGTTTTTTTTACACTCACATAGAGAGAGCAAATTGTAACTAGAAGATATTTTTCTGGTCCTCCTATATTGATAGTCCTGCCATGTTATTTTTTGCTTCCCTGTCAACTTCGGTGCTATAGTTTGGTCTCTGTATTGTTATGTTTGAGCACAGGGTTTGCTGACAGATGGGAAGCTGAAACTACCCTTGCCCTCTTCTCTCAAACATACCAGTGTGATCCTAGACTAAAATGGGCTCTGTGGGACTACAGTAGACTTTCTATGTTAGATAGAATTTGATATCAATTTTAATTAGCTGTATATTACCTTATGCAAGACTCCACAGTGTTTCAATTATAATCTCCTGTATTAAAAAATCCTCACACAGAACATTTAAAGATTATAATATTTATGTAGGGGCATGTTTCACAAGTGACTTTGGCAAATCAAAATCAATCCACCAGCTTATTTCACTAAAATTTTTGCCTAAAAATACTAATGATTATCTCTACAAATACAAAAAATTATAGGAATGAATAAGAGGAACCTTATAGGGAGGCAAGTTCTTATTATTGAGGGATCAAGGAATCATCAGTAAATATTTTTTTAAATAAAATATAAAAGATGGAGTTGTTATAGGATCTGGCAAGCAAATACGATAATAGTCTTGGTTAGCAGGCTGTTCATTTACAAAAGTTTCTGCTGCAAGCAAAAGAATTATGAGACTTCTCTCCATCCACCACATAAATGATCATAATTTTGAGCAGGAAATGAACATGTGCCACACGATGAAGTTTGTCCTTCCTAGATATCTTTATCAGAGCATGCACATGGCTTCCCTCTCTCTTTCCTCTGTTGAAACCAACCAGTTTTGGCAGGGAAATGATACACTGTGTTCAATAAATGCATCCCACACCCCGTGTATTATCTGAAACAGCTCTGTCAGGCCTGCAGTTTATCATTCTTCCATGGCATGAAACTGGGAAAATACCAGCTGCAGACTCTCCCCTTCTTTTATTTGCACTCTGTTACAATAGCACACTCTTTGTGTGGCTTTCTCTTGACCTTGGGCCATGTTTAACGTGTAGGGTACATGCAAAGCACTGGAAGACAATACATTTGATCATGGTTCTGAATTTCTCTGGGCCAAAGACAGTCCATTCACCAGGCAGACTCTGTATGGGTGGAAGAAGAGCTGGCAATAGTACAGCTGATGTGCCCAGCCATCCTCTCAGGAAAAAACAGGACACTGGATTCTTTCTTTGTGATGTATTCTGGGTCAGTAAGGAGCAGGACAATTCATGTGATCATGTGAAGAGCCTTCTATAAAATCTTCCCAGGACTTTTGATTGAGCAGTGCCTTACAAGCCTGCCCACATTACCTGCACACCCAGGCACATAATACCAGAGGAATATCCCACATTTGAGAATCTGGGCAGGACACTGCCTCTAAGCCTATACTTCTAATACTTCTAGCATCACTCAGCATTCTTCAAATGTTCTACAGCTGCCCTGCCAGACCAAAAGATGCAAATATTCTCCAAGTCCCATGAATATCTTCCTGTATTGTATTTTGGGTCTGCTAGAACATTTCAGATGACCATGGGCACATGTGTTTCTTAATTGTGTTTCTGCCCTTGGGCCCTCCTGATGCTCAAGTGTTTGCACAGGGTAGATCCACATTCATGATAATGGAGGCACAGACACTTCACAGATCAACGCCTACATCTGAGATACCTGAAATTACATGCATAATATCTGTAAAGAACATGTGTAATGTTATAATAATTATATAATTTTGAGTAGTTGACTTTGGAAACAGCTCAGTTGAATCAAGTACTTTTCACATTGGCAGGTTTGCCAGGCCTGTTTATATCATATGAACTTTGCAGTTGAAACTTTTTTATCAGTTACTCAGCAGTCTTGCAAAAGTCAGCTTTCTTGGATGATAGCCTTAGCAAATAAGCCTAATAACCTACTGGAAAGTATTAAACACATCACTTTTTTCAGAGGGAAGAAACTCTACAGTAAGTCTCAGGCATGTTTATTACGAAAAATGCTTGCATTTTTGCTTGCATTGTCCATTTGTAAGGGTATCAAGCTATGATTACCATATTGGAAGGAAAGTTTTGATTTTTATCAGTCCTAACCAGATGAACAGAATAATTGTTCCTTCATTTGACTACCTTTAGGACCTGCAAAGTGTGATTATCTCATTTCCTATGGGGGTCCAATCTTAAGAAATCTTTCATCAAAATATATAACACCATTACAATAAGAAAAATAAACCTTCATTTATAATATTTTTTTCTACCTGTCTAATAATATTTTACTCAGTTCTTTTTTCCCTAAAAATATCAATTTCTTCAGTGCAAGACCACCTTTGAGAATAAAAGCTTTGATTTTTAATTTTCGTTTTGATCCTGTGTACATTGGTCACAAAGACTTCCTTCAAAATCTTAAAATAGTGAACCTTTAATGTTCACTGACTTCATCTCCCCTTTCCTGTCTAGATCTGTGTTTCTTAAAGACCAGGAAAACACACCATTAATTTGTGGTAATGTATTCCATCCAGGGCATGCTCCCCTCCATTTCATCTGAAAGGAGACCTTCCTAGAGCATATTCAGTGAATTTGCCACAGCTTTGAATTTCAAAACATAGAAAACGTGTAGAAGTCCAGCAGAGAAAGGGGGAAGTCAACAGGCATATAACCAATAACTTAACAAAAATGTGGGAATAAACTTCTTTGCAGAGTAATGTTTTGGTAATATGATAGTTTATCTTTTGTCTCCTAATATTTTCTCATGATTACTGCTAGACATCCTGTCTAACAGGAGACCACTTGAATTTAGATGAAAGAAGTTGGACAGTTCTAGTTTTTATGTGTAGAGTTCTGGGGAAAAAACCCAAAAGCACACAGCAGCTGCAAAGGACATCTGTGGTCCCTGGGTCTTCTTCCCAATGCCCAAATGTCCTTTCTGGGGCATCTGCTACTAATGGTCAAAACCAGTCATCAGGTTCACAAGTTGTCTGATTCATCAGATTACAGGGGTGAGGTTTTTATCTGATTTATTTAGTGGGCTTTTTACTCAGTCAACATATTTAAAAGTCTTCACTTGTGTTAATATTACTTGTATACAGCATAAGCAGCTAATGCAACCACCAGATCTGTCATTTATCATTCTCTGCTTGAATTGCTCTGAGATTTGCAGCCTGTGCTGTACCTTTTTTTATTGTTTCGCCTCTGAGATGATGTTGAATATCTGTCTGACCACTGCCATTTAATGAAAATTACACATAAAAGAGCCATCTTAGTAAAGAAACAGCTTTGGTGTTAGATAGCTCTTTTTGTCAAATGAGCTTGTATGTGATACAATTATTTTTAGACAGTTTTTCCTAAATATTATGAAATGATCTGAAATAATTACAAAATCAGTGATGGCAATCCAGTGGCATTTCAAAGTAATGGAATTGCTTTTTAAATGGATGTTCAGTGTAGTATCTTTGTTCCTACAGGCCATAAGCACTGAGCTGAAACTAATGACAGTCAGTTACCAGTGGCTTTACCTGACAAGTGAAGATTTACTTAATAGTGTAATAGAATTGGAGCCAGTGATATTTATCATTTTATCTTTACCTTTGCAATCAGCAGTGGCTTTTCTTCAGTCTAGAAGATAGTATGTTCATAGCAGGTAGATAACAGACTTGTTTTCAGTTTTGCCAATAACTTCTGCTTGGTAAGTCACTTAACCTCTGTGTCTGAGTCTCACTAGCTGTTAAACAAAGATAATGATATTTTTCTTCTTTTGTAAATGACCCTTCTGGGCATACGACAGAGCAAAATAGCTCTCCCATAAACATGGGTACAAGGTATAAAAATTACAGAAAACAATGGCTGTCAAATGAAAAGCAGTTTTGGGAATAAAACCGAATGGATGACAGAGACATGACTGCACATAAGCACATAGAAAGTGCAACTAACCTTTTCTAGGAGAAAAATTAGTGTGATGTAGGCTTATTAGAACTGGTCTGAGCAGTGTGTGAAGTTATGGCTGGAAAAATCAGAGTTCAAGAGCTGGTCCATGCCCATCTGCTCCCATCACATCCCCATCTGCACCCTGCTAAGGGAGGGGTTGAAAACTATGGGAGGGGACTGCTCCTCCCTCAGCAGGGACTTGGGTTTGCTCCCTCATATGGGTAAAGCCATGCCCTCCAGTGTATTCCAACCTCTGGCATGGTTCTGTGAGCCTTAGCAGGGTGATATAAGTGGATAAAGGGAAGTGGCTGCAGGAGGAAGGAAGCAGCCAGGAAGATGAAGTCAGTGGAGCAGGGGAGGAAAGGGAATCCTGCAGGGGTTGTTCTTGACTCACCTTTTCTTGCTTTCCTTCATTTATTCTGTTTGCTCTGATGTCACCTAATATGCTGCTGTAAGATTTTGCTCACTAGCTGAAAAATACATCCTTGAGACATCTCCAGGATAGTTAATGTGGGGATTAGTAATTAGTATGAAGAAATTTAAAAAAAATAAAATTATAAAACCAAGTGATGAAACAGAAAAATCAAGGATTATATTGTCCCTTTGGAGCAGAATATATACACTGCTGTTTTCTCAGTAGAAAGTTCTTTATAAATATTAGTCAGACTTTGGAGTATTTGGCATCATTGATTGTAGTTGTTGGAGGAATAATGAACAGTAATTCACATTATTTTATGTGTTGCACATTGATGAGATTCAACAGGAATTTTATTATTTAAGTTAGATTGGAGAGCATCTTCACAGATCCCATATGTGCTCTGAGTGAAAGACTTGCCAGCTGGGTTAGCTACATCTATGGAGAAATGTGGAGCCTGCCCTCGAGGACTACTTGAATTTCACAAGATGAACTAATACTAGCACATATGAGAGAGAAACAGAATATATATTAACATCATTCTGAATATCCTTTTTGTCCAGCCTGTCAGACCTTGCCAGCTGAAATGAATAACTTCAATAGATTTTAAGGACCATGATGGTTAGTGATTACCTAGTCTGCCCTCCTGAATAACACAGCCTACAGAATCTCCTCACAGTGATTTCTGCCTCAAACTCTTAACTTCTCTTTGTGCTACATACACAATAGAAGGAGAAAATAAGATGCCTCCCAAACATTACCCCCACCACTTCAAAGTTACTGGTAGAGGATTTCCCATAAATTCAACAAGGAGCTACAGTATGGTAATAGTGACTCACTAGGTGGCACTCTTACTTCTATGTCCATAAATCACAGACATGTATTTTAAGGTTTTTTAAGGCTTCTGTATTAAGTAAAACACTGGGTTCAGGGGAAGATATTCATAGTCCTCAAATTCCTTCCTGCTTTTAATTTCAAAGTATTATTTAGAAGAACTGGTAATCTGGAAGTCCATTATCCTTTCACTCTTACATCTTTTTTTGCCACATTCTGTGGCTTTTTTCAAACCTTTAATCATTTCCAATGAGTTAAAAGTGTAGAACTCAGCTAGATTAAATTAGGCACATTTGGGCTGGGTAGTAGGCTTAAAAGAAAGGAACCTTGATTACCAAATATTGGGTAACCTGTCTTTGAATGGAAGCACTTTGCATGTGGGAAGTCTGGCCTAATTGCTAAGATGAATTAGATATAACCTAGATAATTGCTGACTGTTCTCTTCCAGAGTAGGGGACCTGTGGGCTATAGCAATTGTCTTCTCTGTTACTGAGTGGGATAAAATCTCTGCTGGGCCAAAGTCTCAGTCAAGGACTTCAGTTTGGACCAAGTGTACACTGTCCACCTGAAGAAGATTGTAACACGTAAAGTGGAGGGATAATTCCTATTTCTAGTGAAACTTGCAGGGAAACTGAAGCATGGTGATGGCATTGCAGAATGTCCTCTGTGAGAGTGTGCATTCAGGTGATGTCTGTATACAAAAATCTTCCCCAGGTTTAGTTTGTGTGAAAGCAAACTGATTGGTTCTCAGTTTGTAACTTAGTCTGTAAAACACTTTAGCAAATCTAAGGTATGAAAAAAACTGGAATTCCAACTTTATAAGGAGCTGACTTTATTAAACAGGTCATTCCAGTAGTATCATTAGCATTATTTGCAGAATTCAGCACAAGAAGAGATAAGTTTGCTATCATATCATGTTACTGATTTTAGTTTTTAAATTTGCAGTGTACCAGCATTTCTTACTTATATATACATGTACAAGGTTGCACTTGCTATTTTATTATTATATAGATTATTGTGACACTATTTAAGGGCCATGCAAGCATAGAAGAAAAGAAATAGGTAACTTGGTGTACTTCCATTTTGGCTGAGAGCACATCCACATGAGCAAAAGGTGTAATTGGAGCAGATCGGAAAGAAAACCAGAGAAAGATAAGGACCCAATGCCCACATCATATTTACCTGCAGGCTGTTGTGTTACTTCAGACTATCTCTCTACTGCACTGAACACCAGTTCCTGGTTTGAATGCTCTGTGTCTGTCACTTTGGGGCACAGCTTCTGTTTCAGTTTCACCTGAAAGCAATACAATTTCTATGCTCCAAGACTTCTCCACAATATAAATGTAAGTAAGGATGATCAGAAATGGCAATAAAAGACACTCATTTTCTGGACTAAAATACTGATGAAAGAGCACCCAAGAGCATCCTGGGTGTGGAGAGCTGGGCTGAAAGGATGGTGCAGGAGGGAATCTTCCCCAATGACTGCAGATGTACTGGTTACCAAGGAGTGGAAACATCTGTGCCTGCCCAATTAGTTTGGGGGAATAAAGGAGTGGGGTAGCTGACTGCAGCTGGAGTTTGGGACCCAGAGTCTGCTGGAGTAAGAGCAAGAGGCTGCTGGCTGTGCTGTGAGGAGGTAAGGGACATGTGCTCGTGTAAGGGACAGGTAAGGAGAGAAGATGCTCTGTGAGGGACAGTCAGGGTCAGGTGGCTGAAAAGGGACAGCTTGGGGTCAGCCAGCCATGCAGAATGAAAGAAGGAGTCAGAGCTCTGTGGAACTGCCTGTAAGACAAGGAATCAGATCTGTGTGAAGCTGCCAATAAGAGAAGCAGTCAGAGTTGTCAGAGAGAAGTCTATAAGAGAAGTCAGAGTTGCATGAGGGAAAGGTCTGTAAAAGAAGGCATGTAGAATTTGTGAATAAGAGACTGGTGGGAATGCCAGTTAAAGGGCTGGTGGTGATACCAGCCCTGTCCATCTTGACTTAACTGTGATACCTGGGTGGCTTCATTTTTAGTCTAGTGGTACCATCCACAGGGCAGTGCTATGGGCTAATGGAAGAGTGGGTAGCCAATATCTTTAGACTAAGGTGGTTTTTTTCTGGAAAAATCCTTTTCAGCAGAAATAATCTGGTTTTCTGAAGTTTAGTATGTTTGTTTTCTGTTTTTCAATAACTTACCTTAAAAGAAAACTTTTGATAATGAAGCCACATCTTGTGATTCCAGTGCTTAAAAAGAAGTTTCTCATAAGGGGTTATGTTGCATCATTTTCCTGAAGTTATAGTTAGTAATGAAATTCCAGACCACACTGTGTTTTCTGTTTTGACATATATGTCTTTATAAATATAAATAGTTGCATATTCCCAATGACTGGCATTAGCTTCATCTATTTTTGCTGCCAGATTTTTGCTTAATAAATGTCAGTAGGTGACAACCATGATTTGTAGATGTGCTTGTGTATTACAGGGATTTATTTGTTTAGATATAGCTGAACCTGCAGTATGGCAGGACAGCAGCTTTGTTATAACAAGCCTGGTGCTGCAGGGATTCAAGGTGGCAGATACAACTCAATACCACATACTCTGAGTCTTCCTAGAAATGTCTGAAACTTTTAAGTGCTCATTTATAGTCTGTGAATTAAATATATGTTGACACATTGAATATATAATTTTTCTTTCACCAAAAGTATAGATTTGCTATAGTGTACTTGAGCAGAAGTGCAGTGTCTCCTGGCAAAGTCACCTGAGAGTAGCCAAATCACTAATACAGGAGATTTAAAATGGTTTTCCAGTTAGAGCAACTGAAAAAATACACCTTCTTGACAGATACAACACCTCATTTATAGATAAGCTGCTGTTACTGGCCTGTGCCTTAATTTGTTCTTTCCTTAAAGGTGACTGATGGAACCCATTGAGACACTGAAGTAGAATTTGCTTTTTTTTTTTTTTTTTGGGTTAAGTTTTGTGGTTGGCAATAAGTAGATTTAGTTTTCTATTTTCTTTTGTTAGAGGTCTTACTTTGGTTGTACATTTATTGCAAAATTTGTACACTTTAACTTTTTCATGGTAAGAACTGTGATGTTCTGTTAATAGAATGATAATGAAAAGCTTGCAGGATAGAGAACTATTTTATGCAAATTGTGTTCCTGTTTCATCCATTGTTGCATTCAGTTCACAGGTTCTTGTGGATAATTTTGCCCCAATGAGGTTGAGACCTTATAGTTTGCCTTCAATTTCTTTCAAGAAGATCTTTTGAGAACAAAATTCTGATTAAAAAAAAACACAACATAATGAAGATAGGAATCTGTACAATGAAACAAAAATTCAGCTGTTATCATTTAAGTAATTTCATTGGAATAGTGAAACTAAATGAAGCCTTCTTTCTTCTGTGCTCTATGCCTACCTTCAAAACAATAGTAGATATTAGTTGAAGCTCTCCCAGGCAGCCATTGTTTTATTCTGTTGCAGAGTTCCTGGCACATCTAGGCCATAGGGATGTCTCTAGTGAATGCTACTAGTATAGTAAGTCTTGAACTCAAAGAGACTCTAGGAATTGTAAATTAGGTTTCACACATATGAGACACTAAAATGAAAACCTGTTCAGAGCCTTGAACAAGATTTTATCTTGTGCCTTTGACTCCTTGGGCTCACCTGTGAGTTTTAAATGCAGCATGGGCTCAGACTACTTCCCTGCTTGGAATGATGTTCCACATATTTGCTCAACCTGAGTTTCACATTTTTTCCCCCCCTCAGTAACCTATTAGGGAGTAATAATATTCATGTGCCAAAGTGAAATCCCCCCAGAAAATTATTCTGACCTTCATATTATCTCCCTCATCCTCTTATAGTGCTTTGATCAGTGGCCAAATAAGTAATGTTGACAAGTTGATCTTTCAGTTATTATCAATGCACATCTGAGTTAACAACCCATTAAGCAATTCACACATCCCAGAGCCCTGAGTGCTAACTCATGCAGATGTTACAACTGTCCATGTTCTGACCTTGTTTTACCTGCAAGGATTAGAGAAGTGTGCTTGTTCTAATACAAGTTTATAATAGTGAAGAATATAGTAACAATGCCAGGAAGCAAAAGAAACAGCTCTCACTTAAAGTATTTGCTATTAGAAACTAGTTCCTTTTTTAAACTGGATCTCAAACTGTCCCTTGAGCCATCCTACTGTGAAAAAATTTTACTTCCTTATGAAGAGTGCTTTAAGCCGTGCTTTGAACTCAGCTGGGGAAAAAAGAGAAGAATGATCTAAGTTGTAATGAACTGTGGTAATTGAGATGTCATTTGTGCTAGGATTTATTAGGAATAAAGAACTAAGCAGAGATAATAATTATATTATGTCATTGTTTAAGGCTGCAATTTGCTTGTAAGTGTTTTGTGCAGATCTGCTGTAGCAGGGATCACTTGGTGTCAGATGAAAGCCAGACATGCTCAGCTGTCCTGTCTTCAGCAGTGGTCAGCAGTGGCTGTTCACAGAAAGGGAAGAGGAGGGAAAGCATATCTGATCCTTTCTTTGAGTTCTGTCCCATTGTCCAGCAGTTTCTACCACTAGAAATGGCTGGCAGATATTTAAAGCCTCTGGTGGCTCCCTCCTGAGCTTGTCCAGGCCATGATACCAGCATTTTCAGCATACTGTGGCATAGATTCTACATTTCATACTGTTTTGGCTGGCATACAGTTCATTTTCTTTGTAGAAGATCATGCAGTGCTCTGTTTTGGATTTGTCAGCTGTCAAACAGTGTTGATCAGTGTCAAGGCCTTTTCTGCTTCTCACACTGCTCATCAGGAGGCTGGGAGGGGACATAGCCTGAGTAGCTAACCCCAGCTGGCCAGAGTAACATCCCACACCATCTGGTGTGCTTAGCACTGCATGCTGTGAGGAGGAAGAAAGAGCAAGTGGAGATGTTTGGAGTTATGGCATTTGTCCTTCCAAGTCACTGCTATGTGTGATGGAACCCTACAAATGGCTGAATGCCTGCCTATGGGGAAATAGGGAGTGAATCCTTCTTTGTTTATGCACACCTCATTTGGTAATCTGCATTCATGTCCATCCATGAATTTTCTCACTTTTGCCCTTCTGATACTCGTCCCCATCCCAATGGGGAGGTGTGAGTGAGCAGCTGTGTGGTGCTTAGCTGCCTACTGGGGTTTAACCATGACATATACCATATAAATATACATTAAGTGAATAAACACTTTTTGATTTGCCTTAGCCTACTGCCTGATAAAATCATTTATTGCCCCCTGGTTCTTAAATGGGAAGAAAGAGTGAATAATTAAAATTCCTGTCTTTTTTGGAGGCTGAGTACTTAGATCATAAGTCTTTATGGGAGACTTTGTAGGCTTTGGATCATCTTTTTTTCCCTTGATATTTCTGCAGATCTACTAAATCCATTTGGTTATGAGGTATATCCCACAACACTACAGACAGGGGTAGCCTGTGAAGTTGGTAATGGCACAATGTTATTCTCTCTCTTCATCTCAGCTTTCTCAGTCCTTTCTCCAGTGACACTCACTCAACAGAGCAGTGTCTCAAGTCTTTATGCAGGCCATGCTGAGGACACTGGAACTGAAGGCTGGAAGGGATGTCTGCTTGGGTGCTTGAGTCTGGGATGTTGCTTGAGTAATCAAGTATGTGGATTCATAAAGTTATACAGATCTGTTTTACATGATGCTATCCAGCCAAGGCCATGTAATCCTCTCCAGCACTATTTAACAGACATATGGCTGAAAATAAAATGAAAAATCCATAATCATGCGGTGCCATTGAATGAAAAACAGAAAAGAGCAAAACTGGTACATCCTACTACAATGTGTTTTGAGAAGGGTTATGGGTGACCCTAGTCAGGCTGAACCAACCTATAAACATAATTACTTAACTAATTAACTAAATTCTCTGTTTCTTGTAATTTTAATTTTGTCATGCAATCATTTCTGTATGCCACCCAAGCATAATTCTAAAGCATTTTAGCTTCATTTCTCATGCTATCTATCTTGGAAGCTACCCTAGAAATTAATTTCTTAGTGGCCAGAAGCTTTATTGCAGTTTTCTGTCATAGATATGTTTTCTGCTAATTATTATTGCTCCTTAAACTTAATTTAATCTGGGAGACATTTAATTATTTTTTCAATATACTTGCCTGGACCTATGGAGAAAACTTAACCTCAGGCAATTTAAACTGTTAAAAACATTCTATATGTTTTCTCCATTTCAGGTTGTTTTTATGGTTGGGTAAGTATTTTAATAATTTGGTTAGCTGTGGAATTTCAAGTTTAAGCACTTTAATAGGAGCATATTAAGGAGAAATGTATCTTTTATGGTACATGTAAACAGTGGTAAATGTGTTTTATAGAAAAATTCCCAAATCCAAATCAATTTGGCCAAATGCTAAGACCAATATGTGGAAAATGCACTACTAAAAGATTTTTAGAAAATTGATAAAAAGAAATATTGGTTTAGACCTCTTAAATGAATTATTAGCTACTGCCAAACCTTATAATATGGACAATATTACAATTTTCCTTTTCAATATCTGTTTTGATAGCTATGATTTCTTAAAGAAAAAATCTTTTTTGAATCAACAGGATGCTTAAAAGTCTAAATTTCAAACCCTGGCAGAAGATTAATGAATGCACTGGAGAAACAAAAAGAATGGTCTGAATATTTTACGAGCTTAGGTTGTGAAATCCTTTGATCAGAGATCCTCAACTATGTCATAGCATTAAGTCAAAGTTTCTCAAGTGTCATATGAATCTAAAGAATTTCTATTGTTTTCAAAGGATAATTTTTGCAGGCTGGCTTTGAAGTGAGGAAAACACAATTGGGCCTATAAGTAGGTAATCTGTAGAAAGCACACCAGTCATAAAATCACAAAGCCAGTTTTGTTCATTGATAACCATGTGAATATAGGATTTTACACTGAACAGAGTATTTGTATATTAAAATATATGTGAATGTGTTTAGCTTCACAGCCATAATCAGGAAGTAAATGAGTGAAAATACAGAAATCAGTGTTGCCTTTTCCTTGGGTAGACAACTGCTGGTAATGGCTGGTCCAGTGTCAGTGTGACCTGATACAGCCTCAAATTAGACTGACAGAAGATCTGTTACTTCAGTACATAGTAAAATTTAAAAACCTGTTCAGAGATTTTTAGGTTTGGTTTCAATATAACAAATAACTTTGGTTTCAGCTTGCCAGAGCATTCTAAATCTCACTCTTTAAGTATATAATGTTGAAGTCACTGTATGAAGAATTAATTCACTTACCAGATGGTACTGGATAATGCAGCTAGTAGATGTACACAAATTAGTAAAGGCTCACAGATTTATTCTAAGATAAATATAATGGATTGTTCCAGAGCTGTTGAGGTTACTGTAACTTTTTCTGCCACTTATAGGAAGTTAGCTATTGCTTGGACTACACCTAAATTTCAGCTTATTGTATGATAGAGTCTGATAAGTTAGGAATAAAGTTTGCTGTATAGAAGTAAATTTAACTATATGTACACTGAAACATAGAATTGAATTTAATTTGTGAATATAATCCCATTTCACTGGTTAGCAAGCAAAATAAAAAGAGGGTACTACTGTTAAATTAAAATGTCTGATCTGTTTTTCAGAAAAAAATTCTCAATTCTTCTTGGAGTAAAAAATGAAGCTCCACAGAACAAGATGTCCCTAATTTGCTAAGATATGTTACAGAAAAATAAGGTGTGATAGATCCATCTCAGGAATTGGATTCTAGCTTCCAAAGAAAGGCATTCATGATATGTGTCCCAGTTGACCAGATAATGGTAAACTAATGCTAAGAGATAGTTTTGAATCTTACAGTAAGAAAAGGTTCAGCCTGTTACTTATTTCTCCTGAAATAAGTCCTTCACTGTGTCATAGCTTTAACAAAGAACAAAATATTCATGTTTTGTGCTTTCCTGCATTTTTACCTCTGTGCTGTTTGAACACTTCTTCCTAAAAACTACCCCTCTCCCATTCCTAAAGTATCCCACCCAGGTCTACCTTATTTTTGGTTTGAGAATTCAGAAATGGGAATAGATTGTCTTGAGTTAGCAGTGTACAGACTGTCCAGAAGAAGTGAGAGATGGACTTCCCTCTGCCAAAAATGTCCCCTGGAAGCCTGGCCCCGGTGGCCCTCACATCATCTCCTATAAGAAAGTCCCTCCCCTCTTCCTGTGATCTTTGTGCCATGTCCTTCTGCCCAGGTGTCTCCATGTTCTGTGACCTCACAGCCCACCTGTTGGCACAATACCTATGGCAGGTAGGAAGAGCTGCTCCATCCTATTCACCCAGAGGTGCCTCACAACAGACCCTTTCCCATCTGTTCACCCAGGGGTGCCTCACAACAGACCCTTTCCCATCTGTTCACCCAGGGGTGCCTCACAACAGACCCTTTCCCAAGGCACACATGGGGCACCATTTTGTTCAGTTGCCATTAGGGCTGAGAGCTGCCTTTTTGTAAGGCTGTAACCCATAATGTGTTGGTATGGCCTTGCCACTGGCTGATGGCTTTTTGTGACAGTGTGATGTCCTCTGTGATCTCAGACAGTGCCAACATTGGTCATCAGGACAAACTTCCTTGTCTGTCTGCAATGGAATGATGCTATGTCATCCATTCTCCTTTCACTTAGTACTCTGGGCTGCAATGTTGTTCCAGCTGATGTTTTATGGCAGAGTGATGACATTTCTGGAAAGGTTGTGACCTGTGATTGGCTGTCTATCTGGACCACAAATGCCTATATAGAGAAAATTGCCCATCTATAAATAATTTATTTCTCTGTAGAAGTTTAAATATAAAAGAGAATAGATATATGCAAAAAGATACATATTGTTTATTTATACTTGCACTTCATGTGTATATATAGTATATATACATACAGATAAAGTTATTTTATATTAATATATATTTATATTTAACAATTTATGAATATTTATTAATATAATATTAATATATTTATATTTAATATTGTTATATTAAAACATATGTGCCTGAAAATGTAGGTACATGATGTACAAAACCTACTTTCATAATAACTAATGAGATCAGTGTGAATAGAAAAAGAGTATATAAAATGTATAAGGGGTGATGCTTCTCATTTTACAAGGCTGGTGAACAAACTCTGGCATGTTGGGATGGGGTAAAGTTCATGAGAGAGGTGGGGGTGTGGCATCAGAAAGGTGGATGGCCGTGAGCACTTTGGCATGCACAAAAAGCTATGGAGCCATAGTCCAGCAAGGAATCCCTGTCACAGGCAAAGCAGAGATTTGCAGTAAACTGGTCCAAGAGGCCCTAGACCACTGCTGGGATGGCCATGCACTAAGGTAGGCTTTGGGGCTTTGCTTCTTTCTGCAAGACATGAGCAACACTCGCTGAGAAAATGGAATTTCTCGGTTTCAGGAGAGAATGTAAATGAGAACAATCAGGAAAACCTGCCAAGTGATTCCTGAAATTCCCGAGTGAACTAGGAAAAAAGTAGCCACTGATTCATTTCTGAATCAGAAATACCAGAGGCTGGTATTTTGAGGTAGGTTTTGCACAGAAAAGGCAGGTGATGTTGGTGGAGTGAGCTCCCTTTCCCCATGGCTATGGGGAGTTTACATCTACCTGCAGGACCTTACAGAGTGCAGGTTGGTACTTATATGTTTCCTTATCTTTAGGAAAATTAGCTTCTAGAGAGTTTCAAAAACTCCAGCTAAGTGACTGAGGTGTGCCACAGTCTGTTCACCTTCCTGTCTGGGCCTAAGGCAATCAAGGGAAGGAAAATGGACACAGTAGAGACAGCAGTCTTTGAGGCAGAAAAGCTGGAGAAGCCTGACAAGATACCAGCTGTCTTCGTACCCTCTTTGTTCATGACTTCAGTTGCTGGTTCACTGTTTCCTTTCTTACATGTGTGTACTACGTGGTGGTTGGTAAACACATCTGTGCTTCTGTTAAAAGGTGACTATGCCCTGGAAAGGTGGGGGGCTTTTGGGGGCATAAATCCTGTGCTAGAAGCCAAACAGAAATAGCCTGAACAGAAGCTAAGAGGGAACTTGAATGCTTACTGCTTAAACAAGGCTGCAAAACAGCCCTTTAAAAGAGAAAATGATTAGAGGCTAATAAAACATTGAGTTCTTGTAAATATTAATGTTTTTCATATATTTAAAACTACTAAAACTGTATACTATAATAATATGATTATTTTCCATTTTTTTCCTTCACATTTTAATGAACGCATAAATATGTCACTGCTTCTGTCTCTACACATTACCAGTGAGTATTTTTATCATAATATTTATTTGAGGTGATTTTGGTCTGGAAGACTGATGGTAAAACCCAAACATAATTATAACTTCACTATTCTGATGAAAATAGTTATTAGAACGCATGGTTCTCCAGTGCAGTGGGAAAATAACAGAGGATAAAAAGATAATGGTACAGAAATTACAGGGGGAAATGCTGTTGCTGTTCTCTAGACTGCACGTGGTCAACATGTCGGCAATTATTGCCAGTAGCTGGCTAACAGACATAGGAAGTAGAGATTGAGTTTTGTTTTCTCTCCACCTGCAGATTTTCATAAATCTTGTACTAATTTACTGGTCTGGTTACTTCTAAAATTCAGCCCTTAGATTTGGATGAAACTGACAGATTTACTCACACCCTTTCCTGGCAGATGGCCACAGTGGAGATAGAAAAACTGTTTTGTTTGGCATTGAGGCTAGCAGAAGTTTAGATATGAAGAGGCAGAGGGAAGTACCTTCTGAATGTCACCTGATTGTGTGAATGGGTCAAATATAAACTAATGTAGGAAATAGTGCAGAGACAGTGAAAATAGCAAAAAAAAACACATAGCTGGACTGGATTCAATTAATAATTTCTGTTAACATTGGATGACTCTACTTAGCTAAGGCTATATATCCTTCTCTAGCTCTAGATCCATCAGAAATTGACTCATGGAGGTGGGATAAATCATAGAATCTTTTAGGTTAGAAAAGACCTTTAAGATCATCATATCCATTAACCCAGTTCTGTCATGTCCATCACTAAACCTTGTCCCAAAGAGCCATATCTACATGTCTTTTTCATACCTTCCAGGCATGCTGACTCTGCCACTTCCTTGGGCAACCTGTTGCAGTGCTAGGCATCCATTCCAACATGTTCCAAGTCAAACTTTAACAATTAATGCAGTCATTAATAATGCTTCAGGACATTCTCTTACCAATCCAGTAAACGTTTTCACAGCTTCTCTCCTGTATTTGTTTTCTGTGGATTTCCAGACAGTTTACAAACTGCAGGAGCTCTACTATATAGTTCCTATATATACTATATATAAAACTGACAGCTTACATGATCAATTTAGGGGAGTTAAGTGTTGTAAGGAAAAACTGCAGCAGAGAGGCTTGTTCATACTTGGAGTTTTCCTTCAACAAAGTATAAGGAATGTCAGAAATGGGAAAGAAACTGAGAACCTCCTGACTGCCATCCCTATTAATATTGGTCTGATTGGAATAGAAAATTTTTTTCTATTATTTTTTTCTTTTCAGGGATACATTAAATAATGTATTGTGCTATCTTTTAGCACAGCTATTGTTTTGACACTGTTTCATTTTATTTTGCAACTAAATATTGTGACAGTCAGTTATTTTTGTCAGCATTGCATAATTGTAAGTGAAATGAACAGACTCGTATGTCAGATGATTGAATGGATAACTGTCCTGGAGATTGTATTAAGACCTTAGGAATAATATAGCACAAAATGCATTGAAGTTGGCAAAGATGAAAGATGCAGCCTCTGCTTTTTGCTCTCCTCATCCATGTAGCTTCTACCATCTACTTCCACTATATTTAGGGCATATCATATGTACTGCTCTCCAGCAGGACTGTCATGGGATTTTTGTTTCCTGCTTTCAGGGATTCACATTTTATCTCTTAAATAGACAGGAGATAGTGGTAGAATAGTGAAGTCATCATGCTAGAAAACACAAGCAAGATCCTCAGCTTTGGTCCAAACTTTTGAAAACAGATGTCTGATCTAAAGTGGCATAGCCATTGTTATTGATCAGGTTGCTAGTGCTAAGAAGTAATCATGTTGCTTTGAAACCTGTAGTTCAAGTGGATTTTCAAAATCCTTTCTTTCTTGTCAAACTATTCAGGTCCTGCTTGTCCAAGAAGGGGACATGCATATCCATATTTTGGGAATAATGGGATATAGATTAAGTCCTTCTAACCTTTTTGGCTTCTTTTGTACCATTGGGGCAGTTGCAGTAGAAAAGGCTTGGCTTTGTGCTTCTGAGTTCCAAAGTTCTCCAGGGATGAACACCAAAGTGAAGTTCTTGGCCACCAGCAGCAAGCCACAGACAGCCAAATGCCTGCAGCTGCTCAGCTGCTGCTCCACCTGTCAGCTTCTCTGTGGATGGAGTAAAAGTTGTCAGTTCAGCATGAAAGAAAAAGAAAAGGCAGAGCTGGCAATATACTAAACTGATTGCTTTTGAACACTGATGAGCTGTGCTGGAATCAATTTTTGTTTATAATAAAACACAGAGGTTCCCTGTTTGCCTTATTCCCTGTGACTGAAAACCAAGGCTTCATTAAGATAAAAGATCCGCTGATTACTCGTAGGCATGAGAACAGATTTTGTGATTCATTTTGTGTGTTGCTGCACCTATTCAATCTGTCTTTAGTTTGCCTGGATACTTAAGTGATACTGGGTTTGTCACCACAGTCTGAATAAACCCTAGGAAAAAGCAATCAAAATAAAGGCTTAAGAATAGTAGGAAAGAGGATGGAAAAGTGTCTTTTTCATGCAGATGTTAGTTTACTGACAGTAACAATTTTGTAATCTTTTGTGAAGTCATTGCCATCTGGAATTTATTATTTTCTTTACAGACTCTGATCATTGTGACATAGGGATACCTATGCTGAGGACAGCTATGTAGTGAAGAGATATGCAACATAAGCCTATCAGGACACTTGAAGAATTTAATCATAGAAAACTCTCCATATCCAATTATCTTTTATGGAGATCTGTGCTGGCAGGATTAGACCTCTTTCAGCAAGTTGTCTTTTTACTGCAATTTGCTAAACTTTGGTTTTCAACTTTTTTTAAAGTCTTTGTTTCTGTGAGAAAAAGCTTAAATAGAAATGCTACAGATCAAAACACGCACACAGACATGCATAGATATAGAAGATTCATACATTTTAAGCCATTCCTGTAGGGTTTATTGAGATCAAATTCATGAGTTTTCTAGCTGAAGTTGGTAATTACTGAGCATAAAACTGGGCAAGCTCAAAATTGATTCTATATTTATGCAATGTGTGTAAATAAGACACTCAGAAATGCAGTACTGTGTGTGCTGTAGTTGAGATTACCCAGCATGTGGAATATGTATGTACATATATTATGTAGTATGTCTGTTTTGTGGTTGTGTTATGGCTCTGGTGTACTGAGGTTTTCAGTGCACAGATGTACAACATGCTGTTGCCTTCTGTCAAACAGATGTTAGTGATGTGGTAGTAAGTGTGGTAACAAATGTGAGATTCTTTGTCACTTGATCAAAAAAGCAAGATCTACAGGAAGGAATGATGAAGGTAAGGAATCTAGGAGTTAATCCTCTGAATTTGACAGGATAGCATAACTCAAATGAGAAATACTGTCTTCTCTGGTTAGCTGGGAAATTCTGTATTGCTGAATTTTGGAAGACAGAATAAACTAAAATTATTGTACAGGTTCTGAGTTTGAATGCTTCAAGCATTTCGATTCCATTTTTTCTACAAAGGAACAGAAGCATCATTTGTGCATTGAATTGGCCCTTATGACTCTTACTACACAAGAAGCAATTTTGCAATGTCAATAATAACGTTAGCCACCACTTTTCCTCAAATCACTTATGTGAAAAGACATACAAAAGCAAGAAAATGTGATTGTCATCCACTGTGACATGATGTGCTAACTTTAAAAAATGGTGTAGGGTTACCATTATCCTGCTTAACTTAAAAAACCAATATACTCCTAAAAGATTGAGTCAGTGTAGAGTGAAATAATGAAAATAAATTATACAGTTCACAGTTATTCAGAGTGGAAGAACTGTTGACAAAAAACAATCTCTCTAAATTAACAGCACCCAGTAATGAAGCATGTGCAACTGGAGTGTCTGAAACAATTATGGACATTGATATGCATGAAATTATTCAAAATGGCTCAACATCCTATGAATAAATATAATGTAGCACAGGATACTGGAAATTGTGCAAGTGTTATGAACAGCTTAGTGTCACTGTTCAGAACTGTAAAACACACTTGGAAAAGTTACCAGTAAGCATTTTCCTATTTACCCCTATTGCATATTGATTAACTTTTAAATCATATACTCTGGAGCAATGACATATATTTCCTTTTTTTTTTTTTTTTTTTTTTTTTTGTTTTATTTTATGCATACAATTTTCTTTATCCTGTGGAAATAACTGGAATATGTGCTGACTAAAACAAAATAAATGGCAGATATGCATATGAAAAAAATGTAAATTTTTTTCAGGCTGTTAACTACCCAATGTTCATATCAGAAGCAGTACTCTTGCCCCAGCCTCTCAAGGTTCCATGCCATATTTCACTGCTTGTAAGAAATTTCTGTGAAATTTCAATCAGCTATTCTTGGAAAAACTGTACCAGGAAGAAAATTCTTGGTACAGTTCAAAGTAAAATGCTATTATTCCTCATTGTCCCTTTCTAAGGGAATTATATTGGCTGGATACATGTTCTTTTGTGTCAGCTACTTTATGTGAGTGAGAACAGAAGACTCCTCTCTCCAAAACTGAGGTCATTTAAAGCACCAGTATAAAACAAATTGCTGGTGCTTTGCAGCTTCTCTCTGGGCCACCTTAGGATAGTGGTATGTTTGGAGTTCTGACTTCTGTAGCTGAATTCCATTGCTCATCCTGGAATTTCACTTTGCTTTTATATGTTTTTTTTTCCAAGCAGTTTACTTTTTCTGCCCTTTATTATGTTTTGGGCCTGAAAATCTATTTTGAAACTTTCAACCAAAAAACTGAACTTCATATCATTGCCCTTGGAAATATTTTGCCAGTTTGGGTCCAGCGCTGTAGATCAATGACCTCAAGTCAATGTTCCCAGTGATGACATTAAGTCTATACACAGTCATTCAGGGGCCTTGATGTTTTCTTTCTAGCCTCCATACTTGTCAGTCATCTTGACACACTCCTTCAAAATGGGTTCCATGTAGATTTAAGTTCCCAGTTCCTTCAAATGAAAAGTAGCATGTGTTCTCCCTACAGCTTGTATATCTGAACTTCAAACAAAACCAGATTCCAGGAAAAGAAGGGATTACTTTACTGTGTTACTCCATCCTGGAGGCTTCACTTCAAGTTACCTGAGGAAAGAGATTAATTTTATAACTCCTGAGCTCAGTGAACAAACTTTTTCTGGAGTTGGGCTATTCCCTGTTTGTGGTATCTGCAAGGTGCTTTTTCAAAGCAGATACTGATGTCAATCTAAAATCGTACTGTTACATCTCTACCTGAACAAGTAAATGTTAAAAGCAGAAGATTTCAGGACTTGAATGGTAACACATCTGTCTCTCAGACTAGACTAGTGTAAAACCAGCCCACAGGCACTGCTCTTAAAGTTGGTTTCAGAACAGGGCTGCAAAATCAGTGGCAACTTAGATAATGTCATGAATATAGCTGAAATAGTAGTCTTTGAATCCTTAAATTGCTTCTGAAATAGAAACAGTGGGGCATCATACGTACTCTTTGTGGCTGATACTACAGGAGCTGTACCAGTGAAAATGATTTTAATAAGAAGGGAGGAAAGGGAAATACGGATAAGCTTGCTAGGGAAAAGAAGTGCTAAACTTCATTAGTGAAGCTGTAGCTTTCATCTTGCTGCCAAAGACATATTTTAGAGCATGAGTTATAAATTATGGTATAATCTACAAATTATGCTCTATAAACAGGTAATATAAACTATAGTGTGTAGAACTGTGGGACAGCTTATTGTGGAGTTAAAATAGATCCACTTTTCACTTCATTTTGAGGAGTATAATTTTCTGCTGATATCCAGGAATAGTAAAGATGTTTTGAAATCATGAAAGTTATCAATAGGAATTAGGTAGTTATCTACAATAATACCAGAATTTGCCCCTAGATTACCGTGATTATATTTTCTTTGTAATGCAAATAGGAAAAACAAAAAATTATGAAGGTGCAATTGTTCCTAAGTATCATTTTGTAATAATATTAGCTGCAGTCCTAAATCTGTAGCCATTATTCTGTATGTGAAGAAAAGAGAGCAATCTTTTACCTGTGAAAACTGATTGGTGTGTAAAAAGAAGACTTTATAATTTTTGACTTTATAAGATCTGACTTTATTGTAGACACTAAATGATTTGGTCCCATTATTAATTTACTTACCAATTCAAACTTCAGCTTTTATTTGCTTTGGTAGAATTCTTTAGTTAAGATTTATAATTGGAGAGACAGATGATTCCTTAGACTAAATAAGGATTGATTGTTATTGGTGGCTAATTTAATTTATAACCAGTTCAATACTGAAAGTCACTGCCCTGATGTATTTCTAGTTTAATTTAATATTTATAGAGAATAAGGCTGTAAAGAATTTCATAGGGTCATCTAGTTCAACACTCAGTATCAAAGCAAGAACACTGTATCCATGTCGTTAGTATTAATAGCAAGTTATCTTTGATGCAATATTTTCTTTATTTCTCATTGTTGTGTTAAAAAATGTACAACTTGTATTAAACATAGTATTTGCAATAAGCCACATCTCTTCAATCTTTTGTATTTCAAGTAGTCAGTCTAAAACCTGAATTGCTCTCCTGCCCTTCTGATCTTCACACAGAGTCCTGCCTTCTCCAGCTAATTAAAAGAGTGCTTTTGGAAGGAAAGAACGAAAACCAAAAGTGCTTATAATTCTGCCTATCTTCAGAAAAAAATAGAATCATTAAAATAAATCATATATCCTCTCACCTAATCTTCTCTATCTTCAAATCAGAGATATGGATAGCTTCCTCCTTAGAATAGTCTGTCAGGGTATCTTTGCTCTAAGTATCCCATTCTTTTATCAAGGCCAGTTTTGCTTGATTCTCATTTTGGCTGTTTAAATTTTTCTGTGTGTGTATTGCAGGTAAGCTGAAGAGGGTGGTGCCAAGTTAGTGCCTATATAGGGTGTTCAGTAGCTGCACAGATTTGGGAACTGCAGGGGGTTTTTGCAGGTGGTTTAGAGGCATTATCTTGCAACTGTTCATGTTATGAGCTTATATACAATAGTGTTTATGTGCTGCAATACAAGTGTTTTAGAAGAACAAGATGTAGAATATAGTCTCAAATAACCTTCATATTTGAACTCAGAGTAAATTCTTTTGGAGACCCTTGAGCTGCACTTCATCAAAGTGAAACACAAGCTATTTATGTGAGCTTTTCTGTGTGTTTACCTTTTAATTTTACATCAAGAACAAAAATTGGCTTAGAGTATGAGATAAAAAATAGAGCGAGGATTTATGAAACTCATGAAAATCACTGAGCAGATAATCTTTGCCTACAACAAAGAATTACAACCCAAAGAATTCCAGTGGACAGCACTTTATCAATAGCAACGGCTGTTTCTTTTTAAAGAATCTGATTAACAAAACGTTTTCTATTCTATGGTTCTTTATTACAGATTTAGAGATAATCTAACAAGGAAGAAGATCTATTCTTCATTTGGTACAAGTGTGGAGATAATTAAACTGCTGACAATAGAAGGACTTTGTGACACCTGTGGGCAGTAAGTTTGCATCTGGATAATACATGGTAATAAACAGACTTGAGTTACACATGGAACTTATAGGGTAGATAAGCTTTTGGTTATGATGAGGAATGTTGTGCTTCAGCTGATGGTGTGGAGCTAATTACAGTTAGAACAGGCTGTAATTATAAATGTCCAGGTTGTCCATCATGCTTTGCTGTGTACTCAATGGATCAAATAAGTTTTCCTGTCAGACTTATCTTCATAGGTTGGTGCATCCCAGTTGCATAACATGTAAGAAGCCCTATTATTCTCATTCATTTCATACACTGATTTAATCTATATTAAGCTATAAACTGTGTGATGCCACTTCTTTGACCTTGTAAGTATTACACTGCCACAAAAATTTTGTAATTGTGGATGTTGAAAGTTTGTGCTCAAAGTATACTCTGACAAGGACAGGTTTTGGTGTCTGTCTCTAAAAATGTAAGGACTGCTGTAATTACCATTATTTTATTCATTACTTAAAAAATTAAATGAGAGTTTGGGTTTTTTTTCTGCCAATATTTTATAGAAATATATGGATTATAAAAAGGAATAAGGAAGTGATCAGGGTCTCAAGAAAATGGAGACTTGGAAAGGTTTCCTTGTGAAGTGTGATTCCTATTTTTGTAGCTTCTTGCATGAAAGATTCAGAGCATTAGAGGTTTATACTTTCAAAGTTATAGGAAATTGTTTATGAATATTTAAATTTTTAAGATGTGATATGAAGATACAGGTATTATTTGCCAACCATGACTGTCAAAGATGGATACTTGATTTATTCTAACTCAAAATGATAGGGCTTTCAGAATTTAAGGCAAAAGTGAAGAAGCCAAGGGAGAGCTTTTCTTCTTGTGAACAATCCTAACAACACCACTGCATGCAAAACAGACTGAGATTGAGTGAACGTGGAGTTAAGAGATGTTTTGATCAGGAACCCATCAAATATTTTTGGGAGATTTGGAGTTGAATTAGAGCCCATATTAGGACTTCATCAGATTGAGTGCTGAAGATGAAGTTGTCTCTGATACTTGTATCACTGAAGTACAGGAATACTTGAGATCTGAATTTGAGAGTAAAACTAAGGAGTAACCAAAGGAAGAACTTTCTTTTATTTTCCTTAGAAATCATGAAGCATGAGAAGTAATTTTCTTCTGTTGAAGCTGTAAAGAGAAACTTGGCAATTCTGCTTTTGTCAATAAGTCAATCACAGCACATCATAAATAAGTAAAGCAACAAAAAAAACTTCAATATGAGGGAAGACAAGTAACACCTGACAGCTATAATCAGGCTGCTCACTGAACTTCAGAAAGAAATGTCACTATTAGTGTGCTGAGAACCTGGATGAGATAGGATTGAACTCTTCTGTTGAGCTAAATAAAGAACAGTCAAAACAAATAATGACTAAATTATGTACTTCACCAAGAGGGGCTTAGGACTGATATTACCTGAAGTGTTTGCAAACCTTTATAGTTGAGGAGGGGTAAAGACTTATAACGGGCTTGGACATATTTTGAGGAGTATAACCTATTCATTCAGATTATTTCATCTTCATTTTTTGAAAACTGAGTTCTTTGATTCTTTCTATATAGAAGTAGCTACAGTCCTGGAAGAATGTTTTCAGCATGCTGTGTTTTGAGGGCTTCTACAATAATGAAAAATATGTTTATTGTAGGAAAAAGTTATGTGTTTTTCACATGATTTACAAATTAGAGAAATAGGCCGAACTTTCTTAAATCTGATACACCCTGCATTGTATATCCAATTACTAAGTTTTATTATTTTTAATGTAATCACTTGCATATTGTTAACTGGCTCTGAATATTCCTGCTGATTGTCATGCAAATTCATGAGCTGTAATCAGCCACAGAGTAATTTTGTTCAGATAATTCTCAATGAATTTTTATAAAGAAAAATCATAATTACAGTAATGAGCATTTTAATGCTCAGTCAAATTTTTCTGGTGTGACAACTTGTGACAGGTTCTGTGGCAATGGTGGTGTTCTGCAGGAGTTGAATTTATTCTTTAATGATTTGCACCTTAATATTTTGTGGGTAGTCTTCAAATGGAAGTAGTTAATAGTGCAGAATTTCTATTACTAACACGGCATCATTTTATGCTCTCTGTGCAGTTCAAGCTTTTAATGTAAAATATATTATTTTTATGTTAGTCTTGCTATACTTAATAAGGAAGCATTCAGAATGCTTCCTTATTTGGTTCTTCTGATTTTCACATATTGGTAACAGGCATAGGCTGATGTTTATTATGTACCTCTCCCTCTTTCAGAAGTTTGTGTTTTGCCTAGAAAAGAGCCTTTGTATAATGAATTGCAGAAAACTACAAGCAGGTAAGAGATGACAGCAGCCTGCCTGCTCAGTGTATTCACAGATAGCCCAAATATTGTTCTATTGTAAGCACAATCCTGTTCAAGGTCATAATCCTGGTTTTTTGTGTGGCTGATAGATAACTGTTTGAAAATCACCTTTTTCCTCCCACACAGATTTAATTCATAGTAAGAACACAGCAATATAAAGGTAAATAGTGAAGCACTATCCAAGAATAGAAAACAAGACAATGTTTATGATCTATGCCAGTAAAACAGTTGCTGGAATATGGAACATTGCATCCATTTTTTCTGTCCAACTGTACTACAAAGCAGTACAGTATCCACTAATAGTTTCAAAGTGATAGACTTTGAATTACAGTTAATTAAGGTCTCAATAATTTGCTGTTCTGTGAAATGTTGCAGCCCCAAAATGCCACATAAACTGTTGATCAGATAATTTGCTTATTTTTTCAACCTTGCTCCTATTCTCATTTTTAACTGAATTCTTTGAAGTAGTTTTTTTTTAACTAATGATTTCTCTTATTATTCCATACCCAGTTACAAGAGCAGCATTATGTCCTAATTTCCATACATTCTTTACATGTAAGAAGTAGAAAACTAGAGGTTTTACCTTGTATTGTAATTTTCATGGCACATAATATTGCTGATTTCCTGTACTTGATATAGCTTGCAACTACTTCAGCAACTGAAAATCTAATTGTTGGCTGTTCATGCTTAGACTTAGGTGGATTTTGCTGTTGTAACTCTAGTCAAAGTATACTGGCATATAGCTGTGTACTGCAGTTATCACTGCAACTGTATATACTATTTATATCTGTTTGAAGGTCCTTTTATGCTACTTACTGGTACAGTCTAATGAGAAGCAGTTCCAAGTTTTGGCAGTTTCAAGGATCTGTATAGTTTCAAGAAATGTATAATATTTGCATCTTTTTGGGCTAAATTGCACCTGAAGTTGATTTCTAAGATACAAGGTTAATAAATTAAATGTAATTATTGCAGCAATAGTAAACCTATGTTGACTATTGGAGAAGATGACTAGTGACTTGGTGAATCTCCTCTTTTTGTAAATTCAACAATCCATTGTTTAGGTCACCATAGATATTGTAAACCTAAGTTCAGGTCTGGTTTTCTAAGGACTAGGTTATTAAGATGGCTTAAAGAGAAGTTTTACAAAGCCATGGGATACACCATGTTTAAATTCCATAAATTAGTCTTTGGTCATAGAGAATTTCCACATAGCTCTCCACTTGGATACACACTGCCCCAAGGTCTCAAAGCACATAGATTAACTTATTCTGAGGTGAAATGAAGCTGAGCACCATCTGAAACAGCCCTGTGTCACTTCTGGACTTAACTTTAATCATCAGATCTTCATAGTTCATGGCTCTACACTACTTGCTAATGTACTGCCATAGTCTAACTTGATAAAATTATAGCAAGGTAGGCTAAGTCCTAGTTGTTATGCTGAAAGACCACTTTTTATTAAGAAAGTATTAAGTTTTTCATTAGGTATTATTAGATAACTTCAGTTTTTTAGTAAGAATTTAGCTTTTTCATGTTAAAGTTGGTATGGGGAAAATTAGGGCCTATTACTTAATCTCATTTTATGCTGACGTTTTCTTGACTTCTTCTTGTCATTTACAGAAAATTTGTGATAATAGCAGAATGGTATCTAATTTGGCTGGCAAACCTAGTTTCTTGCACTTATGACCTAGTAAATCTAACTAAATTCTTATATGAAAGAAAATATTGTTAAGATGAAATAGCTGTTTGAGATTGTTTCTCTGTACTCCCAGTAATGAGGGTTAAGATGTGTACACAACTCTTTTGTGTCACTTTTATGACACTGTTTTAGGTGTGGATGCATTGGTCTGTTCCTCCACGATGGTATAAATAATTCTTAGACAGTATTAGGTAATTTATATGCAAAAGCCATTAGAATGGTTGTCTTCTGAGAAGTGCATCCTCTTAAACCACCTCCAGTATCACAGCTCTTGTGATATATCAGTTCAAGCTGACTCTATTTATATATTTTGTTTTGAAGGCATGAAAAAAAAATCAAATGGTAAAATACCAGTCAATGCTGTCTGTAATTGAGTTTTCTTTGGACTATATAAAGAGGTGTTTGATGTCCAGAAGTGTTTTGTAGACCTCACTATGCATTCATGTATGTACTCCAAAGAGCATAAACATGGAAAAAAAATCATCTAGGATTATATGAAATAAGTAATTAATTATAATGAAATTTGTTAAGTTGCCTGTGACATATAATGACAAGGGTTAGATGTATAGATTTGATTTACCTAGTACATAAAATTATAAATCCCTCTCTGACTGTTGTGGATATAGGAAGAAATTTCATGAAAGAGAAACAAAATTATTTTTGGTAACTAGACTGCTTAAAACTGCTTTCCTTTTTAAATTTTTCATTAAAATTATTGTAGTTTAGGAATTTTTTATTTTAAAAACATTTTTTTTCTATATTTATTTGTGTTAAAGGTGAAACACTGCTTTTTGGCTGTAGAGTAGGTTCCAAAGGAAGCCATGTACATTGGATGCTTACTACTAGATGACAGAAGAATAAATGAAACTAGGATGTTAAAATATCAATTGTTGATACAAAAATGCATACATACAATGGAATTATGCTGGGTTTTAAATGCAGTTTCTCTAATTATTATTTCCATTGAACAGACCTCTTCATGCACAGTAGGGATTAATGCAGAAAAACAGATATTAAATAGGTGATACTGTATTCATCATGTTCATTCCTCTCACTCCCAGCAGTTGTGCCGTTCCCAGGACAATTTTATTTTATGGCAAAAAAGTAGAGATAACAAGTGTCATCCTTTAAAGAGCATAGTGAAAGCCTGCTCACAGTCTGGCTTAATGTACATCAAGAATGAGCATATTCAGTGGTATTTTAACCTTGAGGGAGGCTGGTTGGTGTTTTATATAACTAGTTTCATAACTGGATTGTATCCTTTTGCTAAAGGCAATCTATAGTGCCAGAATACCTTCTGTAAAAGAACTAACTTGTCTACCACATGGTGAGAAAATGGGTGCTTTGGAAAAGCTTCTCAGCTTTGAAAAATTACATTCCCTTTAACTAGAATGTTTGTACATGCTGCTAACACTACAGAGATTTTCAAAGTTCTGGCCAACAAGAGACTGAATTTTGTCACTATTTACAGCTTCAGATAATCACTGTTGGGACCAAAAATTATAGTCAGAGCTACATGTGTTTTTCTGCTGCTTTAGTGACTGAGTTATCTACAGTGTTTCCACACTACATGTGTCAAGTTAATTTAGGGAGATGATAAAATACATTCTGTAGTGGACTCTGTGAAACTACTGGCATTGGAGTATTATTTCAAAACACTTGTGGCAATGATATAAGATCTGTACAATGTTATATTTAAATATTATAATTTTTATTGTAATTTTGGAAGATCAGCCACTCAATTCTGCTTACCAAGTTAAGCAAACTGATGTAGAGATATGGAGAAAATGGCAAGATTACTCCTTTTTTGTAAAGTTTCACACTTTATTTTATTGCGTTTTATGATCTTTTGGCTAAAGAAGAGCTAAAAGTGAAACTGTTAAGACAGAATAATAACATATTCCTGTAACCACACACAAATAAAATTATGTGATATGTGGTATAAAAACTGCAACTGTCAACACAAAGTAAAGAAAATCTACAACAATAATAAAATACTGGCTAATCAAACTAGTAATCCATTAATTCATTAACAACAGAATAATGTGGTGGCTCAATATTAAAAGACTATATTTAAATACTGTTTAGGGATCATATTTGGGAATTTTTAAATAAATTCATGCTTCTCAAGCATTCTAATAATCTATGAGCAATTTCTCCAATAGCTTCTGTTACTGCATGAACATGTGTCAGAGAAAAGGCAGTTTTCTAAAATACAGAATAATCTGTTGGGATGCAGTCAGTAAATTAGATGAGTATTTAAGAAGACAGTTAATGTTAAAGAAATTGTTCAGATCTAGATATATAGTGACAATAAATCTTCACCTTTCAAAAAAAAAAAGACGTGCTATTGAAAATACACTTGAATTATTTGTTGGAAGACAGACTTTTCCAGAGTTGACCACGTTGGAAATTCAAACTTCTTCATGCATGTGTGACTGATTATTGCCTTTTTTTTCTGAATTTTGCTATTGAGTCTTATGGACTATTTAATCCAAAGTGTACCCACAAGTTTGCATTCACTATAAGGACATTTTTACACTAGCATTTCCAAAGATCTGATGCACACAGATGATCAAATTGGATCAGGATGTAGAACATCTCAAACTGTGTCCCATTTAATTTTGTCTGTTTATACAGAGGCTGAATTTGATAAAGTCTGTAGCAAACAACTAAATAATTCAGTCCAGTGGCAGCCTTATTTCACATGACTTGTACATCTGTCTTGATTATGAATATAGCTGTTTTCCCAAGGATGGAGCTTTGCTTTGATGAAATGTGTCTGGAAAAACAATTTTTAATACATTCAGTAAATAAGACTTTGTCATTCAACACACATGTTTTTCCATCTGTATAGAACCTCTTTGTTTTAGACTAAATAATTCAGTCCAGTAGAACCAGGACTTTTTCACTTTGGAAGTACAGCTGCCTGAAGCAGGAGAAGAGCGTCTTGTCCTTTCGTCCTGGTGTTGGGAAGGATCTCTCTCTGATGAATGACCCTGGAAGAGAAGCAGCAAACAAAAAGGATAGATGGATTCTTTTGGAGCCTTAAAGTCTCAGTTTTGAAAAATACTATATTTTTGAAAAATACTTTGTATAGGCATACGCTGTAGAATTGTTTAGGTTCCATTGCATCATGCTGTGTTGTATTGTAAAATGAAGCGGTTGCAATGTGACAGGAGCAGCTGATGTGTTTCAAATCACTTGACAAATTTGAGGAAAAAAGTTAGTCAGATGTATATATATGGGTAGCAGGATTGATCAGAACAAATTGTGAACATAATTATCTTTGATTGCTGTCTCTTTTTAAAATGTAACTGCTTTGTCATAGCAGTTTGGTTTGGGTTCATGATAGTAGAGAATTTCTCCTAGCTTTTATTTCCCAGAAAGCATATTACACATCTTAGTTGATGGTGATATCAAAACACACATAGATTATTTTTAGTGATGTGAATTTGAAGCCTTTTTTGCTGATTCAATTGTTTTAATTGTTTGTAACCATTTCTAATAAACTAGGATATAAAGCCACAAGTTCTTCATCTGCATTTTGATGGGGGATATGTCTTCTTTACAGTTATTCTTCTGTTACTCCAGGCCAAATGCAAATGTTCCTAACACATTACAGTCTTGGATCTCTTTCAATCTTAATCTAAGCAGCATAAATATCATGGTGTTTATTTTGATGGATAGTATCCTCAGGGATATAGACCAGAATGAATTGTCGATGCAAGTTTTTTCAGTTTGTTACAAATCTCTGAAACTCCCATACAAAACCATCAGCTGATCTCTTGGTGTGACTCAGCACAGATACCTAGAGTTAGAATAAGTCACTGTAATACAGTAAAACTTGCTGGAGCACGATGAGAATCTCTTCTTTCACACTGTTTCTATCGTTAAGGCTAATTCTGTCTCCTCTCTGATTGAACATGTACCTGAGGCCACTGGGAGGGCTTTAATGATCAAAGTGTAGAAAGAACAGCTGAGGTGACCAGTCAATGAGTTGACAGCTAAAGCATGTACTTTGCAAGTCAGGATCACAGATAACCTCTTTTTCTATCCTTGCCTTCTAAATAATTGCTGAAGCATTGCACAAGGGCATAAATGCATGTATCAGGGAAAAAGCGGCAATATACTGATAGAAGTTTTGAGAAATTTTTTAGAGTAAGTTCTCCATAAAATAATGAAGACAGCTAAACCAAAAAAAGGATAACAAATTGATTTTTTGTTTGCTTCTCTTCTTGCTTTTTTAAATTCAGTGATGCTGGAGTGAAATAAGCACCTCAAGTGTTGTCTGATTTGGTGATATACCACTGAGATGCGTTTTTATTAATCTTCCTGAAATCATGACAGCAGGTGATGCTGTCATTGGAATTGCAGGACACAATTGGTTACCCTCCTTAGTATCTGTAAGTTCAGCCTTAGAAGGGCTCTTTTTTGGATTCTTCTTTTGTACTGTAGCTAGTTGGTCAAGATGAGTTTCTTTGTGTTGTCCATTGGAAGAGCAGTTTGTGTAACACAGATATAATTTTAATGGGGCCATAATATTCTTTTGGGATACATATTTCTGGCATATCACATTTATTGCATATATTTATAGAATAGTGTGAACACTCATTTGTATCATTCACCCATTAGAATCCAGCCAAGCTTTCATCTAACTTTGAGGTTCATCAGCTACCCAATAAGTTTGTTCATTTTGTTTCACCGAAGTCAAAATCCTGAAAATGAAGTTTATTCCTTTTCTCTGATTTGGGCACAGAAATGTTTTATACTTGTCTAAGAAAATGTCCTATATTTGACTTAAGGAGGCATTATACATTTATGTGCTGTATGAAGTTTCATCTCTTAATGACCTGGTAATATATTAATACTGGGCCAATTTTGTGGATGTCATGTTGGACAAATATTCTTTTGTAGTTTAGTACCAGTTTGCAGTTATTTATGTAAGTATATGAAAACACTAAGAACTTTATACATATCTATCAATATATCTATTTTTTTTAATTATGTAGGTGTATTTCATTCCCCTACTCCTCCACCCCACTTTGTTTCACATTATCTTTCTAATATTCCATGCAGATATTGCTTTTCATGTTTTCATTATTATTTTGGTTTAGGGCAAATTTTGGGAGGAAACATCTGAAGGGCTCTACTCTAGAAGTCAAATTCAAGTGGCCTGCCTGAGAGACACAATCTATAAAATCATATAAATAATTATTTTTTCCTCAATTTTGTGCAGTTCTTCAGCACTGAGATTTTAGCAGAATCTTGAAAAATCCAAAACTAATGAAATTTGTAAATGGAATATCAGCAAGTAGCAATTGAACAAAGTTAGCAGAACAAAACTCAGGTGCCATTTTGCTCTTTAACATGACTCATTGTGACACATTTGTCTGTGGTATCAGTTTTGGTCGTGACTCAAACCAACTGTGATGGATGCACGTTTCCATATTATGATTTTGTCATATTTCAGGGTGACACCTTAGAGAACTTATTCCAATGAATGTTGCTGATAGAACAAATTTTGCAAAACAGCAAGTAGAGATCACTTTTCAGTCCATAATAAACCTTTTTCTGAAACCATCGTTTGTAGTGTTTCACTGTAGGCAAGCAAAATGATAGGCAAAACCTTCATATTTGTGTATGAAATATTTTAAATATATAGAAGGCAAATCCATAAGTGTTAAAAATGTGTCTTTTTAAAAAAGAAAGAAAACTGTCATACAGTATTTGTCATCAGAAAATAAATAATGTTATGAATGTGTCAAATTTTGAGAAAATAGCTGTCCTCAGAGTATTTCTGTTTTACAACTAACTAGTACTTAACTAAATGCTGTGCAGATACCATAAGACCTATTTTTTGCAAATTGTAAACCTGAACTATCAGCACTAAAACCCCAGATAAAAACCGTGCATTTAAGGGCAACTGAATTCCCAAACTAAATTAGTCTTCTGCCTTGATTAATAGCTATCTTATATCAAGAGTGACCAATTCTTGTAAATCCTTTGTTGCTTATCTTCCTATTTAATACAGTGTTAAATCTTACTTTCCTACCTCACATAGTGTTTAAAGATTAACACATTTAAAAAGTGTGACTTTTTCAAGAAATGTCTCCCAGGTGCTTGAGATTAGTCTTTTCTAACTTGTGTGGATAAGTGGGATGACAATAAAATCAAAGGAGATAAAAAAAGGATGTTTGTTTTAGAAAGAATATAAAAATAGAAGCTACTTGTTCTGCTCTTTCATCTTTAATGAAGGAAGTAGAATTTGAATGAAACAGGAACCTGGGAATTTCCTTGCTCTGAAAAGTCACAGAGTCTGGGAATGACTCCTAATTTTGGTGTCAAAGATTATTTCTTCTTATGAACTTTGTGCTGGCTTTTCAGGATCTGGTCTGAGCCTCATGAGCATTAACTGGGAATGCTTGGGAGAGGGCATGCTGATGTTATATCATAAAGAATTTGGTAATCAGAATATAAAGAAATCTTAGAGATATTTTCAGATGAAGAGAGGAGGCAAGAAGCAGTTTCAGGTGCAAAAGTTGAAACAGAACAAACATTCCCCTCACTGATACAGGCAAAAGAGGACACTTACTTTTACATTAATTTGACCAGCAAAAGCAGATTTTTCTCCTTGTATGTGTAATTAGCTGTTAGTGTAGGGAGGTTGCTAAGTCTTTTTCCTACAGACTGCACTTGGCAGGAGGTGGTTGAGGACCATTGTGGTTTTTAGCTGGCTGACAATGTGAAACTGAAGAGATCGGGAAAGGAGGATGTTTAAATACAAAGTTATTTCTGAAGGTGTAATGACTGCTTTTTCCTTGTGGAGAGGATTTTCTTATGGCTCCCTTAGAACCAGTTGAGAGAAGCATTAAGTATCATTATCTTAATTACAGATCTTATTTCACTCTGAGGAAAGAAAGTTTCCTGGAGAAATCCTTGGTAAGTAACAGGTGTAAAATGGCTTTGCCCACTAAAAAAAAAAAAAGGGGAAAAGAAAAACCTAAAGCCTAAAGGTCCTTCTGCATCAAGATATCTTCCATGTCAAGGCATTTTTACATCTACAAATACATGTCATGAGGAGCTAAGGATCAAGCTTTGCATTTATATAGTAATGAATATGAGTCTGTCTTCCAAATGTCTTCTTTTTCATGTCTATTTCTGACATATGTTGCTTCCCATGGTTAAAAATCCTGGGTGGAAACAGTGTCAGAAACTCTGACCGTAATTGTAAACTGACACAGATTGGGAAACCTATTTGCCTTGCATCAAAGCTGGCTAAAGGAAGGAAGTGCTGGGTCTGAGAATGCTGCCACATTGAGGATGTTGGGAGGAAGACAGAACTGGGCTGGTTCTGTCTGTACTATGAAATGCTGGAATATGGAAATACTCTAGATAGGAAATGTGAAACTTGTTTTCAGCAAATAAGTGGACATATTCATCTGTGAAAAGCAGTTTGTGATAAAGTGTTATCAGCATCTAGTAGAACCTAAAGATAATTACTTCATTTCACAATGAGTAGTCATGTGAGTATTCAAAAATCTAAAATGGGAGTGTTCCCTAAGAGCTGTTTGCATGGCCTCCCCTGAGCACTGTTTCTACATTCATTCAAGTCAAGAGATGAAATCTGACTGACTTTAATGGAAGCAGAATTAGGCTCATATTGAATTTTTGGAACACTGTTAGTATTGCTGTCAGCAAGATTATAAGTTCTGCCCTCATGCTCTCCCTTGACATCAGCCTGTTTCAAGGTATAAATGAACTAACATGAGGAAACTTATATCTGCCTGTACTGGCAGCCAGGAGAGATGTTGTACAATACTGGAAGCTTGACAAATCCTGCAGCTTTCTAAAGTTAGACTGCAAATGTTTTCAGTTTAGTTTCATTAAAATAGGAATAACAGTAAATAGGAGTCCAGAATTAAGATTTCTTTTTCATCCAAGACTGTGCAAGAAAGAACAAGTACTTAATCTGCAGATTTATAAACATGTTAAAATACAAGTTCATCCCTATTTATGTAGTGAAACTAAGGGCAAGAAGACATTAAATGATCTATTTGATGTTATTGTAAAACTTTCTTTTAAACAATAGGTTAAATGTCTGCAAAAAAGAATTTTCCACTAAAATCCTTCTGCAATTGATATGTTATCATTACTTCATACTTTTTACTCTTCAGAATCTTTAATTTTTCATATCTGCTTCTAGCATTTTGTATGCAGACACAATAATTCTGTGTCCTACATTATCTGAGTAATATGTAGCAGATGTCTGTTCTGTTTTTCCATTGTACAAACCGATATAATGTAATGTAATAAAGGAGAAAAAAAAGAAAAAAAGGTCATCTGAGATGTTGAAGACAAACTGAATTTGTCTAGTCTGAAATACAAAACCCACTGAATGAACAGAAGGGTCTTCATTTTGAAAAACAATGAAATATTTAATTCCCATTATGGCTCATTAAATTATTTCAACAGCTTGTTCCAGACCTTTCAAAGGTATTATGTCTTGAACACAGCCAAGAATAATCTATTTCCTAAACTAGATTGAGCTTTTATTTTATGTCTTCAATAGTAAGAACTGCATGTCCTTGACATGGAAGGTAATGTTACCAGAAGGAAACAAGAAGTGTTTCTTAGAAATTGCTTCAAGACTTAACAGTGTAAAGGTGCTGAATGTTTCCTGTAAAGTGACATACTCTTTCAGCTTCTGGCTTTTCAGTGCACAGGAATTGAGAGCCTTAATTATCTGACAGGATGTACCGAACACTTCTTCGATTGGGGGATTAAGTTCTTCCAAAATCTCCACTACTATAGACTGTACTTTGGCTGAAATATTAGTAGACACAATGTAGCATTTTCTTACCAAGATGATTTTCATATTCCATGGTAGCAGACAGTTTGGACAGAATTCAAGATGTGGGGTAGTTTTTTTTCATTTGTTTTGTTGTAGGGTAAGGACTAATAAGAACAGTGGGAATAAAATGAAGCATCTCTGTTTTGTTTGTTGTACAAAAGCTGTGATATGTGGCTGTTCCTGTCAAGAAGATCAAAAACAAATGAGATAGATATGAAGTAAAAAGGAACTAGAGGTAAGGATGTGAAGTATCTTGCCTGGAATCTTTCAGTTGCACTATCTCTAAGCCATAATTAGTGTTTGTCCACACTTGTAGCTTTATGATATGGCTTTGGGGATTTTTTTATTGCTCAAGCTACCTTAAAGTGTTATTTCTTTAAGCATGGTACAATGTACATATTACATTTAATGGTATTCTTCTCTACATGTTTGTTTGTCCAGTTCTCTTCCCATTCCTCATTTCTTACTGGATCTGAATTTTGAAGATGGTAATGCATAAAGCAGATTGCTTGCTGCTAGTCCTGTTGCTTAATTTTCAACAGGAATTTCAGCTACTCTCATGATAAGGGTAGGACAGAAACTGAACTTTTATTGTCCTCATCCTGGAGTGGGCTGATATTATTTTTGCACTACCTACTGTCATTAATACATTTTAAAAACCCTCTCAGATTACTAAGATTATTAATATTTTCTCTCAGCTTTTCAAGTTGCCACTGTCATTTAGTGCAAAACAACTGAAATTTCTTGCCATTTAGGTATATTTTAATTTTATTCCTTTTATCAAGCTTCCTCAGTCCAATCAAGGCAAGCCACAACAGATCCAGGAGTACACAGTAGGAATCCAGACATGGAATTGTCACAGGTCCTATGGTTAAATAGTCACTAAAATAGTCACTTTTTAGACTCAGACTCTTCCCCTGTATCTTACAGAACTGGACATTGCATAATTTCTTACATCCTTCAGAACTGCTCCAGTGCTTTGCTGAGGCCAGATTTGCATCCCTCAAGGGAGGAGGTGAGATTTTGGGTGTGTAATGCTGGTCTGCATATGACAAAGGTAATGAACCATCTCCATCTGGAGGCTACAAACTAACTTCCAGGCTAATAAAAGGTAAATCCTGCAAGCTTAGATGGTGCCTCTTACTGTGATAATTGCCCTCCCTTACACAACTTCTTCAGTTGTAAAACTCCCCTCTGCTTCCCCTGGGGAAGGTCAGACTGGGCATTACTTACTCAAGCAGCTGAAAAAGTTTTGTAAACACTCAAAGACACCCAAAGAGCCCCTGGGCTCATTTCTAAGGCCAGAGGACTGAAAGCTCCCCAGCCATGGGGAGGTTCCTGGGTGCTCCCATTGAGCCTGAGCATATTTAAACCATCTGACTTTGTGTTTTGTAGGCTTCTTTACTCACCCAAAGGATCAAGCTGGAGTAAAACCCCTGCTTTGACCAATGGATATCCCAGCTGCAGAAATAGAGCCTTGACACAGATCCATGGGTGGTGATTATCTTTCTACTCTTATCCGTTCTTTCTTTTTCCCTCTTTTCCCTATACATTTCCTAAAGCAATATTTTTATATTTTCATGTGCTATGTAACTATAGATAATAATAGCAACCAAAATAGCTACATATCTGCTTTCCATTGCAACCAAATTGTTCTAAAATAAACCCTACATGTATATGTTTGAAAACATCAATTATCCAATGTCATTTCACTCTAATCCACCCCAAGGAATCTATTAACAAGAACCTGGGTTACCCTCACCTTCTTGGGGATGGGTTGTAGCAATCCCTTTCTGACTGGGGGGGCAAATGAGGGGCAGGATGTAGGGTCCATCTGCCATTGTTTCATTGTCCCAGTCACTGTGAGCATTTTGCATAAATCAGCCTCTCTTTGTGCACTTTTTTATTACTATTGTTGATATTTTCATTGCTATTATTGTTCATTTTCTTATCTCATTGCTGTCTTCAGTAAAATTGTTCTTATCTCAACCCCTGATTTCCATCTTTTCTGCCTCCAATTCTCAACTCCATCCCCAGAGTAGGAAGTGGGAGAAGCAGCGGGGAAGATGCATGGCTTATTTTTTGGAAGAGTCTTAGTGGGGCACTGAATTGAGGAGCACCATTCCTAACCCACAAAACATGTAGATAACTTCAATTCCCCGATCATACTTGTAGCTTTGTAGCACAAGGATGAATCCTTCCTGATACTAGAGCAAATCTATGAGGCTGAGCAGTTAGCAGATGTTGGACCTTCAGTGGGCTCAAAAGGTTTGGAGGTAATGACAGCAGTGAGTGCAGAGGACAAAAAAGCAGTGGAATAAATACTGATCTGTGTTAAAAGTTCTGACAGAAAAGTAGGGAGAAAATAACCCCATATCACAAAGACTTTCATGTTAAGACAAGTAGGTGCCAGCTTAGGCTGCTGACAAGGATGACAAGCAGCTGCCTCAACCACTAGCACTATTTGTAGCATGCCCTGTATGAAGTCAGCCGTGTCACTATAAGCCCATGATTGCAGAGTTATGTCATGTCAGAGTTTGTGCCACGTGGTTATCTGTCTTCTCCTGGAAGAAATAGTCAAAGATATTTTAAAAATCTCTCTGGATTAATTATTGGCAGATGTTGCTTAACATGAATGTAAAAATGTTTTTCCAATGAAAATACTTTTTACAGTATTACAACCATGTGAGCATCATTTTCATAGAAAATTTCTGCTTATAGACTATGAAATCTAAGAAAACACATAATTTTTATTTATTTTTTTAATCCTAAATGCAAGGCTTTGGATTTTACATTTTCAAATTTTGAATGTTAAAATAGATTTTAATCTCAGATGGTTTTAAACCTTTTATAAGGTAAGGAGCTACAGCAATGGAGATAGAGAGTACCTCTAAAATTTTCTAGTGCCTTTCTCTTGAATTTAATAGTGTAGTTGAATCTGACTGAAAGTAACACTTAAAAATTGCTAATGCTCTGAAAATTGGTTTCAACCAATGTTTACAGTGTTTTTATTTTACATTTATTTTTCATTTCAGTGCCTAGTCTCATGCTAAATAAGTATTTTGCAAAGGTCTAAGGCTTGTTGAGAATCTGTATTAATGATCCAGAAAATGCCTCAGTTAACTCTCTCAAAATGCTCAGGTAAAATAAATCTGAACCATAATTTTTAAACTACTAAATTAAGGAAGTGCATTGCCATATGAAATTATTTATGAAATGGAAGATAATTCTTATTCTGTGTGAAGTGTTTATCACCATATTTTTTCCAAATACTGATGAGCTATGTTCATTACATACTTCTATGTGCTTTGCATTGCTGTTGACAGAATTGCCATTTACCAGTATAAGAATATATTTTCTTACATTTTACAAGTTAATAGTGAGATAATTTTTCTTTTGGCCTCCTGCTTCCCTAATTTTTATTGCATAGTCACTGATAAAAAATTCCAGTCTTCATTTACTATATGCTAATTTTTATAATTTTTAATGTCTGATTTGGGTTTTTTCTAGATTCTAAGCCAAAGCAAACATTAAAGTTTCTTAATTACAAATTTCCGAAGTATATCATGTAATGTTTTAGTTGGACTTCTTCTTTTCATAAAATTAGCTGTTTTAACTTACAATTACCTGCTACACTTGGGAAAATGCTATTTTTAAGCACCAAACATATGTAAAGACTTTTACTCTCCTATTCCACTTGCACACAGAAATATATAATTACTTGCTGCAAAGTAATTTTAGTTCTTTGATCACAACTAAATAGACTTGAAATTTCTCTTAATTAGGCAAAACTGTTCCTAAATTAGGAGATTAATACTTAAGCCATAGATTGATGAAATAAATTGTATCACGAGGATGAAACAGAGAATAAAGAGAATAAAGGTTGCTGTGATCTCACCTTTTTTACTTCTAATGTAGGTGACTGTAAGAGTTGGTATCAACATTCTCTGAACCTTTGTTATGCATTTGAAGAGTGATTCATATTCTTTTCAAGGATCATTTGCTTGTCAGATATGGACCGCTGTTGTGGGTTAACACCATCAGCCATCTGAGCTCCACAGAGCTGCTCTCTCTCTCTCCCTCACCCCCTGCTTGACTGGGATGAGGAAGAGAATTTGATGTGTGGAAACTTTGGGTTGAGACAAAGACAGTTTAACAGGTAAAGTAAAAGCTGTGTGCAACAAGCAAAGCACAAGGAATTCATTCACTGCTTCTCGTGAGATGTTCAGCCATTTCCTGGAAAGCAGAGCTCCAGCACACCTAATGCTGACTTGGGAAGGCAAGTGCCCTCTCTCTGAACTCCTTCCTTCCTCTTCCCCCAGTCTGACATTCTGAGCACGACTCCATATGATATGGAATGTCCCTTTAGTCAGTTGGGGTCAGCTGTCCAGCTATGTCTCCTCCCAAATCCTTGTGCACCCCTAGTCTCCTCACTGGAGGGGTTGAGTGAAGAGCAGAAAAGTCCTTGACCCTGTGCTAAACCTGCTCAGCAATAGCGAAAATATCCCTGTGTTATGAACAAAGTTTTCAGCACAAATCTAAAACACAGCCCCACACTAGCTACTTTGAAGAACATCAAATCCACCAGAACAAGCACAGTTAATAACAGCCAACGCCATTTTGATAGAGTGCTGCTTCACTTTGCTTTCCATGTCCTTTTTAAATAAATTACATTTTATTTTTCAAGTTATGCAAATAATTTCACAAGGGTGCTGCAATACCAGTTCTGTTGAGTTCATGTAAGCAAACAGTTCTGTTTAATCTTACTCATTACTCAAGCCCCTAGCTCAATATCTTAATTGGTTTTGGCTTCAGTTCTAAGCATGCACCTTGGTCTTTATATTTGTTAATAGTTTAACACACTTGTATCTATGCTAACAAAGTTCAGCTGAGAGGTGACTATTATTGTACATACCATTATTTACAGAAGCAAGATGTGTAGGGAATAACAGTATTTTTCAGCCACATAACTGAAAAGCCTCTGGGAAATATTTGTGTTTTTTTTTTTTTTTTTTTTTTTTTTTTCCATATCACAGTTTGCAATCCTTATCATAGAAGATTGGCTCTATTGTCACTTAGGTTGCAGGAAAAAAACCCAACTTTGTTTGCTTATAAATAAGATTGGATGGAGCTCTCAGAAACCTGGTCTAGCAGAAGGTGTCCCTGTCCATGACAGGGGTTTGGAACTAGATGATATTTTAATGATTCCATCCAACCCAAACTATATTATTGTTCTATGATTATAATAAATATGAATGATTATTCAGATACATTTCAGAGCTATACACATTACAGAATTAATAATGCAATAAAAAGAGAAATCTTGATATGTTGCAGTTTTATGTGACTGTATTCCTTTCTGCAAAAGGTGCACAGCAAGATATCAAACAATTTTACAAGTTTTCCTTAAATATATTTAAAATGGCAAAGGCACACAAACAACCAATGAAAGAAATTGCAGTTGTCCTGTGTGGAGGCATTCAGGGCTGGAGACACCTGAGGCAGAACTAAGCTTGCTTATTCCTGTGTGTCTAAAAATGCCCATCATTCTGTCATGCCTTATCATATCAGCTGTGATGAGCCCTCAGATCAACAGTACTGCCATAATTTAATGTAGATGCAGGCAGTACTATCATGGATATACACCATGTAGAACTGTTCTCCAAAGTATCAGGTTTGGGAAGAATCTTCCAGGCTCTCATGTTTCCAGCACCTTCTGTGATACCACCCAGTAGCTGTGGCAGTCCTGTTGAACAGTGGAAGACAGGTGAGAGGAGGGGCAGATACTGTCATTCCTTAATTTCTTCCATCCTTCTGAGGTACTTGCTGTTGTAGGACTCTGGGGTAGTTTCTCTGGCTAACAGCTGAATCACTTTACCTTGAGAAAAGGAGTTTGGGGAGACAGACACCTTCATAGCCATGATATTTTTAATATTTCCAAAGCTTATACTTTTAGTCAGTGACCCCATACTCTTAATACAGCTTCAGAGAAAAATGAGGAAATTTAGTTATTACCTTAAGGTCAGAAATTCTGCATCAGCTTTCTATTTTAAGTGATAAAACTATTAGCAAGAAGAACATATAAAATAATTTCCAGTCTCTTGATAATACATTATTTTGAAGTCAAGGGAACCTTAGGGTATGAATTAACTGCTTGCAGAGTTCTAACTAGTGAATAAATATTCTAAGAGAAAAACTTACTTTTGTGTCAATACCATGGAATTAGCAATTGCATCTTATATAAACAATATGTGATGGAAAGTGATTTATACTATCTTGTTTAGGATTAAACTGTTGGTATTAGAAGTGTGTACTTTTTAGATATAAAAACATTATCTTTTTGGCTCAGAATTCTTGAAAAAATGAACAAAAAGTACAGGAGGATTTATTTTGCTTTCAAAACTGACAGATTGACAATAGCTTCTCTTCAGGCATCTGAAGATATGTACTTCATATCTGGCAGCACTCTACCTTTGACTTCTTATCATAAATGATCTTATACCACCGACCAGATGATCTCCTTTTATGAGAAGTTATTTCAAGTCAGTGATCTTCCTTGTCATCTAAAGACTTGAGTGTCTTCTTTTATCAGTCCATCAACTTTAAAAGCTTTTCCTTCCTCGTCAATTATCTTGAATTCATATTTGCCTTGGTTTGTCTATGATGGACAGAAACTCCATTTGAGGACTTGAATGCTGTCTAAAATACAAGTTAGTGCTACCAAAGTGTTTTTTCTTTTTAAGATATTTCACTTTCTTTTGCTGTAATTTAAATATTATAAATTTATTTTTATGTTCTAAATCCACTTTCTGTTTAAATATTTCTTTACACTTCCTCCTGGCAAGCTTTTTTTCTTAGTTAGAAATACTTCTTCAAAATGAAATGAGTAACAACAAAAAATTTTAACATTTCCACAACTTTTTTTTTTTTTTACTAAAGATGAAAAGCTTAACAAAAGTATCAGGCTTTCACTAGACTTTCATCAGCATTCTGAGGTGGTTCTGAATGAAATCTAATACATTCTCCAGTCTCAGCCCTGAGGTCCCTAGCCTTTGACAGCCTATATAATAAAAATGCAGCACATAGGAACACTGTTTGAGATCAACATCCTTACATCTCAGAAAACCAGAGAAACTTCAAAGAATATAAGTGAACAACTTGCACAAAAGAATTTATGAAAAATCATTCAGAATTATTCACTTCTGCATTCATACAGTCCATCATATATTTCTTAAAAATTGTAACCACTGTATAGTTCAGATAATGACCACTATCTAATTGTTATAGGCAGATTTCTTTTCTGGCAACATTTTTCATGTGAAAGCTGCCTACCTTTACCATAGCCCTAGATTTTTGTGATTTAAAATTCAAGATGTAAGTAGTTATCTCAGCAAGGGAATTTCAAGCAGAGAAGGTTGTAAAAGATTTTCTATCTTCTCCAAAATTTTGAAGCCTAAAAATCCTATTCCACACCAGCATGAGGTGAAGGTATTTTGGGAGAAACAAACTAGGTTAGTCAAAATGCTCACTTGTAACAGAGAATCTAATTTCCTTCTGTTTCTGACTGAGATTCTGACGTTCTGAAGTTGCCAAGTGAATCTACCCACTAGACTACTGAGGTAGTGCAAAGTCACTTTCCCTTCTGTTCTATTAAAAAATTAATAATGAACCAGATTATCCCATGATTTTTTTTCTCCTGGATGACAATCTTATTGAAAATATTTCTACACAAAATTTTCATTACACGAACTATATAATTGTTGTGAAATATTTTGGCTGAGGTTTCTCAATCAGCTCCAATTCTGATGTTGTTATAGCTGCAAAGTATTACTTATTAATTCTCTTTCTTCCCCCCATCTGTTTGGCTCTATGTTTTCCAGAATAACTTCTCTTTTCAAATAGTAAGACAAAAACTGTCTTTGAAGAATCTAATTGTACAATCTGAGGTTTCTGCAGTTAATGGAAATGCTAAGAAAGGAAAAAAAAATCAAGAGACCAGCAAGACTTCAAAAGACTAGGGAAATACAGCCAATTATTCCATCCCATTGGAAGTAAATTTGGCCTGCTTCTTCTTAGAAGGGAAATTGTCATTTGAAATATAAAATAATGATAAAGATGCTATTTTATTAATTTCAGATTTGTCCATATGTATATATATGTAGCTAGTTTTGGAAGACAACAAATAAATGTGTAGAATATATTCTATCTATATTTATGTACTATGCTTCACTATGGAAAAATTGTCCCTCAGGTCATATATATGTCATATAATTTGCTTATAGAAAAAAAAATATTTTGTCTTGAGTGATAGTTATTAAACCTTTACCACCACACATTTGGTACACTTTAGATAAAAAACATTTATTTCCAGTATAATCAGTCATGTCCTATCATCTGAAGCATCACCTTTAAAAGGTTTGGCATGATCATTGGATGAAGATTCAGCATTTCCAATACCTAGACAGAGATCTGTCAAGTTTGACTAGAAGGCTCACAGATGCAAACCACACACTTTAAAAATAAGGCAATAGTATTCTATCTGAACAGATATTTTCTTGCCACTTGAGTCTTTATTGTCAGGATGAAAGGAATTTGGTAATATTTTCTATAGCTTTTAGGAGGCAGATTATCTCCAATACTCTGGTTGCTGTGAGGTATTGTGGAGGCTGCCTAACAAAGGTATGGTTGACTTCAAGCTTCCCCTTCAATATTTTAAGCAGAATACTTCTATATTCTTTCAAGACATTTTAAAAAAAGATTAGCAGTATTATTTCTAAGCCTTAGCTCCTTACTAGCAAATCCGTTGCCCAAGGAATTCTTTTATATATTCAAGAATATATCCATGCACTTCAGTAAAGCTTACAGCTGTTTTAAGTTAGGAGATGGCTCACAAGAATAGCCTTTATCCTTGAAATACTGGCCTCTTTATTTTGTCTTTCATTCTGATCCTTCAGGAATAGATTTCCTTTTCTATATCAAATAATGGCAAAGTATAGTAAATTAAATCATGGTAGACTAGGAGTTGGTACATAAAGCTAAAGCTCAAAACTGTATGTCATTGTAGCAACAAAAAATTATTTGCAAACAAATGAAAGAATTTTTAAGATGTTATATCTTCTGAAACACTATGTATTGATTAGGATTTTTTGCAGCATTTCAGAATTCTGATGAGATGATTGCTTAATCCAGCACGCCAAACCATGTTCCAGTTCATCAGGATAAATGATAGGTGTGCTACAATCAGACCTAATATGTAGTTAAATTAAAAAGTGCTTGTGATAAAAAAAAGTATTCCTTACCAAATATATTGCCATCAATGGTTTTTAAAAGTGTGTTTGTTAGTCAGCCATGCTGTATTTCTAACCTGCATCCCACAGGAATATAATGGACTAAATCCTAGTTGCAGCATCTATATTAGTAGCAAGTGTAATATAAATATCTGAAGCATTGTGATGTGATATTTTTTCCTCAACCTTCATAACCAGTAAGAACTTTTTTTGTCATTTTACAAACTAATAAAAATGATTTTGCTACCTGAATTAACTGAATACAAAAAAATACTATATGAAAGAAATAAGGACCCCTACAATGCTGTTAATGTCATAGGTCTTTTGAGTGCCTTTTGAAGTGGATTACTTTGATTTAAAATGTCTGTATTGAGTTATAAAACACCTCTGTAAAAAAAGAGCTGAATTCATTGTGTAGTATATTATATAAGTTTTTTCTGCATTTTGGTTTGTGAGACCACATTTGCATTCATTATAGAAGCGAAGATTGAGCAGAATAAATTTAAAACCTATTAAGTCAGAGTATGCAATATAAATCTGCTGATGATAATAAGAAAAAATAGCTTTGTTTTTGTTTATTTTACTGTATTTGTATATCTAAAATTCCTTGATTTATAGAGCATTAATAAAATCATATATTCAATCTTCCTGGGCCATTTTATTCATTGTATTGACAGAAGGCAGCTGATTGCACCTGACACAAATTAGGATTTTATAGTTATAGAATGAATTACGAGGCTACAAAGGGGAATCTGATGAGCTATCATGACATTTCTCTTGTCAAAAATCTAATAGTGCAAAATCCTTTGGGCTGGTCTGTAACACTGAATGTTCTGGGGTTAGACAGATTTTATCTGGAGAAATGACAATTATTTGTGCAAAGAAATCACACCTCCTAGGGCTGGAGTCTAGGGAAAGATGGATAGACAAGGCAAAGATTCTCTAAAAGTTTAGGAAGTAAATTCTGGCAAATATGGGAAGAAGGATGGAGGGTAAGTATAGTGAAAAGCAGAAATATTCTTGGGAATTCTGCTTTGTTCTTTCGCATACCTGTGTTTACATGAAAAGGGTAGCTGGACATCGAACATGACGGAATGGATTTTGGGATACTTTAGCAGTCATCTAAAGGCACCTGAACTCAGTTGATGACTTGCATCACCACAATATCTGCTGAGTGTAGGTTTACAATCATACAGCAGTGCTAATTAATAATAATACTCTAGATGTTCCTTAAACTGCAATATTTTGTTACAGCAAATTTCTTAAATAACTACTTTTTGTAATAGCCCTTTATAGAAACTTTTTTTTTTTTTGTTTCAGAATCCTAATTCTGCAATTGGATTGTTTCCTTACTCTTGAATCTCTTGGTTTATAAACGTGTACCTGCACAAAAGAATGAAATCTACTTTGAGATTTTGTTTCTTCAACGGTGATAGAAACAGCTCCGTTAGGTTTTTTATTTACTAAAATTTCTAATTTTTTCGTTTTACATTTTTATTCTTTTCTTGCTTTAGCAAGAACCATGGGCATCCATGATTGTTGCCTATTTCCCTACATGGGAATAGAATCATCTCTGAAGTTGTTTACTAATTCTTTTGTAAAAAGATATTATGATAGTAACTATTTTTTTCACATTGTGTGTTCTTGACAATACAATTTTCCCCGTTTATCTTATTAAATTTTTTTTCTGGTTAGCATTTGGTGTAGTTGTCAGCAGTTGCATTAAAATTGTTTAACTTCTTTTTCACTTCCTCGCGAGAATTCTTGAATTTGTTTTGATTAATATCCTGTAATGCTTTTTGTATATTTTTTTTCATTAATTTCTTTGCATGCAATCATATATGATGTGGACATTTGGCAACTCAATTCACAAGGCACTGTCACATGAATAATGTATTTCTAGACTTCTGCATATGCCTATTAACCTGATTGACCTCAAACCTCTTTCCAATTTCTAAGAAGTTTCCTTCTATAGCAGTACTCTATACTTTGCACCTGATCTAGTCTTTTTATCCAGTAGCCCATTTTAACCCTTATTCTTTACCTCAACCACTAATCTCTAGTTTGGAACTTTGTCAAATACTTTTGAAAATCTGAGTATATTACATCCACTGAATTCCCCTTATCTCTTAGAGCAGCAGTATCTTCAAAGAACTCCAACAGGCTAGATAAGCATAACAGTTCCCTGCCAGAGTCCTTGCTAGTTATCCTTAATCAAACTATGCTTCTCCAGGTGTTCTCCCTACTGCAAAAGCCTGTGTGAAATAGTTTAAATAATTTTCTTCATGAAGTGCTATCTACAGTTTGCTGTTAAGCTATTTCTGATTACTTCAAATTTAAATCTACAGTTTTCCTTGGCTCCAGCTAATTGTTTTCCTTCTAACTGATATATATGCTGCAACAATATTTTTGCTCACATTTTAGATATTATTATGAATAGATGATTACTCTTTGATTTCTTAGTGGTGTAATCAGATCTGTTACTGTGGTCTGTGTTTGTCACTTAGACATGCAAAGTACTTGTGTTGTCTGTTAAGTAGATTAGTTGCTGCTTTAACAAATTGCAAAGTGAATCTATTATACTGATGCTTAAATTTTAGTCAAAATTAGAATTAATTTTTGCTCAGTTTTGGACCACTCCTAAATTCACAGGAAATTATGTCAGGAGTGCTCTTCTTTGAAAAACATTAGTAATTTGTGTGAGGGATAACTCTTCTTATTATTCATGAACAAATGTTTATTCAGATCAAGACGCCAGTTGCCACGTTCTTTAGATTTGCCTCTTATTCCTGTGTATGCTGTCCTGACAACTCTAATAACCAAGTGCAAAAATAATCCATATATTTTCCTTATTTTGAATTAATTTTTCTGTGGACTGTTATGTAAATGTACATGATTCCACTGGTAGATACATAAGTATATGATAAGATATATGACAGTAAATATAGCTGGGGGGAAGGGGGAGAATGAAACCTTTCCTCTTCCTCTCTCCTCCTCTCCACTTAGACTTAGAGAACTTATGGTACTGCTATATTTCAGTTGTCCAAGTCTTTTTACAACATCAGTCTCTAAAAGTCAGGTTTGACTCTGATTATTTTCTTTGTTAGGGTCTCACATTTTTATTCTGTACCTTCTTGAGAGATCAGTAAAGACACTAAACAATGCTTCTATATGACAGATTAGAAATAGAACCTACTGTTCTTCAGCAGTACCTGTCAAGGCATTAGAAATGAGTGGTTTAAGAGGTTCTTTCCCTCCCCAGAGCAGTCTGGAAGGTTTGCCTATCCTATTAATGCAGTGTTCCTACATTGCTGACCGTGTTGGGGTGAGGTTTTCAATACAATCTCACTGAAGACAGTTTTGCTCTCACCAGACCATGCCAGAGTGGCCTTTCTGCAAAGTTGCCAGTCACAATTCTGTGATAGACTGGCACTGGATAGAGCTTAGACAATTAGACAATGGAAATGGCAAGTTCTTAGTCCTCCCTTCAATCCATACATCTTTCCTTCCATCTACACTTCCTTTCTTTGTTCTGTTTGGTATCACTAAAGGTTTTCTGCCTGAACTCAGAGACTTTAGCCAGACCAACCACTTGAGTCATTGCAGCTGAAGCAAGTGTGCTGTGGGCTTGTTTCTCAAAAATGGCATGTAGCTTTTATCAAACCTGCAACTCTGAAGCATTTACTTTACTGCCACGAGGGATGGAGTCTCCTGTGCACAAAAGAGCCTCAAAAGGAATTCCTGCCTGAAACAGAAAATTTCCTTGTCCTCCTGCCACCTTTGTGTTCTGAATTGCTGTGATTCAATCTGGCTGCTTGATAGTTCTTTTTGCATCTGACATGCTTTATTGTTGCTCTTGATTGAGATAACACTAAGTGCCTCTGCTATCAGAAGAAGCCTGGAAATCAACAAGTGGAGTGTAATTTCTCTTGCTTAATAGTGATGCCTAAATTGCTGTTTGCTTTCAGCAGTGCTTAACTCCTGATTTTATAGTGGGAATATATATTTTTTATGATTCTCTCTCACCACTCTCATAGCTGAAAAAAATTTCAGGTTATAATAATTCCTCTAACTTTGGAAACTGGTTCCTGGGAATTATTTATATTTGCAGTTCTCTGATGAGCCTATAAGAAGAGATTCAACAGAGATTTGCCCTGAAAATCTTGGTTATGCTGTGTACGAAACAGTTGATGATTTTAAGGGGAAAAAGAAATCTTTAATTTGAAGTATTTGTAAGAATATGGCTATCATTCATTTTAATTGAATGACAACAAAACATTTTAAATATAGTAATTAGAAAATAAAACTGAGTGTTTGATAAATAAATCTATAAAATTATGTATTCAATTTTCTTTTGATTTTCTTTATGTTTATGACTGTAATTTTTACCATAAGGAAAACATTAATTTTTTTGTAGAAGAGCTTTGCCACCTCTTGAGCATGTTATTGGTTTTCCCTTCCCAATACATGTAAGCAAGGTCAGTTCCTATATTTCTAGTACTTTGTAGATATCTTGTGGCTCAGGCCTGAGCACCGAGAGAATCAAACTGCAGTGTAATATTGATAATGTTTGAGTCTATTCTGTCATGGAGAAACACACTTGGCAAAATGTGTTCTCTGCCATGGTCTTTGGTGGTTATAACTAAAATGCTGTGCTGAAGCTTTAGTGAAGGTTTCTAAACAATCAGCTGCTAAAGGTTCAATAAAGCATTATGTTTTGAGCATTGGCTGGCAGAATTCAGGGTCAAGCACCTTCTGTTAAAGGTATCTGTACCTGAGATCTGGACAGATTTTGAAGAGATAAATCCTTTATAATAATTACCAAGTTGAAAGTTACTTTTAATTTTTGTGAATTAAAGTGAAAGTTGGGTCTAATAAAGCTTTGACAAGCATACAAGTTCAGGATATTTTCAAAAATAAATGTATTGGTCTTTATTTATAATATTTAGTTATTTATAAAACTATGTTATTGTGTAAATTTAGTGTCAGTCTCCACTGGACTGAGTGGGGAAGTACATGGCAGAAAAGTATCTGTCTAAATACATGCCTTTAGATCCTCATAGCACATGCACACATTGTTAGAGTCCTCCTTCTTCCAGCTGGTAAGCATTTTACTTATAATTTTGAAAGCATTTTCTCTGAAAAGAGAAATGATGATAGGATGACCTCCAAAAAAGGGGAATTCTTCAGTACAGTCACTTTCATAAAATATCATCTTTTTTAAGCTACTACTTAAATAGAGGCAAGGTCTGTATCATGCTGAGAATGCATATTCCTTGAAATTCATAAAACAGAAAATGCTTATATGACTTAAAAAAGATTATCCTTACAACATTTTCTGAAAAAAACTGAGTTTATAATTTGACCCATACAGCAGAACATAATTTTATTACCTTCTTCTCATGGTAGACATACACTTTATTTGTCCTTTTTTTTACAATATTATCCTTCCAGTTACCCTGCCTGTAGCAGAACTCTGTATCTTTCCTGCCTTTGAACTGAATCACAAATGAAAATTCCTCCTCCAACCCCCATCAGCATTTTACTTTCAGTATGAGTATTTTAGCTTGGCTCAATTTGCTGATCCAGTTCACTCTGTGGCCCAACAGATAGCTATATTTACAAAAGCAAGTGAGCAGTACAGATGTGGAAACAAGCACAGAACAGAGACAGGAGAATAACTGCTTCCACTTGTACTGCTGCAGAGAGAAATAGCTATGGACACACAGCCTCAGTTAAACATTTATGAGGAGCTCTGTGGATGTACTGTGCACATATCTTGGATCAGTGCAATTTTACTTTCCTTCTTTCATAAAGCACTTGTCATCAATCTTCTGCAAGCAGTAAGTGAAAACAGAAGCTGTCATCCATGCCCTGGTATCTGCCTTACACCCTGCAGGCAGCAAACCAGCTCTGTTTTCTTAAACACCAGGCCTTTCTACTTTGCTTTTTGATAGCCACAAGTTTTGCTTTGTCTGTCATACTGTCCAACATAAAGATGTGTTAGACTTTTTTCATTCCTTCATTTTAAGGATCCAGAGGACAATGGAGTGTTTTTCTCTGAAATAATGCCTTTCTCTCATCCCAGCTGTGTGTAGTACCTGCTAGGCATAGCAAAACAATTGTAGCTGGGTAGCAGTCAAGAAAACTACATTCAGGACATAAAGATCTGATTTAACATATTATACAAAACAAAATGCAATAGAGCTGCAGAAGAAAATGTCAGTGAAACATATGTCTTGACTTTGCAGTCTTTCAGAAAATAAAAGTTTTGCCTCAAGAATTGCAGGCTCAGGCTTTCAATCTTCATTGTCTGAGATGATTGCATGATATTAGGCATTGTGTTCTTCAGCTCTTCAGCATCTGGATGTAATGAGATGCTTTAAGGAGAGTGTCATTCTTGATATTCTGCCATAGCTCTAAATTGCTTATTGTCTACCAGTTTGCATTACAGATGTGGTTTTTTGCCTAAAGTAACATTAAAACAAAATACATATTTGTTAGAAAATGCACCATTAGTATGTGTGGTTTACAGACTCATGCTCCAAATTATGAAATGAGTATATAACAATCTTCATGGGTAATTGAGAAAATAATGAAGTTTTTCTCATGTTTGCCAGACAAACACAAACGAAGAGATTTTACAAAAGGGCTCTTATTCCTGTTCCAAATTCTAACAGCCCCAAAGGAATCAGCACCTGATAAATCATAACAGCTATTTTTAGTCTCTTGTGTAGCAACCTACTTTGTAGCTTTTAGAAGCTTCTAACTCATACATTGCCTAGTGATCTGCTCTACTTTTTCTGGAGCTGTTAGAATTGAGCCTGTATGTACCTTTAAAGAATAGAGCAGATTTACTAGTTAGTGATCCTTGTATTTAAATATTTTCCCAGCTTTCTAGAGATTTCAGTATAAACAAATAAAATACTAATTTTACAAAGTTATCTTGGTTCTGGCCAGGACAGGGTTAATTTTTTCTGTAGCCAGGAGGGCCAGGACCTGGAGGTTATTCTGTACCCCCCCACAGAATTGCCAGGAGCAGGGGAAGGGAGTCTCTTCTGGGGAGAAGGGGTTCCTTCAGGTGGAGTGAGCATGGCAGAGGGAGCGGTGGTGATGCCTGTTCCAAGCAGCCATGTGTGAATTGTTTGCTTCTCTTGAACACTTTGTTAGTGACAATGTAGCTGCTACTGTTAATTTTTTTCTATCTTATTGCTGCTTCCAGTATTTTGTTCTTAGTCTAGGCTGTGGCCTTTAAGTTTTGTGCCTCCAATTCTCCTCTTCATCCACACACATGGGGAGAGAGAGAAAGAGAAGGATTGAATGAGCTGTGCATGGTTTCAGTGGGAAATGCTGAATTGGGGAATACCATTGCTAAATCATGACAGAGTCATTTGGTGCCTTGTCTGGGACTTGAAGGGTTGAGATAACAATAGATCTGATCAAAGCAGGTTGGAAACAAATTTGTTCTAAGTAGATCTTGTATTATGTCCAGAGCCACTGGACACATGTTGCATGGTTTATTCACATGGTTGTAGTACCTAAGCCTGTATATGTTTCCCAATATTCCTGTAGGTGCCCATTCCATTGCTCTTTTTTACAGCAGGGAGAGGGATCAGGATTTCTTTGTTGCTGTAGTGTGTGACACTAGCTTGGGATGGGACAACACCAAGGGCAATGAGGATCATTTGGAATGTGTCTTCAGTGCTGCTCTCCTGCCCTTACCTCAGGTGCTGCCTCTGAGGGTACACTGATTATTGTACCCAGCCAGTGGGAAGAACAGGAGAGAATGATTTTCCCCAGCTCTCCCTCCCCACCCTGCTTTTCTTCCTTCAGGCCTGTTGCAACAGCTTTTGAGACTCCTGAATTCCCCTTGGATGTTAAGGAAAGCATGTTCTTGTTACTAAATCTGCCAGGCCTCCTCAGTATTTGGAGTCAAGACAGAGATTTCTAGGCAGGTTCTTCAGAGATCTTCCCCAAGGGCAGATAGTCATGAGCAGCATGGAAGGTGGGAGAAAATGGATCAGCTTTTGAAGGGTTATTCTGCTCCAGTGGTTTGGAAGCTCACCCCTTTGGAAGCTGCAGGACCCTGATTAAGTAGCAGAATATTTAAAAGAAAACTTCTGTGGCAGCTCCAGAGGGGCAGGAAGTTATGCAATGATCACTATTTATTGGGCACTGCTCATTTCTAGACTGCACCCTCAGGAGGAACAGGGGAAAGCACCATGGCAAACCAAACTGCAGCTGAACTAGAGGAACAACCTGTGATGCTTGGTAGCTGTGACCCCTAGGAAAAAGAAATGCAAACCAAAATCAGTTCACTCAGTGAGGGATGATGAGGAAGCAGGACACTCAGAACAGGAGGAAGAGGCAGGGCCTCCATCTCTATCCCTGGGTAAGCTGCAAGACATGCAAAAGGATTTCAGCCAGCAGTCAAGTGAGACCCTGGTGACCTGGCTGCTCCAGTGCTGGGGTATTGCAGCCCATCATCTAAAAGCAGCAACTGAAACCAAGCAACTGGGACCCCTGTCCTGGAATCTGGGCATTGACAAGGGGATTGGGAAGAGGACTGAAACCCTCAGCCTCTGGAGGTAATTCCTGGCAATCATGAGGGAAAAGTATTGTCTCAAGGATGATCTAGTAGTGCACCCAAGCAAGTGGAACTCCCTGGAGAGAGGTATCCAGTGCTTGAGAGGATTAGCTGTGCTAGAAATAATCTGTAGGGATTCAAATAAGGAGCAGTCACCTGTAGATCCAGATGAGGTCCTGTGTACACAATACCTGGGGCAGAAATTTGTATGAAGTACAGTCTTGTCATATGCCAACTGGCATTGCTGTCAATGAAAGAAGAACAGAGCTGACTCTGGCAATATGAAGATTCTTTTTATTCCTCCCTTAGAATATCATCTGAGTCCTAACTGTGCCCCTCCTGGCTGCTGCAAAAATTAACCCTGTTCTGGCCAGAACCAAGACAGAAGTGAAGACAAAGATCCTGGGTTTGGACTAATATGAATGTCATACTAAATTCAGAGTAGAGGAGAAACACAGCTATTGATTTGGATCAAAGTGAAAATCCATATTTTGCAGCATTCTGTTTCTGTAAATGTGCAGAATAATGTGCTGCAGAGACAGATGTAAGAAAGCTTTCAGTGGATGAGTTTTGAATATCTGTTCATACAGCAAGATAGGTGTGAAAACAGTGAACAAAATGCTCAGTTGGAGGCGTTGCTTTATTTCCAAGCAAATAAATACTTATTTTAATTTGTTAAATTTGTTCTGATGAAATAAATATAATAAATAAAGACTTCTTTTGTCTGGACTTCCAGACAAAAAGTACATTGACATTTTCACTGAGCTATGCATACAAAAAAAGCTTCTGAAATGCTTCTAAAAGCTCTGAGGCTGGGATACCTAATTCTTATTGACAGGATGAATATTATCAAATAATTTAAAATTCTGATCTGCAATGGCTGTGCTTACACTGGAAAATTTTAGTGGCAAATACACAGGTTCATTCAATGGTGTTGAACTTGGATATCACAGGACAACAACCTACATGCATCCTGGCCATGTCTGAACATCTGTGACTGTTTTCTCTTTTTCAAATTCAAGATGATGTCCAGAAATTTTCTGAAAGGCTGACACTTGGTTGAGATTAAAAATGCATTAATGACCTTTCTAACAATTTTAAAAATTAGATTATTTTGCTGCAGTGCCTGGAACTGGTCCTCTGTGGCACCGTTTGTTTTACTAGCACCAGTATCACAGAGTCATAGAATGGTCTGGATTGGAAGGGACCTTTAAAACTCATTTAGTTCTACCTCCCCTTCCATGGACAGGGCCACCTTCCCCTTTGAGATTACTCAAAGCCTGATCTAATCTGATCTTGAGAACATCCATGGTTGGGAGTTCACAACTTAAGGAAACATGTTCCAGTGCCTTGACACCCTTGTAGTAAAGAATTTCTTGCTAATATCTATTCTTTAATTTTATAGTCATTTCCCCTTTTCCTTTCATCATGTACTCTTGTAATAAAACGAGGTGCTGTGGCCCTCTGATAATCTCCTGGCCTTCCTCTGAACTTGATTCATAAGGTCCATGTCCTTCATATTTTGGGGGCCCCCCAGAACTGAACACATTTCCCCAGCTGGGATCTCACAAGAGCAGAGTGGAGGGGAAGGATCTTGTCCCTTAACGTGCTGACCATGCTTCTTTTGGTGCAGCCCAGGGTGTAATCAGCTTTCTGATCTGTGAGCACAAATTGCCCTTTCATATTCAGTTTTTTCATCACCAGTACCCCCCAGCTGTTCTCTGCAGAGCTGCTCTCTATAACATAAATTGTCTTAGATTACAAGTCTAGCCAACACAATGAGTGGTTTCATGAGGGTATCTTTTAGGAGATGACATTTTCAAAATGCGTTTGATATTTGCCTTGCAATTTCAAATAGAAGTTTGATCAAAATGTGTTGCACTCTGTATAATATAAAACCAGAACCTATACTGACAACATCTCAGGAACTTAAAACCATTACTGAACATGAAATATAACAACTGGTTTGGTGAAGTAATTCTTAAATTTATGCTAAAAAAATTTTGCCTAAACTTCTCAGAATACATAAATAATCTTTAAAAGAACTGCAAAAATCCTTTTGTTGCTCCTTTCTGAAATTATCCATATAACTGAGTTGTTGTATTATTTTCCTTGATTCAAGGTCTATTCGTTATCCAAGGTAAATTTTACTTGCTCTCTTCTTACTCCATCTTAGCTGTTCTAGTTATCAAAATATTTTTCTGGGAAAATTATTTCACATTTGCCTACAAAATAACTCCCTCAAAATGAAATGTCAGCAGACAACAGTAATTGATGGAAAATACAGGTTCACTGCGGATCCTTCTGTTCTTAACACCTACCCACTACAAAATTGTTTAACAACTAAAACTAAAATGATGCTTTTAAAGCCTAGACTGAGTCTACATCTGTGAAATCCAATTTTGCTGAAAAATACTGCTACACAATCAGCCTCATACTTTCCTGAGGTCCATTTGATAAAGACCTTTAGCCTTCCTTAGCAGTGTGCTACCTCCACTGATCAGAAAAAGTACCATACTGAAAATTAAAGATGTGTCTCAGCAGAAAAGAAATTCCATTTATATAAAAATAACATAGTTACCCTAATAATAAAATTTATTTTGTGGTCTGTGTATAATTTTTGCTTTAGGCTGAGAATACATACCCTCAGACTTACAGTACTAGAAAGTATGACTTTAGCATTTGGGGTGTATTGGGGTGATAGGAAGAAGAATGTAATTATATGTTGATTCCCTGGTTAAGAAATGAAAATTGAAATTTTGTCAAGAATTTAAAAATCCAAAGTGTATTTTATAAGGTGATTTATTCTTTCTTTTTTCCTAATCCTTTAGTTCCTTCAATATATTTTTCTTGGTTGAAAGAAGGAAAAGAAGTGGATATGTGATGAGAGGTGATGCAGAAAAATCAATTCTGTGGGAAAGACATAAAAAAGCTTTTCATCCCATCAAATTCATGGGACAAAGAATAGGAAAAATTTACCCTTTTAAAACTTTCAACATGTCCATTTTTCTAGGTTGTTGAAATTTCTGGCAAGTATCTTGGAGATATCTACATGGGAAATATCTGACTGTTTTTACAGGTCTAATTCCTGTTAGACTGTTCAGAGCTCACAAGGAACAGCATTGAATGACATTACTAACGTCTCTTCACAAATAATTGAGCATTTGACTCTGGAAAATGTAATGGTCAAAGCTATATGCTTTCAATGGGAAAATATTTGGATAAGGAGTTCCTGCTTATATCCAGAGGGAACTCAGTTTATTTCCAGAGATATGAACACATATGTGGTGAGTTAACCTTGACTACCTTTCAGGTGCCTACCCAGCTGCTCTGTCACTCCCCCTCCTCATCAGGGGTACAAGACAGGGTGAAAAAGCTCATGGGTTGAGATGAAGACAGGGACATCACCTACTGATTACTAGCCAATTACCATTAAGTCTAAAACAGATTCGATTTGGGGACATTAGAACTTTTGCAAAATCATGAAATTACTAGATTATGTAAACACAGAATCATCACTCACAGGAACTAGCTCAAGGAAATACAAGATTGGCTTGAAACATTTTTTAAAGTTGTGGTTTTAGGCAGTGAATGGTGAAATGCTAGAAATATCAACAGATTAAAAAATTGATTTTTTACTCCAACTCCAGAATTATAAATATATAACTAAGACTTAGAAAACTGCATGCTTTCCAATACCCTTAATCCAATGGCTGGTGGTCCAAGGATAGTGTCCACTTTGAGGGGCTTGGGAGATGGTCAGGTTTGTGTAGCTTTCATGAATAGCATCTCCTGTGGTCACTCCTCTAGGCAGACTAAGCCACTTGAGGCTCTTAGGGCATTTCTAATGCTTGTATGTCTGTCACTGAACATTCATTCACTTATTTTTCTAATTCAGAAAAAAAAACAAGCAAAATGTTATCATCTATTAAATGATAAATTCCCTTTTTTTCAATCCAGTCACACATATATCTATCTCCTTACAGTATTTGAGAAGAAATTGGCTTGTGCATTTCAAGCATATTTCAAACAGAGAACTAACTACATCATGGGTTGGTTTTGGTTTTCTGGGTTTTGTTTTCTTTTTTTTGGTTGGTTTTATTTTTTTGGTGGTGGTGTTCAGTAATTCAAGCTATTGCACATCTTTGGTTTAGTTTGCTCTATTGTTTTATTTCTGGTTCACCTTTTAGGACGTGATTTCTGTTCCAACAACGGTGTAGAGACAAGGGGATACACTATAAACATCTGAACTGTATTGATATATGACTGAAATTCCTGGAGTTTGTATGTATCTATAACGATAGCTTCTAAACACAGGAAACTGTCTTTTCACAATGACAGTTAATGCTGATGAATGGTTAGAAAATGGCTTGGATGATGCATGTGATAATGTTACTTTACAGCAATTTACAATGGCACAATAGTCCCATTAACAAGTGATTCACATGAGCTGGAGGCTTTTTGTTGTATTTACAACACAATAAACCCCTACTTCTCTTCAAATAATGATGTTCATTGCAAATCATTGTGCTAGTGTTTATATTTTAAGTTTCTTCTTTATTAATTTTCTCTTTCCATGCTCGCCTTTTTATATCTTTTCTAACACAATGAGATCATTGTTGCTGACAGTCACTTAACCACAGCTGCAGTGAACCTGCTGCCGCAATGATTGTACTGCAAATGCGGACAAGGACTACGGTCAGTGATTTTATTTTTTTTTTAAGGAAACCTTGTTAATGGCATAATCACTGACCTTTTTCCCGTTCTGTCTTTGTAGTTAATGATGAACTCCATCTCTATCTAAAACTAATTTTTCTGCAGAACAGGATAAAATATGTAAAGCTGATAAGAAAGAATGTTTGTAGTCTGTACACAACTTCAGTAACAAGCATCTTTTGTTTCCTTATTTTTTTCCTCCAAGTGTTTCTGGGAGCTATAATATGTCCTAAAAATGAGAGGCCTGTAATTAGCTGGTGTTCCATTTGGAAGATGTTGATTCATTACAGAATAGGTGAAGAAATCGAAGGGATCTTGAAAAATATATTTAAAAATGGATACATTTATTTTTTAAAAAATGTTTCAGAGTCGTAATATTAGAGGGAGAACAAAAAATTGTGATAATATTTTGAACTGATGTGAATTGGTTAAAGGATGCGTCTCTTTGTCTGCAACAAGCAGTTTGTTTAGCAATTGGTGTGCAATTAATTGCCAAAAAATTGTCTCAGCCATACCCTCTCTGTGTTCAGTTTCTCATTGTGCCATTGGATTGTTCTTGACCTTACATAACTCATATGCTCACCCGACCATTGAATTACATGACCTCTGATCGATCAGTAAAAAATCAGTTACATCTTACAGTTGTTGCTTTTTGTCTGTTAAACAGATTTAATGCTTTATATTACTCCATAACTATGTCTCAACCAGACAAAAAGTAATGTTTTATTATTAGAAGCTTGAATCTTTAAATTCCTCCAGACTAGTTATATCTAAATATACACTATTAAGTCACTTTCACAGAAACATCTTTCCAAAGTTTCAAAGTTATTGAGTGAGCCTTTGTCTGAGACAGAGGATGTTGTGGAGAAAAGAAGAAATATTGAAATTGTATGGTCATAAAGCTGAAATAAGAGTTTGATCCAAACATTTCAGCTTGATTTTCTTCCAATATGAAAAGCAATGTATAGGAGTGTGTTTGTATTTAGTGCAATAAAGGTAAATAAAAGGAAAGTGGGAAAATAACCATTTATTTTCAGGAGAGATGCTTTAGCCAATAACAACTACTACTGTTTCTCTGTGAGTACAGACTGTTACAAATATGTTCTCTTCACCCATAACTTAAGCTCATAACTTGAATTCATAGTCCTTGAGTCCAGCAGAATGCAGAGCTTTGGGCTTGGTAGCGCTTCCACCCATTACAGTCACTGCAATAGTGGTGGAGAGTGAAAATATTCAGGGATCAAGGAATATGTTTTAATATTTGTTATGATCCTCTGTGAAGTTGTACTGTGATGCAATTGTGGTCTATCACTGGGACAAGAACAAACAGTTATGAAATCTGTCATATTCATGACAATTGAAATACAATAAGGCAGAGAATGTTGTGGCCCTAACTCCAGATCAGAATTTAGTCAGTGGACTCCTGGCAACATCCTCAAACTTCTACTTCATAATTTTGTGCCTCCCCCTTTTCATCACCTCATTCTAGAACACTCATCCCCTGGATTTCTCCTCTCCCATGTCCCTAAATGCCAAAATTTTCTTATATACATATCCATTTTATTTTTGCATGACCCAACTCAGAGCTACAAGCATCATTTACTTTCCCTTGCAACTTGCTGTTAGCTCTACTGTTGCCCTACTTACCACTGCATTCAGCCACACAAGCACTTATTCCTGTAAAAAACATAGATACAGGCTGCTGTCATTAGGAAAAAAAAAATCTTTTATATGATTTTTTTAAAAAAGTAATTATGATGGAAAGCCAACACTAACAGTCAGAGTGTTTCTTAGAACAAATATTCATGGGCTTTATATTAGCATGTACAATTGTGGTATTAAACTCTTGTTGACAAATAATTTGCATTAAAATCTTAAGCCTGCTGTGCCTAGATAAAAATACAGGTTGATTAACACTTAATGATTCTGTTAGTCTTTCTTGCTCATTAACATCTGTATATTTTCCCTTTTTTTTTATTTATTTTTATTTTTCTAAAGAAACATAAAAGAAGATTAGTATTTTATGAGTGAATGAAGATAGGACTTATTCAGGGCTTTGGCCACTGTTATAGCTGCATTCATTGAATCATGATATTTCAGCAATAGCTACAATTCTTCCATGACAACTGCTCAAGTGTAAATCTGTCATTGAGAAATCTGCATGTAAGTAGAGTAAATATATATAGGAATTTACTAGAGTGCCATGGGTTTTCTTTAAAACAAGATGATAAAAAGATAGAAGATATTGAAGAATATTTCTTGTAATGTGCAAAATGAAAGGTTGAAAAAACTGATGTGTTCCAGCAAGAAAATATTGAAAAACATACACCTCCCTGTCTTAGTAGTTTTAGGCAAATATTTTTTCATTTACTGAAAATAGAATCTCAAACCTTAACATTTTTTACCCCAAACAAACAAAGAAGAAAAATACCAGATCTGAATTTCTATTTATTTTTCTCACACCAAATACTTTGAAGGGGTTCCTTATGTTTAAGAGTCCACACGCTGGAGACCTGAAATATTTTTAAATACCTTTGAGGTCCTTGAGCAAATGACTGTACATATGTCAAGTAAATCTTCCCAAGTTTCTTTAGCATATAACTGACTTTTAGAAACCTGAGAAACATATGTTGTTCCTAATTACAGAAACATGGCTATAACATTCACAGTAACCTTGTGAATCAGAAGCATCCACTCTTTAGGCATGAAAGTAAGGCTTTGAGTTATAAGCTCTGGTCTTGCATCAGACTAGACTGTATGTGTCTGGATAACCCTTCCTTCTCCACCTAGGATTACTATCCCTGTAACAGCAAAAATGAAGAAGATTGTGTGTTCAGGCTTTAGCTGGAGCAGTTCAGCGCCAGGAGTATTATACTCAGTTGTCATTACTTACAGTTTCAGTTGTCATTACTTACAGTTTAATGCACTTGACTGTGGAAGGTGCAGCTCAGGACCCTCCTTCCAACAATATTGGTTTTCACTGCCACAGCTGAGGTAGCTGCCAGCTCCCACTGTGGCTAGAAACATCCTTGTCTGTGAGAACAGACTCGACAAGGCTGTCAAAACACCAAAGAGAACTATGAAACTGCAGGAATACAGCTGCTGGGATTTGGCAGCAGAGATAAAATTCTGGCTGGATAAGGAGATAAAAGACATACTTCAAAAATTTGGGAATTAATGAAATCTACTAGGGATATGATATATCCACTTGCCCCATAAGGATTTTCATGCAAAGCTACCTAAAGATGCTTTACTTTTACATGCATTTGAACAAAGTTATAATATCTTATCTCGAGATTCTGTAAATCTGAGTCAATCATTTGGATGCTGTAGCAAGTCAGGTGTCAAACTGTGGAAAACTACATATGAAGCTATAACTCAGACCACCCAGCCAGGTGCACAGTCACATTCATGTGGGTATCTCATGTGCCAGCTCAGTAGAAACAAGAGTTTGGTTTGTGCTAGATCTGATCCCAGAAAGTGTGAGATAGGGAGAGTTAGCACTGCTATTATTCTGGAAATAATGTTCATTTCAGGCGCAGTTTTAGTAATTTGTCTTCTGTCATCTATATCTGAAGTGTCTGTGTAGAAATTCTCTCAGAGATTTTAAATGCAGAGGTGTAATATTCCTGTGTTGCCATGATAGAGAGAAAGCCCAATCAAACATTCAGTTGGCCTTAGATCTGTGCTCTGTGAAAGTGACAGTAATTTAAGGCTCGACCATAAAAGAGACAGATGCATGAGAGACACAAGACTGAATTTACTGAATCTATTTCTTTTCCTAAAAAATAAGACAAACAGTTCCATCTCTCAAAATGAACCTGGCTCAGTCAGAGAAGGTATATGCTTTAGTTTTTCTGCAGTGCCTTTTTGACTCTCTGTTGTGATGCTCATGAAACTGATATTCCACAATCATTTGTTGATGTAGCTTAAAAATCTGTCAGAGATAAAAGATTTCCACGTGTTTTCTTGGTTTTCTTTTATGATAGCTATGAGAAGTTTTAGCAAACACTGCAGACAGTGCTTTACTGCTCCCTGGAAAGTGAGGATGTGCCAGCAACTGCAGTAGCCTCTGTGGAGAGTCGATCTTCTAGAAGATTATTGTACCAGAGCTGGAAAACTATGTGGTGGTGGAGGGCGTTTGCTGCATTTGACTCCAAACTTTGTTTGGGATCAGCTCTTATATCAAAACTTAAACCCATTCCAGTTCTCTAGAAAAGTACAAAATGCACAGTGCTCTTACTTCCCTTAAGGAACTTATTTTAATTTTGAATTGACAAGATTTGTTAAACTTCATAACACTCTTGAGGTCTTTTTTCTTGCACAAGCATTTAGCTTAAACTTTTTGTGGCACTTCAATATGGATCTTTGAGAGATGTCTCATGTTTGTTGTTAGGGGATGTTTGGTTGCATTTACTTAGCTCACTGAATTTCTTTTAATTCTTTTTTTTCTTGTGTTTCAGTAGAAAAATGGGTTTTATTTCTATAATAGACTTATTTTCTGGTTAGCAGAGTGAGAGAATGTGGGATTTTGTCCTTAGCTGATGTAAACTACTGGGTTGTGTGTTCTTTGTTGCCCTAAGTCAAAATGTATAACAGATTACTTTATTCACAGTTTTAAGAAAGTGAGATTTTGACCATTGGAATTTAAGGAAAACTGACTCAGAAAAATGAGCTCGTTTTGTCAATTTATTCAAGATAGAAAACAGAATCTCTCAGAGCCACTCTTCATCACTTTGCTTTCTTTAACAAGTCCAGGTTTTCTGCTCCAGAAACTCACGTAGGTTTTAGACAATTGTGTCTTGATTCTGAAGTTTTGGGATCTGTTTTGAAATGAAAGTTCACCTATTTTTAAAGATAAGAATAGTATATTATAATAGATTTCAAGAGAGGTTTGCTACAGCAAAAGCAGCTGCTCTTCAATTCTCTCTGTGCATCTTTATATTTACCAGCTCTTATACTCACATCATCCTATAGCTCAGTGATGGGCATTTCAGAGTGGACAGTAGCATTAAATAAAAGGTAGCTGGGGAGAAGAGTGGTGAAGATGGAGTGGTGAAGATGGAGTGGTTAAATGAAAAATAAAGGGATGAGGAATAGGACAGAAGGAGAGCTTGCCTTGTAACATCTATTCTTACCAACAATTCAATTTGAGCAGAGACTTTTTTTGTGAGATTCATGCCTTGCTACTTCCTACAAAATTATCACCATGCAAGGCTGTTGGGTTCTCTGTCTCTCCTAATAATTTTTATTTTGCTATCATATGTAGGTTTAGCAGCAGATACATGTGATGTTTGCAATTAGGGCTTTTCAGGTGGCTAGATCTACAAATTCCCAGAGGATAATTTTAAAGGAAGTTCATTCAGTTGCTAGCAGCATTATCTTACTTCAGTCAAATGAATGTAGTTCTGTGGTGGTTGTTGACAGTGCCAAGGAACTCTATTTTCAATATCATAAATTAATGTGATTTTTGTAGTCATTGACGCTTTTGAAATAAAAGGTTAGTGTATTTTGTGTATTTTAGACTGCACTAGCTTGATTTAAGTTAGTATTTTTCAGGAACTGCTGTCACAAAATACAGATTTGCTATTTGTGTAATCTCTTAGTGAAAGAAACATCATTTTTAGAATGATTTATGAGAACACGTTTTTTCAAAGTGATTACTTGAGCAGTAGATCTGCACTAGAAATGTAAAACAGAATATGGATGAACAGGATTTTTTCTTATTTCCTTCATAACAAGAAAATTCTTAGTATTAAAAAAATGTAGATAGTTTTGGAAAAGTCATTTTGGAAATCTGATGGAAAAATTTATCATTTGTCATTAGGGAGAACTACTTCTAGTTGAGAGAAATGTTGGTTTGTTTTTATTTTTCCTTCAAATCAGACCAGGTTTATGACATGCCAATTTGATTATGGTCAGGCAGTGATGGGAAAAGATACCACACATCACTGATATATAAGCCAGAAGATGAAGATGTATTTACGTTTTTTAAAAAATCACTCTCTGTGATTTGGCATACTTAGTTTATACTTGTGAGGGTCTTGATGGTTTAGTGTAGTGGTGAAAATATAGCATAACTTTCTTCAAAGGATTAGTGGAGGAGCCCAGATTAGCAGCAAAACTACCCATAATGTTTGAGGTCACTGGGTCCTTTTATGGGTGAGTTTAAGTCCACACATCATTCTAATAACCATGTCTGAAGGTATTGTAGGAGTACAATCTCTCTAAATGCTTTTCAACCTAAGTTGTTTGATTAGGTGTCCTAAAACTGGCCCATGGAATATTATCATGCAGTGTACAGGCAAGGCAGGCAATCCATGGTAAGCAAATACCCAAATACTGCTGGGGAGGGAGGGAGGGAAGTCCCGTAACTCTAAATGAGACTCCCCAACTCAACTGCAAAAAGATATATTTTATTTTTAGCTTTAGTGTGAGGTGCATATTTATTTGTTTTTGTTCCATCCCTCAACTAGCAATGAGCAATGCAGAACACTGCATGCAGCTTTTGCATAAGCTAATCAAGAAATCCATCCTTGAGTCTCATTTAAATTGCATGAAAACTGGAGTGAGAAAGCATTGGGGAAGAGGAGGCAGAAATGTTCATCTGAAAATGAACCCGATTTATAAACAAGATAAATTAAATGCTACAATTGTATGCCCAAAAACAAAATAGTGAAGTGGTTAAGGTATTTGTATAATCCTATTCTTTTCACTACGTGTATTCTGACAGGTAAGTGGGAAAAAAATTGATACTGTTATTGTGTGAATTGAAAAATAGGAATGCTTCCTTCTCCTCATGATACAGAGTTATGTGGGAAATTGTTGTACTACCTGTTTTTTCAGTATCTTCTGTTGTAAAAGGTGTGAGAACTGGAGGGGGTGAGATCAGAGAAATTTTTAACTGAGTCTGGATTTGTCCTGCAAAAGGTTGCTTTGTGTTTTTTTAACTTTACATTTAAAAAATTCCTAACCAGTAGGAATATGTTTGTACTACAGTAAATCAAGAATAGATCTGAATATAGTCACAAGCATGTGTTTCCTGTGGAGAATTCCTCCCCATTTGAGTCATATACAAATGCTGCAGTTGTAGGTGCTGTCCATGGTACCAAAGGCCAGAAGGAAGCGCTGCAATAACTGGTCGTGATTTTGCATGGAAAATAGTGCCCAGCACTGAGGTTGTCAGGATTCTGAGGGTACTGCTAATTCTTCCTGCTCTCAACCTTCCCTGCCCTCCATCCACCGTGCTCAGACCTGGGCCATCCTTCCCCCAGGGCCCCTTTAAGCCCCCAGGGCCATCAGTCCCTGCCCCAGAGATGCCACATCAGGGCCAGTCTCTATCTCCTCAAAGCCATGCCCATGTCTTTAGGGTTGAGCCTGATGTGCAGGGAGGAAGTTACCAACACTGCCTTTTTAAAGCATAAGTTATTGTTGGACTGTGTGTTATTGTGATAAACACTGGCAGTGTGCACAGTCAGTCAAACATTTCATTGAAACAATTTCTTTGATTATTTTAGTTATATTTACATCCTAGACAAAAGAATAGGTCAAAATATAGATCAATGTTTTCTCTCATGCAGGAAGATACTTTTTTAAAATAAAACTAGGCACATTCTATAATATCTTAGTTTGCCCTACCCAAAAGAAAAAAAATTAAGATTATTTAACTTGTTGGATGAAAATCTCTTTCTTCGTAGAAATGCCACACTATAATAATTTTAGCACTGTGATTAAATTCTGATCCTTGAGGCTGATCCATGAGACCAAGCTACAAGTGGGTGAAGTATTGCCAATGGTGGTAACTAAAAACTTGCATGTTTTTAGTCTTATACTTGTACAATAAGTAATATTCCTTTTTTGCACAGCTTTGAATAAAGGTTTATACCCTTATGATAATAATATTTCTACTGGAATTAAAACCTGTCTTCTACTGTCATTAATGAACAATTCTGGGATTTTTTTTCTTAATTGACATATTTCTGCTAATCAAGTTCAATATCACACTATGCTCAGCATGTGTCTAAGAGGTATGGGTAGGCATTATATTGAATCTATACATGAAGTTGTAAGAATAGTCACTGAAAGGGTACTCACATATATGGATAAGATTGTAAAACAGGTATATTAATAGATATGTGTTGCAGGACGTGTTGAAAAATCTTCAGTCACTTATATATCAGGTGCATAAAAGGAGACAGTGCTTTCTAATAGCTAGAACAGACTTTGAAGGTCGAAGCTCTGCAAGGGGAAATTAATTTTGTGTTACAGTTGCTGTATAAAGCAGGGAATGAGTCACCTCAGTCGTACCAAGGCTCAATGTGAGGAGTTAAAGGGCAGCAGTTATGCTCCATGTGATTCAGCAGAGAGCCAGAGGACTTCTGGCGAAGAAGGAATGGCCTCTGCTGCTCTTCATTTCATCTTTTACTTTTTAAAAGTTATTGTAAATTTAGTTACTGGAAAAATGTCTCCTATTGCCCTAACCTTTTTCCTTCTACTTCCTGCTCCCTTGCCCTCATTATTGACTGAACAACAATGGCTCTGCACAGCTGCATTCACTGGGAGTCGTTCATGCTTTGCCAGACCTTCTTAGTATGCATATAAAAGTTAGCTAGAAGTGTAGCATAGCCAGGAAGCACAGAGCTGGCTTCAGCAGGACCTGAAGGTAAATTCAATTATTAATTTTTTATTTGGAAAATATTTAGTTTACCCACTTCAGTTCAATGTGGAATGAAGAATACAACAAGGGAAACTTTGGAGCAAATGGATTTAAGACTATAAAATTAATATTTAAACACGAGGCTATGAGAACAAACAATGGATATATGCTATAGATATGCTTACCTCTCATTTTCTTTTAAGCATATCATGAAATGTTTTCTAACTAAGTAGAGACTGGAAGGGAAACTATGTCTTTCCACTGAAGATAAGTATATTTTAAAACTTAGGACTAGTTAAGCAAGTTAATGAACTTCTGCTACTACTGCAACTTCAGAAAGAATGCATGAAGAAGCCTTAATTCCCAGATCCAGAGACATCTATTTTTGCCAGGTAAGAGAGGCATTTCCCCAAAAGTCTCATAATTTATGTTTTTTAGTTAGATACTTGATGCAGAACAAAATGAAGCTGGGGGGATGAGGGATGGCAAAATTATGCATACAGCACTGCACCACTGGCCATGTGATCCATTGCTCCATTTGATCTGGTCCAACTGTCAGACTATGAAATGTTCAAAGCCATTAGTATTGCATCCATATTATGACTAAATTAAATTGGGCTAAAACCAGCCTGTTTGGTTTATCTGTTGTTTTTTTTGGTGGGCTCTTCTGTTTGTGTGTTCTCTCAAATAATATTTGTGATTTCCCTGAGCATCATAAATACCTTATTTATATTTTTGCCTTTTAACAAAATAATTGTAATTTATGCTGGAAAAACTGTATTTTTAAAGTGTTTTGGTTTGCTTGACTTTTTTCACCTTCAGGAAAGTGATACCCAAAGTTGTTTAGAAAAGGTATGAAGAAAGTCGATTGCCAAATTCTGCTTTGAGTAATTCACCATTTACCTTGCAAATATAAAATTTAGCTTTCAGGATGCTGATTTTTTTTATGATTCATTCATCTAAAAAATAACATTTGTGAGATTGTTACATTGGCGTCTTTCTTGTAATAAACATTTGTAGAGCAATTGAAATTTGGTTGCTGAATGGTGCTTCAAAATATTGAAACTGTTTACTGTGGAATATTACAAAATAATTTTTTTAGTCCCGGCAGAATGAAGTAAAAGCAAAGTTCTTATCAAACACATGTATTAGTTTTCTTAATTCCATTCTCTCTTCTGAAGGGATTAGACAGAATAGAGTGTTCAAGAATAGCTTCTTTTTCTCCCCATCCATTTATAAATTTTGTGGTTTCAGCACTACTGAAATGTGAGTTGTAGAATGGTAAAGATCTATTTCCAGAATCCAGCCAGAAGTGGAGCTGGTTCCACAAAGACCAAGATCCATGCAGTACAATTTTGAACTTATTTTCTAGATACTTAATCCGTTATCTATGTGTTCTTCTGAATGTAAAACATCAGATATACTTTTGGACAGAAACATTTATATCAAACATATTATTCAGCTGAAAAAATATTTTCTACAAAAATATTAATAGATCAACATTTTCCATAAAGCTTGCTAATTCTGTAGAAGTTATTAAGAAATGTCTCTCTTTACCTTGAAACAAAAAGATAGAAAGTGAGCATTTCATATAACAAAATGGCAAAGAAATGGTTTCTGTGTTGCTACCTGGACTGTATTTTCTATGATGCACACAGCCCTGGTCTCCTCACTTTTCTTAGTGAAAGATACCTTAAATACCTTAATTAGTAGCAAGATTAATTATTTGAAGTTTTGATGATGAGAAGAATATGAGCTGAGGACTGCTGAAATTCTGAAGCAATTTTTCCAAGTTAGAATATTTCTGACTGTAATTTCAATTCAATCAGAAAAAAAAAAAAAAGAAAGAAATTTTGCTTAGGGTACATGCAGTTCAATAATCCTTTTATAAATGTATTCTGCAATCATGACAATACATTCCAGTATGTCACACAAATATATAAGAAAAAATAAATGTACTGTGGAGCAGAAGAACATTCTCTACTTCGTGTGTATTTCTCTATGGAAAAGCTTGTGACATATAACATATGTGATGGCTTATCAGGGAAAATCCCTTCCTCAGATCTGGCAGGTGGAAAGCTGAAGAGGTATGCATTTGTTTGCAGTAGCAGACAATAACAAGGACAGTTAAACTCAAAATCAAATCCTAATGGACCTGACAGAAAAGAACAGAAGGATTAATTATTTCACTCTGCCTAATGTACCTTTGAGACTTGCTGTAAAACTTAATTAATTGTTCTTGAAGCACTTTGACATGATCAAATGAAATAAGTTTGAGATGTAATGGTGGTAGTTTTTTATCATAAAAGATACAATATATTCTACTACTATATAATCTTTCTCAGTGAAATAAAGTAATAGTAAATTTGATTTTTATAATGGTTCTGTTATATTGCAATTATTTTTTATAATTATATATGTTCTGTACATAAACAAGGAGTTATGTTCTAATTAATTGCCATGGCTATTTCCACAGATTAAAAAATACCAGTGTAGGAGTCATATGCTGAAGGAGAATACATGCTAAAAGTTGAGTGAAACACTTATCAGTCAATACACAAGAATGATCAGCACAGAGGTAAAACTGTTTTCTCAAGCATTTATATATCAAGTAATAAACATCCTTTGACTTTACAGCTCAGGAAGTTAAAGTAGCAAAGAGGGTCTTCTTATAGGCATAAAGATTCTTTTAAATGGATACACTCTAAAACACTTTAGCACAAGCTTAACTACCAAGTCAGCAGAAATACTGATATTTAGAACTGTAAGCATGATTACATGCACTTCTATGAAAATGATGCTGCAGTGCAGCAGCACTCACTGGGAATGAGAATGCCAGGGAATTGGGTCTGGGAGTTGTGATGTAACACTCTAATATCTCTCTGGGTGCTAGCATTTTTGGACTTGGTGGATAAAAACTAAGAGATTCTTCAAGACCATAAGGTTCTTTTCAGGCAAGATTTTTTGGGTCTGTGCATCTCTGAAATTGCATTGGTGTTTTTTTTTTTTTTAATTATTTCAATCATGCAGGTGTTCATATATATAGAAATGCAATGTTCTGAGCTCTTCCACTTCCTAACTTCTCTGTAAAATTATTTCCTACCACTTTTTCTTCATACTGTTGTTCACATTTTTCATCAGTCTCCTGTCCCTTTGCTCACCTCTAAGCAAGAATATTGGATCTAAGTGAGAATCTAGGATATCTCCACAGTGAAAATGATAGATACCCTCAGAGCTCAATTCACCTCATCTGCCTAAAATATTTTGTGTAAAATGGGATGATACTGATGGCTAGTTTGGACACACAAAATCAGTAAAGGTCCATCCCTTTGGTAAATGTTTTCCCTTTGTGAAATATTTTCACAATTGAACAGTATTTATTACTGTAAAATATTAAGAGTAGCTAATGCATGATTTTATAAGTGAAAGGAATCATTCACTTTCACTAAATAATCAAAAGAAACAAGGGCTAAATGTAAAATTCAATACTAACACATGATTTTAATTTCTAGGAAGACTAAAACTGTTACTGTGAATAACTGATTGCACAATGCAATGTGAAAATGTAGCTATCAAGTATCTAATATAGAATTTACTGTAATTATTATAATTTAAATTTATCTGGTAAATGTAGATAATTCTTTAAAGCCTTCTTTTTCCATGATAACCTGTAAATTAAAATAGTCTATAACATTATTAAGTTTGCCACCATCACAGCCTGTATCTGTTTGTAATGAATCATGTGAGAGAACATATTACAATTTATTAATACATTAGTATTGGATAATTGGATTAATCATGTGAGGTCAGCTAGATCTTTGTACCTAAATCATGTAATGAATTTGGCCCTCTTTATCTTTTCCATTCCTGAATATGCAAGAGTTCTGCTTGTTTGGATTTAGTACTTGATAATTTTCAACAGTCCTCCACTTATCACACAGTTTATCTTTACCTTCTTTTGGTTAAGTTGTTAATGAAAACTACTGAAATCAGTTTGAGTCACAGAATCATAGAATGATTTGCACTACAAGGAACCTTTTTAGGTCATTCAGTCCAACATCCTCAACTGCTTAGGTTGGTCAGATCTCTCTTGCACTGATAATGCCTCTGTTTCCCAAAAGAATGAGGGACGGAGTCTGAAAAACTCTTAAAGTTTATGACGTCTGGAGATGAGGCAGGACATAGAATACATGCCAATTCCAATGGTTAGGAATAAAAAATAATATATGTTTTTCTTGTAGTGAGAGGTTGTTCATAGACATAACTGGGAAGCAAAATCAGGAAATCATTGTGTTTGAGTTGATTTTTAAAAACTGGACATCTCAAATGACCATATAACTAGAGTTTAATCCTACTGCCTTTGGAATAAATAGAGAAAAACTCATTCTTACTGATAGACACTTTTTCATTTTGATAAAGAATCTTCCGTTTGCTTTACGGATTTCTCTCTGTGGCAAGAGGTGTCAAATTCAGCTGTTTTGAAGACAGCTTAACTCTCTGTTAACCTCTGTGGTGATTTCTTGCAAGTATATAGCGAGCTTCAGCAGGAATTTTACATCATTAGCTATCACTGAGTCTTTGTTTATGTTTGTTTTATGAGTAAATGGAAATTATGTGCATTCATAAAATGTAAAAAATTTTGTGGGTTTGTATTTAAATTTTATGTTTTCTCCTTAAAAAAAAAAAAAAAAAAAGTTTTCATGAGGATGGTAGAATTTAAAAAAGATATAATAATCTCAAGCCATTTAATCTTCAGGGATGTCAAGGGTTATTGCCTTCTACCCTACACTGGAACAGCTTTAACAGTGGAGTTACTCAGTAAAGCACCCCAGAAGGGTGTGATGTTTCTTCTGAGTTGACACCTATGGTCCAAATGCCACGTCCACTTCATAGTCAGGAGGATTCTCAAAATTTAGGAGGAAAAGTCTGCTGTCAAGTTTATGCACAGGCACACATGCTTTCACTAGTCATAAGAAACACACCAAGCAACAACAAGTGATAAGGAAGCTATGGGTTTTTTAAACACGTGTGCTAGGTTTTAGAAAGTGGTAACTATGGTTGCCCTTAGATATGAGATAAAAAGGATATTATTTACTTGCAACAGTGTGATGCCACACATTACCTTCATGGGAATAGAGAAGGAGTCTTGTTTGGTAAGATCATAACTTTCAGACTCCCAGACTCTAGTAAATGTTTTTTCAGACCTTCATGCCAACCATCTGTTAAAGCATCTCTGCAGAACTAGCCATCTGCTAAGTATTCAATCTTTTCTAGTGCTGTGCTTGTGCATATTTTTTCAGGAATATTTAAGTTTTCTGTTTTAGCTGATATTGTACCAACAAATATTAATAAGTGCATTATTCTTATAATTAAAACTCTTGCAGTATGCATACTCCAGATGGGTAACTTTTAGTACATTAGTCACCATTCATAGGCAAATGTCCCATCAGAACATTAGTGGATTATCCATTATCTAATTCAAAACATAAACTATATTTCTGTTATCTTGTGATCAACTCAGGATTAATAAGTAGGTAATAACCTTTTCCCACATTCTGCTCACAGCGTTAGAGGTAATTTAATAATGTTTACTTCTCTTGCAGTCGTTATGTACAGAAAACTTGTAAATTGAAAGGTAAAATTGACTTATATATCAAATAGGAAAAAAAAAGTCTTGTATTACAGAAAAGACTTCTATATAATCTCATTTGTGACATTGGCAAATATACTGTATTTTCTTATTATGGCTTTTGTAGTTGGTGGTACTATAATGAAACTAGTTTATCGATGTGCTAGCTGGATGACTGCAGAATTATTTGCTGTCATAGATTTTTATGGAGACTTGAAATATAATTATCATTTGTAGTTAGCAAGAAAAATAAGCATAATGATTCTGTGCTGTATAAAATTGCCAAAAATTTATCAGTTTAGTCAGCTTAATGTTTTACTTCTTTGAAGCTTAACAACAGTATACTGTAAAATACATTATTTTCTAAAACTATGAATAGTCAGTGAGGCAAAATAATGCAGGAAACTGCTAATTTCAATCAACTGAGCTTTTGCCATAGTGAAAACTTCTATAGAAAGTGGAAATCTCTGACAGTTCGAAAGTACAATTCTGACTGTTGAGGTAAATGAGACATAATAATTGAGAGAATTAAATGGTGAAATTATAGGCAAGGTATTCTCAAGAATATTTAATTTAATTTATTTACTGTGCTCTATGAGACTCACATACATTTCCTTTAGGGAGAGTTAATGTCACATTAAGTTCTTAGTCTTCAGTCTGGGTAACCAGCAGGTTAGTGTGCTGAGGTTCATTATTGTATCTATGGACAAGTATTTTAGAACTTAATATAATTTAAAAGCATTTTTTACAGGTATTTTGGTGTGCCTACTGTAGGCATTCTACTCTCCTTTACATCTGTAAGATCTTTTCTAGATTGAATGACAGGTTATAGTATTTATTTCTCTAAATAATTTTTAATGTTAGAAAGAGAAGCAACAAACTAATAGAGGTCTACCTCCACATCTTTCCTCATATTGCTCATATAATTAAAAGTATGACAACACTTACTATTTCTGCTTGAGGTCACATGTGAATATTCAGGTTCTTAAAGGGAAGAAAAAGTTCATATTGTTAAGGAAATGCAGTAATATAAAATGTCATAATATATTTCTATAGCGTTAAAACTACTCAATACTTTTGCTATTTTTAGTGAATTTTTTTATCTCCTGTAGCACTGTACAGCATAAGAAAATTGGAACTCAGTAAGAGTTATTGTGCAGAAAAAGTGGTGTAACTTTCTTAAATGCAGAAAGGTTTATCAGTCTAAGAAATGGAAATAAATAAAGCTGAAGTCAGATAAATTAAGGACAGGGCGTACTTACACAGTAAAACACTTAAACTTCCTCAAGTCTCTTTTATTAGTTACTCTTATTTTTCTAGCTAAGTCCTAGGCTCTTTTCTCATCATGGAAATTAGTTTATTTGCAAAGATATCAATGAAATTCCACTTATTGTTTCTGCTGTCTCCAGTGTTAGCTATAAACTGAACTATTGCAGTCTTATAAAATCATAGAATCACCTAGATTGCAAGAAGCCTTTAGGATCCAGCCCAGCCATTCACTGGGCACTATCACTGTAAGCCCTAAATTGCTAAAACACATCACCCAGCAGCTGATCCAGATGCCTCTAAAACATCTCCTGGGATGGTAACTCCACCACCTTCCTGGGCAACCTATTCCAGTGGCTGACTGCCCTAAGAGTGAAAAAACATTTTCTAATTCCTAATATGAGTCTCCCTTTTCTCAGCTGAAGGCCATTTCCTCTGGTCTTCTCATTGCAGGCACAGTAGAAGAGATCAGCCCTCATCTCACTCCAACCTGGCAGTTGCAGAGAGCAATGAGGTTTCCCTGAGCCTCTTCTTGAAACTAAGCAAACCCAGCTCCCTCAGCCTTTCCTCATGAGACTCGATATCTAAGCCTTTCTTGAGCCTTGTTACCCTTCTTGTAGAGAAATTGAATTTTTTTTTTTTCAGAGACTCATGCTATGAAAACACATGCTGGAATGATTACTAAGCAACTGTTGTGCAAGGTTATGTAAGGGTGGTCCCTCGAACATTCTGCATTAAACCCAAGCTGGGTGTTTAACGAACTACAATTTTTGGAGTGCATTACAAAAGTCAGGCAAATGACTCATTTAGGCCTCCACAGTTCAGTTGTTAGGTAACTGCATCTTTTGTGGTGCCATGTGCTAGATCTCTGCAGTGAGGATGTGTGCTGAATCTGCTTGACGAAAAACAGAAGCCTCCCCTCTCGGTCATAACTTTTGCTCTACTCATTGCAAGGCAAGTGGATGTGGTTCCCATGCCATGTGTGTCTTGTGAGTATGCTCACAGCATGGCTGAGTCTGGCTGTTAGGGAAAGTGTTCAGAATAATTGTTCAGTTACTCTCAAAGATCAGAGTCAATTAATTTCTTACCAAGACTGTGAATGCAGAAATATAGCAATGGGTAAGAAGGGGTTCCTTGGTTAAAAACCCTCACACTCTTACTGAGTTACTATAAAAGAAGAAAAAAACAAACTTGTAAATTGTAATAGTGATTAATTATCTAATTGTCTGTTACTTAATGTTCAATAGAGAAGAGAATGAAGGAACAAGAGATACTCTTAATGCCATGAGACAAAGCTGTCCTGTTTTCATGCTGGTCAATCACCTTTTGTTTTAAGTGCTATCCCAAGTTTATACCAGGGGAAGAAAACAAAAAGTAAACCTGTAATGTGCTAGATATCAAGTGTGCTAGCTGAAAATCAAAGAAACAAATTCATTGGCTTATCTTAGCTGCATTAGAAGAACTCTCTAGTAATAGAAAAGGGCGCACATGGGTCCAATGCCTTTGTCAGTTTTGCTTCAGTTTGCTGTCAGCTGCTTTATTTCTAAGGAGTGCAAAGAATTTACAGAGAGGTCACTAGATCTGTAAAAATCTGCATACTTTAGTATAAGAGTTGGATACCAGAATGATATTGATGCAGGAAGAGGAGCTGCATGGAGACTGTGGGACATGGATTGTGTGATACGTTAGTAGCTATTGGTAATGGGATGAGAGGAGGATGGCTTCACTCCTTGCTGCTAAATCTTTTCTGGACATGCAATCAGAATGACAGAGGTATCTCTGAAAGGGTAAAAGACTTGATAGAGCTTTCTTTGTAGGCTGTCACTACATGGTCATTGGCAGCTCCAATATTTTGAGGTTGAAAATAATTCAAAGACCTGTCCAAATTCTTTTAGGTCCATAATACCCAAAATTGGAGTCAGATTTGTGAATTCTCCTCTGCCCTCATCTCTCATTTCAATGGTGTAGAGATAAGGATGAGGACAGTATGAACAGTCTAAAGACATGGCATAACATATTGGCATAACAGCACCAAATAGCTTGGTAGGTAATCCCAATATGCTAGAAGGAGATGTTGTACTCCTGGTCAATCTATTTTAAACTATTTCTAGAGAATGCAGAGTGAACCAATAATGGTTCATGGATTGTCTTTCATTGTTTAGTCAGAGAGAGTGAAGTCTACCTTGCTCTTTAGCATGTTTCTACTTCAATTTTAACATTGTGGTTATTCTTTTAATTAGTTACATAATTAAAAAATTTCTAGAGTGTGGGGAAACATTAAGGACATTTCAATATCTTTAAAGCTAGAGAAGTCAAAATAAAATTAAGATAAACAGTACAAGGCTGGTTCAAAGAGAAATAATAATATATTCATTGTGCCCAGGACTAGAAATAAAGGCCTCAAACTGCAGAAAGGAAAAATATTTGGCAGAAATTTTTAGAAGTTTCCAGTGAAACTGAACACTGAAACTGGATGTCTGGAAAGCCTGAGGGATCTCTCCAGCATTAAAAATATTAAAGAAAAGGTCTTTCTTTTGTGCATGAACACTACCAAATGAACTTCTGAGATATTTTTCCATTTTCCTATGATTCTATGATTTTATGCTATTGAATGGTACTAACAAACCCTCTATGCAACAATGAAAAAAGCAGAGAAACATTAACTCTAAAAACTGAGGGATGCTAAGCTACTGACATTTATGGCTGCCACTGAGTTGAAAAATTAAATTATTTTCTTTCCAAAGAAACAGGAAAAGCTGAATGTATGTTCTCCAGATTAATAAGACAATGTTATCTTTCTGATTGTACTGTTATTTCTTAAGATTAATTTTTCTACAGGCCTAATCTAATTGACGCTTTGCCTTTCCTAAACCACTAAATATGAAAATACTTATCTCAATGCAATCTTGAAAGTTGCATTTGCCTTTCTATAGATGTCTATTTTTTAAACTTTCTTTTGCCTGACCAGGAAAAGGAAACCTTTATATTTAATGTCTTGTGTCATTAAAACTCAGGTGTTTTGCCATATAGAGTTTTGCTAAAAAAAGTATTATCTTGACCTTTCTGCCCAAATAGGAATTTTTATTTTTTAAGATCAGCTAATGTGAACACTTTTCCAAGTCTGAACTTATGCAAGACATCTGCTACTTCCATATTCTCTGTTTATATCAATTAAGTTTCAAAACCAGCCAAGCTCATCTGCACTTTTTTCATAGTTCAGTCTCAGCAAAAGCAACTCTTTTTTCAATATTCAAGCCTAGTTCTATTCAGATACACCTGAAAACTCATCTGTGTTGCATCAAATACTCATTCACTCATGAATTCATCACCTTGGTGGCATTACTTGTTCTTCTTCAGTTATCCTTGAGTAGCCCTTTGTGATCATAATGATTGATAAGTCTCTTGGATCAATGCTATGAAATTTTTAGCACAGATTTTGTAATACATGTTTTAATGATGGATCTGTCTGGATCCTTATGCATAGTAATTATATGTTTTGAAGCCGTATTTTGAGATCATTATCCTTCTGATCTTTGAAGGTCTGATTATAAAGAACTCTTATTTCCATGATAAATAGGTGCTAAATTATTCCTGGCTTCCTTTACTCATAGTATCCACTCCGTGCAATTCAGGATGAATGAACAAGAGATTTACTAGTTATTACCAATGTTCTTGCTCATAGAATTGCAGGCAAGTAGCATAAAAGTAAGGGTAATTTTCTGGAGAAAAGAACACCAGACAGTGGGGATTAGGTAACAGAACAGTGATACTTCTGTTTTGAGCTCTGAAAATGAAAGTTTATCTAAGGTTAATGCTTGGGAGGGGGTAGGACAGTTGATGTGTCAGGTGTTTCATTGCTCTTGATCACAAAACTATCACTCTTGGAGCATACAGCTTGTGGCTAATGGAGGCACTGAATTTATCTGTGCCTGACCTGGCCCATCTTAAGCTTTGCTGGATGGCATTCTATGTCTTTTGGGCAGTGCCAAAGGTGGATACCTACCTAAAAAGAGAAATACGTTCATTCTGTAATAAGAAATCTTGTGCACTGCAATGCATCAGGAAAGTCAAAACATCTCCAATAAAATAAAGATCCTTCATTTCAGAATATTACTATTACTATTAATATTACTATTGTGAGTTTTCCTCCTTTCAAAATGTTGATATGCTTAAGCATTCCTAGAGCAGGGCTGATAGAATTAATTCCTGTTTCAAGACACTGTAACTGCTTACAAAATATGTGAATTGACCATTGATTTTTATTAAATATTTAATATGTATATTTAGATGCATAAATACAATTTGCTTTCCATCAAGCTTCCTCAATAGCTTTATGTAATGGACTTGATCAAAATCCTTTATCAGAACCTTCTTCAATTGGTGAATTTGAAAATACAAAATGGAGCATAAGTGTTTCCATAGTTATCTAAAAAAAAGTCCTTTTATAAACCATTTTACTAATGGTTTAATTCCAAATTGTTTTATTACAAATTTTCAGGGAAGTATTATTTACATACCAAACACTCAGGATTATAACTTGTCCAAATGAAGAAATAAAATGAAGAAAAAAAAGTTTAAAAATTGAATAATAAGTACTTCATAGCTAAAAATCTTCATTTTAAAAATTCCATTAATTCCTTTGTGTGCTTAGTTTTATTCCTTCCTGTCTTAGATTCTTGAACCTTTACGAGGTTGCACAATAGCTCTTAGTCAATTGAGTTAATATCTTTCCTCTCTTTCTCAGTGTATATAGGCCAACTAAACACAACTGGCTATTTCTACTTCAGGCTTAACACAGCACCTGATTTTTAATCTGTTCTTCAAACTTATTCTCTTCACAATATTTTATTTCCTGTCTCAAAAGGATTAGTATGACATAACTCCTTTGAATACTTGTATTTGAGCATTTCTCTACTTAGAGAGGAGATATTATCACTTCATGTCTTATCTAAAACTAATTTGGCTCATTGCCAAAATGTCTTCCTCTTAATTAGTCTGAATCTTTGATGAGATAGTGGATAGAATATTATACGTGCACACAAAAATTCATATTGGGTTTTATAACTGGCCACAATTGCACTACCACACAATTTGGCATGGCTTTGTTCTACATTTTTAGGATTTCTTAAATGATTCCTTGTTTATTGTGTAGGTGAGATAAAAACATAATTTCGGAGACGATTAATAGTTTTCAGTAGTGTAACAACTATAAATGGTTTTGTTAGCAAAGTAGTCTTGTGGCATTTCTACACATAAGATTATTCAGATTGATGTCTCTCAAAACTAATCTCTGTTAATTTGTGGGCATTTATCTCTGCTGGTCAAAATGAAATTTCAGATAAATCAAAATTCTTACTGGACTTAACAATAAGTGGGTAAGTAAATAAGTAAAAAAGATTGAATGAGCTTCTCAGACCAGACAATATGTTTCTTAAACCTACAGAGAGAAAAAAATAAGGAAGTGTCATCACAGTTTCTCTTCCTGCTGCTACCCTGCTAACCAGAGTTACACATTTCCAGAGCACTGGGGCCAGAGGCTACTGCCTCCTCAGATACCCTCAGTTCAGGTGCTTTTGGGATCACTTTTGTCCATATAAACCAGATTGGCATGCATATATTATTTAATTTTTTTAAGCAGTCCTTTTTTAAAAATTTTTATAGAAAGTCATGGTGAATACTCACATGGTAGGTCAGAGGGACAACAGTTGCCTCTGGACCTGGTGACAGTAATTTTCAGCCAGTGTAACCACAGCTGGAAGAAGATTGTGACTATGCTAATGATATGACTGTAAAGACTTAGCTCTAATGCATAAATGCATTCATGTGTACAGATTAAATTCCTTGTTAAATCTGTATGTGGTTAGGCCTTAGGCTGTGACTAGGACTTGCAGTGTCAAAAAATTACAGTGTAACATCCTAATTGGAACTGCAGCGGTCATAGGGAATTAATTTGGCACAAATCTTCTCACAAGCTTTTTTTGCCAATGTCCCTCAAATCTGATGAGCTGAGATATATTAAAGAAGAGTAGGGAAAACAAAAAGCTACAAAAATGTGCTTTCTAAAAATGCTGACTGCTGAGGCGTGTCTTCCTGTGTTAAGTGAGGTGGCTGCAGTCATGTAGCTGCTCAGCCTCTTTATTCAAAGCAGAAAAGTGTTTGCTTTAATTTGTTATGACAGTGGTAGCTTATAGGTGTTGCAATATTTAAGCATGCTTGCTTCCTAGATGAGTAGAGTATTATTGCTCTTTTAGTGGACTAAATTCCTCCATCAGTTTATCACTACCTATTTGTAAAGTGTTTTAGTCTATTCAGCCATTAATTTACTCTGTTGAAAGCAATCATGCTTTCTGCTGCTTTGCAAGGGCCAGATCTAAAAGCATTGTATGTTCTAAACTCAATACACCCACCAAGGTAAAGCTGTCACTCTGAAAAATCTTGCTTAGCTACCATGTAAAGACAGACTACACTTTATAGCAAGTCTTTATGCTGCTCATAGGACCAGAACTGATCAGAATTTTATGAATCTTTGAAATTGTCCTGGTTTCAAGTGGCTCGACTGCTATTTTATGACCAGGTCCAGCCAGGATGTTGAATTTCAATGTTTTACTTCAGCCTAGATGATGTTCTCAGATGAACTGACAGAACTAAGTTGTAAGGCTGTAGAGTTTCATTGATACTTTCCTAAAAAGAACAGAAAGTGGAGGAGGCTGTGGGTGTATTTTCTAAAATACCTTGTAACAGAATATTTTCTGAGGAAAGTAGGAGGCCCAAGTTCAGACTTCCTTTTCTGCCTGGATTAATTCAAACTCACATCTCCAATGAATTTACCCTAGTTAGCCAGATTTTGAGCAGAGAATTAGTGAAATAGAAGCCTGAATACCTTACCTGTAGAATCAACAGTGAGAAGCAGGGGTTGTAGTGCTGAGTAATATAAAACTGCAGTCTGGTCATCTCTTTCTGTCACTGGAGGAAAAGTCAGTAGCAGAGGGTCTATAATTCTAGAAAAGAGATGCCAAATAAAATTGATTGACTGTAAGTAAAAGATTATTCACAAAAGAGTTTAAGCTCATTGCAGAGAGAGGAGTAGTAACTTCTGGAATAAAATTATTTAAGGACAGACCATCAGGTCTGTAAATCAAAATATGTGTTTTTCCAAAAGAGAAAGAGCAAGTTGTGTATTTTATGGGATTTTGGAGGATTGCCTTCTTAGGTTTGAATACATGAAAATTAAAATTTTCCCTAAAAGCTTATATGAGCTTATATACAGAGTACAGACAGCAGAAGTGAGAATTTAAAAATACTTCCTAAGAAGCTAAAACTAAATACTAGGCTATGGAGTAGTGCTATATTTCATCTCCCCTTTCACAGCTCTAAGGCATAGTCTCTCCACAGAGTTAGAGTGTTTTCAACTGTTTTCTTTCTAATGGGTGAATATTTTATTGAAATATTCAGTCTGACAAAAGAGCTGATGTCAATCAGGACTCTGTACTGTACATTATATTAGAAAAACCAGTACTGTTTTTCTAGGATGGGTCTTTGTCAGCTTTTCCTGGATTCCTGAAGCTGTATTGCCTCTGATAAGAGCTCTCTTGAGCTGTTTTCTAGACTCTCTGAGCACAATAGCAAGTGGTACTTAGGTAACTCCTCTACCACCAAAGTGCCTTTCATGGGAATGTTGATTTGCTTGATTGATCCAGAGCTATGTTGCTGTTAAAAAAAGTTAATGATTCTGAGAAAAATATGGCTTCCACATATTTTGATTAGTTGAATTGGACTCATTTACTGTTTTAATTAGTTATTTGACAACAAGATCTCAGTGTTGTTTATGGACTTACATACATTGCCATGCCATAATTTTACAGAATATATAGACTGTTTTCTATCATCCCAATTCTGCAGGAGAAAAATTGAATTATTGCCATCAAAACCTCAGTGGTGTTAGGCTGGATCCTTCATTGTATTTACTTGAGTGGTATTGATCTTTCAGTTTCTGTTTCATTAGCTAGAACTCCTTATTCATGGAAGCTCTGAATTTTATGGTGAACCTAATATAGAACTCATTGACTTGTTATTGTTTTGTGAGCAAGAATCTTTTTGTTATTTTTAAGATACCCCAAAGTGAGACTGAGAAAAGGAAAAAAATTAACAATCATAGCAACAGATCTTAGTAACATAAAAGCAAAGATTTTCAATGCAAAACCATCCATTTGTCATCTGCAATGCCACTAGAGATTCATGTTAATTATGCTCATTCATCTGAACCAGCCACAGGGGAAGTTCTCTAAACAGCTTAAGGCAGTCTGGCTACAGAAGACACTCCTTTTACTCCTGTCTGTACATTGAGTTGCTCACTTAATTTGCTGCTATTTGAGCAGCCAACTAACACCTGCAAAATCAAATGGTAAAATAAAGATAGTAGCATATATATATATATATATATAAAATATATATACTTTAAAAATGTCAGGATCTTAAGGTGCTTAAATTTGCAAAGTCTGAGATAGAAATTATCAAATTATCTGTAATTTTAAATAAACACTAACATTCATATAGAAGCAAACATTAAGGGAGTTTTAAAGCTGCAAATGCCCAGAACTTAACAGGTGACAGATTTCTAATTCTCAGTTTCTCCCCACTGACCAAAGCAAAATAATCTTTTATTATCATGTTATTTTTTTCTTCATAAAAGCCTGTGCTCATATTAATCTTTAGTATGACCTTTATTTTTATATGGACAAAACTATACCTTCTTTCTAGTTGAAATGAATAAACTAATTTCCTGAAATTTTATTTATAATTCTCAACATAATTACATATATCCTTGATATGGCAAACCTCATCCTCACACCTAGTAAAGCTGCAGCCAAATGGATGCAAGACTTGAGGGAAAAAACAAAACAACCGAGAAATCTCTAAAATTAGATCTAGATTAGGTGACCATGTGAATACTTAGAGATTTGTGGTAAGAGATACTTGCAATTAAACCTTCGTGTGTGTGTGATGCATATGTTAGTCAGAGAGTAAAATCTAAATAAATTCTGAGGGATAACTCTTGAATCACCTTACTTCAACAAATACAAGTTTCATGCTGTAAGAAAGGTTATCAAATCCACATTTTCTTGTTACAAAATATAATATTCAAAGGAGTCACATCATATAAGGCAAATTAATTCAAAGCGGTTAATCTGAGAAAATCCACCAGCAGCTAAACTACTGCAAACAATGACTCACAATGCTGACAAAAAATAATCATAAAGTTTGGCTTATCATACTGAGAATTGTCAATAAAATATTGATTGTACTTAAAGAAGTAGTAAAAAATACAGAGTCCAAAGAAAAATGTGTCTTAAACTATTGTTTCACATGCCTGACAGACTGTCTTTGGTCTTCCTGATAAAACTGTCCTCACATTAGAGCTGGCATCTTGTCTTGCAAATCAAGGACATAATCTACAGAAAACCAGTGCCTTTTCTGGCTCTTGAAAGACAGTTGTGAAAAGGAAATGCTGCTGAAATGTTACTGAATCAGATGATGCTCCAGAAGAGAAACCCTCAATATTATGTGAGACAACAGGTCAACCAGACTCCTGGGGACAGGGCAGATACCTGCCTGCACACACAGATCCCTGTCTGTCCCAAGCCTTGCACTCTGGGACTGAGCACTCTGCTCTCTTTTCTGAAAACCCATCTATGTGAGGGTGCCAGACTGACTCCAGTGCCAGTAAAAAGCAGATGGCATCTTCACAAGATAGAGCCACAATCTTACAGCCAAGCCCAAGGATAAATACAATCAGTTTATGGATGATGAACGAATTGGCAAAAGGCAATCCTGGGCCATGCAGAGAGTGTGCTCTGGGCAAAGTCAAATGTCTTTTCAGATATTATATCTTCTCTGTAGATATTTTGTCAAAAAAAAACCAACATCCCTGGTTTTCTCTTTTGTCTGGAATTCTCCCTAATTTTTTCACTGGGTGTTGTGGTTTAAGCACAGCTGGAAGCTAAGCCACACACATTGCTTGTTCACTCCTCCCACATTGTGATAGGGATAGGAATTGGAAGAGTGGAAGTGAGAAAACCTGTGGGTTGACAGATTAATAGATGAAGAAAAGTCTGCACTCACAACCAAAGCACAACTCAGAATTCATTCACCACTTCCTATGGACAGGTGTTTAGCCATCCCCAGGAAAATAAGGCTCCATCACAAGTAACAGTTACTTGGAAAGACAAACACCTGAGCTCTGAACCTGAACATCTTCCCTCTTAATCCAGATTTGATTGTTGACCATGATGCCATATCGGCTGGAACCTCTCTTTGGTCATTTGGGGTCAGCTGTCCTGTCTTGTGCCCTCTCCCAGCTTCTCATGCACCCCAGCCCTGCTGGGGTGGGGTGGGAGGGAACAAAGGCCTTGACTCTGTGCAAACGATGCTCACCTATAACAAAAACACCCCTGTGTTATCTTTGCTGTTTCCAGCACCAATCCAAAACGTGGTCACGTGCTGGCTACTATGAAAAAGTCTAATGCTAAAGCCAGTATACTGAGCAGTGCTTTCTGTCATCTTAGGTCACCCAGCCAGATCTGTGCTGCTTGCTCCATTAATGCAGATGAGGAATAAGGACCGTATCAGCCCTATGAGATATCACAGATACGTGGCAAACAATGCTTCATGTCAACAGCACTCAAATCAATTTAGGACTTTGCAATTTAGGACCCTGCAATTTAGGACCCAGTGAGCTTTTTAGAAGACAGTGGCAGAGAATGTTCTTTGGGTATAATACTATAATATATAAAATAATGCAATAGCTATGGAGGCAATTCTTGAGAGTGGTAGAATTTTCCCTATGGCATGACCCAAAACTGAGAAATTAAGTCACAGAAATCATAACTGTTTCCAGCCTAAATTAAAAATACGTTTAATCTTGATTTTTCTTAAATATAAACCCTAGTAAATTGTTTTCCTACTCACCTGTCCAACATGATTTTCCTTCAGAAAAAAAGGCAATCCCACTGTTCAAACAGACTACAACAAACTTCACAGTGTATTTCCCGTTTTGCAGAGTATGGAAGTGCAGTCTGTTCAGTTTTCAAGGGGCTGGCAGCAGGGGGACTGCAGGGCTGGCTTTTGTGGGAGGAGGCACAGGGCAGCCTCACCCGAGACAAAGCTGCTTCCAGCTGGCTCAAATGGATCCACCATGGGACACAGCTGAGCCCATCATCCCAATGGTGGCACCTCTGGGAATGTAAGAGAGTGCAGGGAACAGATGAAGACCCACAAGCAGGGGGAGAGAGAGAGAGAAGGAGGAGGGGGAAGGCATGAGAAACAGCAAAGGGAACACCAAGGCTGGAGGAGAAGAGACGAAGAGGAGAGGAAAGGAGACAGAAAGTTCTTGGAGGGGAACCACACCACCACAACACCCTGAACACGCTTTGCCTCACGGAGGGGTCTGAGTGTAAAATGCAGCAATAGCAGGGGAGGACTGAAGCTGGTCTTGAAAGAGGGAGAGGAAAGGTGTAAATGTATGTAAATGTTTGTTTCTCTTCTTTTATTCAATATCTGAAACAGTAATTATATATATATATATATATATATATATATATATATATGCACATGTATACATTAATTGGCAGTAAATTAAATTAATTTTCCTCCAAGCCAATCTATTTTTCCTGTAGTGATGCTCAGTAAGCAATCTGCTTGCCCTTAGTTCAGCCCATGAGTTCTCTCATTCCTACTCTTTCTTTACCATATCCTGTCCCACTGAAGCAGGAGAGAGTGCAAGCAGCTGGGAGGGAATTTAGCTGCCACGTGGGGCCGAATCAACACAAGATGTCTACATAAAGTAGTGTTAAAAAGGATGTTGTATTAGCATGTGGAAGAAAAGTGTGGACAAAACACTGACATTGCTGTGAAAAATGAGTGGGTGAACAAGCTCTGGAAAGCCCCTGCCTGCTGGCAAACAGAGAACCAAATACCTGGATGCCAGATGTCTATGTCACTGTGGACTCCATCTGCAGCACATGCTTTCATGCCATATGCTACTTTATATCAAATGGTGGAATGATTGCATAAGAAATTTATTGAAAAACAGTTCCGTTCCCATCTCTCACTGCTCTTCTTTATTCTCTCATCTCTTCATGCCACCTTTGAAAAATCAGTTCTATTGGCAACTGTCTTTCTACACACTATATTTCCTCTTTCTGTCCAAAAGAGGACATTGAATTGTTGGGATCTGAGGAGCTAATGCCCAGATATTAGTGACTAATTAGTCTGGCAATTCACTGTTGTGCAAGTGCATGGTATTTCTTTTTAAGGAACTAGCATTATTATTAGAATTGCACTTTCACATATTTTAATTTCACAAGATATAGAAAAATTATGTATAACTTTCTAGCTATTTTATTTATTGTTGAAATTGTTTTTTTTTATTTGCAAGATTGTGAAAATGTTGACAATATAAAATTTCATAGTTTGTAGTAATTAAATTGAGTGTTTTGTATCCATATGACTCTCCTTAGAACTTGATCATATTTTTATCATAGAGACAAATTATCTATTAAAAAACAAGAAGTTTAAAATTGTAATTAATTTGCATGTAGATGGTGGTTTCTCTCATCATCAAGTTTCGTGTTTTTATTGACATTCAGTCATAAGGTCTCCTGTTTTTGTCCTGTAGGTATAGCTAAGTTGAATCTAAGTAAAGTTTTCTTTATTCTAACCAGAAGCTGACATTTAGCTCTAGTTTTTTTCTTTCATAAAACATCACAATATTCTTGGAGGTTTATTCACTTTATAAACCAACTGGTCTCATTTAAGTAAGTACATATATAGTGCAATAAAAACAGTGTAAGTGAGAAGAGAACCCAGCTGCTGGCTTTTTATATGTGTTGTTATTTTGGCTATACATTTAAAGGATGTAGCAAGTGATGAAATCTGTCTTTCCTTAACATTCTTCAGAACTTTCTTTGGATAAGCGTTACAGGACACAGTAATTCTGTATTCTGTCAAATTGCATGGCAGTTGCATTTTTTCCTGAAAAAAACCCATATCTTTTTAAAAAAATATTATGTATGCATGGGCTATTGAGAGTGTTAAAAGAACCAGAAGACAGTCTGGGTCATAAACAATGATGAGTTGAAAAAACTAAGATATTGCCAAACAAAATCAGGATAAAATTAGTCACAGGCACAGTAAAAGTTTTCACTGTGCTAAATTTGAGTAAGATAATTTTTGACATGCATACCACACCCCAGTATGATGGGGAGGCCAGAGTCCCAAAGAAACCCCTTAATAGAATTTGCCCTTGCATTCTGCCAGTCAGCCCACTCTACCATGTCTGGCTCCCTTTTTTCCTTTGATTCTGTCCACTGAGTAATTGGTTTTAAAAGAAATAAAAAATAATAAAAATTAGACCAAACTTTCAGATTAATATCTGTTGACTGATAAAAAGTGGAGACAATATTAGTCTCTCAGTAGAAAAATAACAATATCTGTAAATTAATTTTTCAGACTTGCTCTATTTTATAGTACAAGATTCTCCTGAACTTCATTTATGTCACTATATAGTGGTAAACAGATCTAAAACCAGCAACACTTCCAGATGTCAATAAGTAATAACAAGATCATACAACTTAGTAAATTTCAAGATTTCTTTTCTGAACCTAGAATCAAGACAATAGAGGCAATTTCTCTGCAGAGACTGAGAATAATATTGAAATATTCTCCCTATGTAAGTATTCTCAGAAAATAAATCAAAAATCTCCCTTTTTCACTGAGATCCTCATCTAGCATAGGAAGGAATTTATCCACCACTTGCTTTAGGCAAGTCTTTCAAGGTATGTTTCTCAGCTTTGCTGGGCATTATGTACAGTGTCATGTTGTGTGTGGAATTGATGTTGCCATTTCACAGGGTTTCCCTTTATTTTAAATCAACTCAGTGTTCTGTTCTAGTTGTGAAATATCCAGCTTGGCTCTTGTATCTCATAAGGCAATTGGAAACATTTTCTCAGAACTGAGATAAACTGCTACATCTGATGTAGAAACTGGCAATTTATCTTTGATATAAGTAGCTTTATATCATCAACACTCTGAGAGGCACAATTGTAGACAGAACCAAAAAATAGATTTTTTTTATATGCCTGTGTGGAATTTTCATTTCCTCAAAATAGCTCTTAAAAGTTTCAGAAGAATCTTGTTTCCTTCGTTAACTCAACAGCTCTCCATTTCCAGACAACTACATCACTTTTGGTGTGAATACTTGAATGTTAGATTGATGTGGGGCCAGCAGCTGAAAGTCTATCACTGACTTTAATGGGAATTGATTAGATCCTGCTGGCACTTATGCAAGTGAAATTCAATTGCTTAAATGTGTGCAGAAAATTATCATAAACATGATGCAAGTGTAGCAGAAAGGTGTTCATTTTTTAATCTGAATCAATGTTTGTGGAAATAAACCATACTTGCTGCATCCTGGAGAGCATAAGGGAGGAAGCAGTTACTTAATAAGCCACTTAGAAAATTTTAGAGATAGCCCTTTAGTTTACCAAGAAGAGAAATCACTTGAGCATTTGGGGGAACCCATTGCAATTTGATAGATATTGTAATTTGCTAGGTATTACTGACTGTGTTGAAGGACGATGCATTGTCCTCTTTCTCCATTGACTGTTATTGTGCTTATTGGATCAGGCTCAAAGCTTATATATCTATCCTGGCATGGAATTCTCTTGGAGTTTGGTGCCTAGCCACAGGAGAATGGTAGCTTTTGGACTGTATGGATACTTTGAGATCAATTATCTTAATTTGTTCTGCTGGCAATTAAACTAATAAGAGCTTTTAATTTCTTATTTTATATATTCCATGTCACGTGGCATGCTGTTCTGACTAACGTTGCCATTTGGGACACTTCTAGGATGGCTGAAAGATACTTCAACTTGTCCTATTTTAAAATAAAATATATGTTCTTTTCTACAAGATAGTAAATCAGTGTAAATATCAAGGTAGCATGGCATGACTCATAGCCCTCAGGATTCATTACTTAAATCCATTTGTGTACTTTGAAACTGTAGTGTAATTTCTGAAATGCCTATTTTTTTAGCCTTATGTTTAAGCAAAAAGATCTTCTATCATCCAAATTAAAGAGATCACATAAAAAGAAAAGATAAAGCTTAGCACTATCAGAAGATCAAAAGCCCAGATCTTTCAGTCTTTCCCATAGTCCTCAGAATTGTTTTGTCTGAGTAAGATTCAAGGAAAGAATTACTTAGCTTTCCTCTGAGCTATTACCAGTATAAATAGCTGAAATCCAGAGCTTGGGTTTGCATCCCAAAATTTTTTCTCCATAATATCGTGGCAGTATTTTTTTCCCTATTATTTGTTTTTATCACAGGAGATATTGCTTACCTTACCCATACCTACCATTTTCCAGTTGCAATAGAAATGAGATACCCTTTGCTAGCTGTACTGGCAAGTCACAGTGGTGCCTGATCAGTGGTTTTCCTTTGTTTTGAGGTCTAATGTGCAGCACAGTAGTAGTAGACTTTTTTTTTCATGCCTGGGGAAGTCTGAAAAACAAGTGGAACATGTGAGTGATACATGCCAGGAGCTAACGTTTATTCCTCATTTACTGAGGCTATGATGATGACTTGAGTAACATCAAAAAGGGCTTTGCCTCTGACTTGGGTGAAACCAAGATTTCCTCTCTAGGTTGCAAATAGCTATGATACCATCCTACCTTTGTCTTACATTTGTCAATAGTGGGGATTTTGTGTTCTGCTGCAAAGGAGGTGATCACTTGGTGATCTCTGCCAAGCTGTTACTTTTGTTCTTTCTTGCTGTTATTTATTGTTCTCCAAAAAGGTGCTCTTTTATGTGTAAATTATGAAATAGGAAGAACACTGAAATAATGGAAATATTGCATGCTTAGATTTACTATCACTGGTATTCCTTTACCAGAAAGTGAGTGGTTTTCTATTACAAGTCTAGGCAATGTAGAGTTATTAGTGTAATGTCTTTAAATAAATTAATATATTTTCTGACTTAATGGCTTGAACTCATAAAACTTTGGCTTCCCAGCACAAGCTCTACAAGTAACCTCTACATCTACTGTTTAAACTGTTATGCATGACTATTTTGAGCTAGGTATATATTTTGTTGCAAACAATAACCTGGAGTCAGTGTGCATCCAAATTTCTATTGAAAGCTAATGAATAAGCTGTTAACTAATTTAGTCTAATTGTAGCTTGGTTGTGCTAAAATATAAAACTAACAATTCAGTTTTTGCCCTCAGTCTTTTAAATTACACTTTCACCCCTACTGAGCAAGTGTCTAATTAAAAGCTTTTAGCTTTTCACTGTGCATGCTTCTAAGTGAAGTTGTTCAGTTTATCAGGACTCATTTATCACTTGATTTAAATAGAAAAAAAAAAGGAACAACATATTTTTACATGTTTTTTTGCCACTTGCTTTGAAAATTGTTCTGTTAATTTGATTATTAAGTAAACCCCATGAAAATCAGAAATACAAAAATAATTATTTACAACATCAGTGGTTTTCTTCATGATGTAAAATGAGAAATGAAAATATAAACAATATATTTTCAAGAAATGTGACTTGCAAGAGTAGATAAGAGTCCTGTGTCTTCTAGAAGTGTTGAGAATGAGTAGATTTGAGTTTTGTTTTTTTTTTTTTTTTTCTTTTAACTTTGTTTGTTTGCTTGTTTATTTGCTTGTTTTAAAGATTTTTTTGGGGTGTGTGCATGTTTGCAATTGTGCCAGGTTTTTTTGTTTATTTTCTTGATTTTTTTGTTTTCACTTGTGACCATTGTGAAATGTAGTAAGGATGAAGACTGAAAGATGATACAGGAGACTTCATAAACAGCTTGCAACCGAAGAAATCCCTATTTTAAAACATGACCAAACATTTAGAAAAGACCTGTCTAAATGCTGCTGGTGTCCTCAGCCTTCCTCTGTGGTCTTCAGCTTAACTCCCTTAAACTGATGAGTTCAGAAAATCTGTGAAGGGGACTAAGACACTAGGTAGACTTTCCTGCTGCTCAGAAAAGTGGTGCACCTTGTCTTTTGCCTAGAAACAGGTAATCAAATTTTTTTGCTAATTTTAAGCTACCTGCCAACACCTAAATGTCTGAAGAGACATTCTTTTTTAATGCTTTAATATTCATTTGACAACATATGAACTTACAGGTGAGTACTGGCAAGACTGAAGACAGGTGTTTTCCAAGGGTAAATGCATTTGGCAGGGAATTCAAGAACAGTTTGCAACAAACCCATCTGGTCATGCTGTACTTAAAGTAAATGAGCCTTAGAGTGGTGCATTCAAATAATATGAGGAGCCAAGTACAATCCTGCTTCAAGTGCATTGCCACACTTTTGTTTTGGGGGAACAAGGGGAAAATGGGAGTGAGGGCAGAGCTGAGAGGATAAAGGGGCATTGGATCTCAGAACTCAAAGTTTGGAAATGACTGTGGCCTGGGTTTCAGACTGCAAGAGTACATCTCTAATTATATCTCTATGCTAATAAACAGTGATGGGGAACTCAACAGAACACTGGGATGTTATTGTCCATAGTGTTAAATTTTTATCAGGCTCCTTGGTTTGCACTTGACCTGAGTCAACTAGTGTTCATCCAAACAATTCCTAGCACTGATCTGGAAGCTATTATTGTGAAAAACTACTTGGATGGACGATCCTATTTTGAAACTAAGAGAATTTAATCATATGGTATTAGGCTGTTCTGGGCCATTTTCCTCATGTCATTTTATGGACCCAGATACTATGTATATTAGTCCTGTAGGAATAGCTCAAGAGACTAAGTGGAAGTTGACTCAGAGCTTCAAACTGGATTTTTCAGCCTTGGCATATCATATAGTAAGTGCAATACTACCTATGCTTCTACAAATATAAACACACATTTGAGCTAATCATGCTAGACTTCCTTTTAGTCAAATGCAGGAATGTTGGAATGGCTCAGATGATGTACCCCATTTTAGATAACTTAAATGACTAACTACCAATCTCTGGCTAGTCTGTGGGATGCTCCTAGAAATGAACACGAGATTTCTTGATTTTCTTTTCTTTTGCATCCCTTGTAGTCTAGAGATCGTGTCACAGTAAATGCAACAAGGTATGGCAATATCCAAATGAATGATTGTAATCTGTCAGTACTCTAGTTATTTGTGACAACACAAACACCTCTCTTACACTGCAGATTAGCATTCATATCTATCACCCTATCTTCTGGTCTCCGTGTGTAGCTGGCTCTGAGAGGCAAACAATGTCATATCTCATCCAGCCATTGAGGGCAGTTCTTTAACAGCTGCCAAGATATCTTACCTCTTATCTTCTGCTGTTTCCTTTGGGGTTTTGGTGTGTCTTCTTCAGCATGTATTTACCCATCTAGCAACAATCTTGTGACTTCAGCTTCAGTGTGACATGCTGAAGTCTGACATGCTCACATGTGGACCTGCCTCATCCCTTCTCCACTTTAGCATCTTTCACTGCACTTCTCATGACTTTCCTTTGTGCTGACTGGTGATGATAGCCTCTTCCCTGTCACTTCCCTCCCTCTCTTATATATCCTCCAGATTGATTTTGGACTCGGGCCAGTGACAGAGTTAAAACCAAAGATGCTTCATAAATCTCTGTGCCTATTTACAGTTATATGTAATTCAGCTTTCCCACTGGGTCAGTGGAACTGGCACTGATATGTTAGCAGGAAGCAACACAGGTTGACTTGCTGTCAAGGCAGTCATGAGGGTCAGTTCACACAGCCTGGAGCTGTGAGGAAAACATCTTTTTTACTTGACACTTAAGCAAAGCTAAATTGGAGTGGTAGGGATAACGAAGAGAGAACCCCTGCAATATGCCATTTTTAGAGCTACTTTCCAAAACAAAAGCATGCTTTAAATCCATGGCTGTTATTGTCTGCATTTAGACTCTGCTCTCTCAAAGGTAATTTTACAAGCTGCAATAAAGCACTTCCCAGCATGTAACATTAGTGTTCAAGTGAAGCTGTTACTTTTTATTTTTTCAAGTGGAGTTGAATGATTAGTAAAGGACCAAGAATTTAAATTGCCTCATCTCTAGTAAATGTTAACACATGCCTCATATGGCTCTCTCTGAAAGTCTGCATTATCTGGCAAGTGAACTGTATGTATACATATAATTATGTAAACACATTCTCCCCAGTGTGATTCATGGCGATTTAGTGCAGTCAGTGGAAGTTTTTTGATCACTATTCTCATTGTGAGCTGTTTAAACATCCGCCTGTCGAGTTGTGAGTCAAACCCAGTTGCTATATAAAGGTGTTTAATGCTCAGCATGGCAAAAATATATGCTGCACCACTGGTGGTATGAGCTGGTCACCTTTTGCTTCAGCCCAGTTTTACACTTTTTTCCTGACTGTAGCCATGATATCTTTCTTAAGAAAGATTTATTCCTTCATTTCTATCTTTTTTTGGCTAAAAGTTCAGAAGAACTGGCAGTTAAATTGTACTCAGGTGTGCTTTAAACCATGTGCTTGGCTCAATGCAGCTGACCTTTCATTCTTAACTGTTCAGCAGGCAGACAGTATGCTGCAAGTCATGGTCATTGCCATGCTTGTCTTTCTGGAACAGTACCTCTGTCTCACACCTCTAGACTTTATCGTGCACTAAGTCTAGCCATTAAAAAAAAAAAAAGTCTATCAGCATAAACCTGTCAAAAACCCATGCTAGCTCTGCAGATTTTCTGTCATTATTGGTGGAGCTATTCATAATATCTCTGCTCAGAGTGAATTGTTGAATGACTCAAAGTTTAGTTCTACAAGAGTTGTGGAAGAGGCAATATAGTGTCTTTCAAAAGTCGTGTATGAAGAGCTGAATTAAGTTTAGATCTGTAGGATATTCAGGAGTCTATGTGGCTCCTGATAGCCTGTGGCTGCAGATATTCTCCCTGTATGGGAGAATAATCTCCATGCATTCATTTGTGAGACACCCCTCATTGCAGCTGGTAGAGTCAACAGAGAAATGGGCACCACTTTTAGCAAGCCTTTTCTTCCCTCTATCCATGTATTTATTCATTTATCCAGCCATGTGAACATCCATCTAGGCAAAAGTTTTGCTTTACCTATACTACTGGCAGATAAAGCAGCAAAATCCTCTAGTCTAAATATATTTCAGCTCAGTCCCTGATGAAATGGAACATATTGTATGTCAACTTAGTGATACTACTATAATTGTCTCACAGAGAAGATTGCAGAGACAAAATTTTTCAGACAGTGTTAAGGTTATTTTCTAAAATACAGTATATCAATAATATGCCTCAGAATCTCAGCACCTCTTTATTCCTTTATTAAAAAAGGGTAAATAAATGAGGCAGTGAGAAAGATGCCCATGTTTTAGCATGAATAATTTGGGGTTATACTATCTAATATGTCCAGAAAGCACATTTATTTATTTCTGTAAGTCCAACATCCCTGTTAAATTCCTAAATCTATATGAACAGTCATCGTTCCCAAGAGAATGAGTTAATTCTCACAGGGATGAGCACAATCAGCAACAATTTTAGATGAGAAAAATTGGCATAATAGGAAATTATGCTGAGGAATATGTAAACATTGAATAATAATCTAAAAAGTTGAATACAGCTGACACATTAAGACAAAATATGATTAACTAGCCAACTGCTTTACTTTCACATTTAGAAATAATGGATTCAGTTTTTACTGGTGGAACTGCAAATGGTGACTGTGAGAATACTTAGGATTTGTAGTGAATAAAAGAGTTTAAACATAAACTGCTTGTGTAAATTCAGTTATGTCAAACATTTGTATACAAATATGCAGTCTACTAGAAGGAAAACAGTGAGGTCTCTAGGAGAAAACTGGAATATGAAGGAAAATACAATAGAAAACTAGTTAGACATTTTCTTTTACAGAGGGGTTGTAGTCACTGGAATCAACTAAAAAAATGAAATGGTACATTTTCTTTGTCTTTTTGAATTCAGCTGAAGAACCTGAATTTCCCCCTTCCAATTTGTACCCATTACTCCTTTTGCTATCACTGCAGTTCCTGATGCAGAACCCCTCTCTGGCTTTCCAGTAGGATCCCCTTGGGTACTTGAAAGGGTGCTGTGAGATCTCCATGCAATCTTTTCTTTTCTGGACTGAAAAAACCCAACTGCCTCAGCCTGGAGATGCTCTGGAAGTTTGTTTCTTGAATGAGGGAACAGAAAAAGCAAATACACTGGCATTTGCTTATCCTGAGGTTTTCACCTCGAGCAGGCATTAACTATGAATTGGAGTATAATACTCCTCTTGGAAGGGTTTCACTATCTCACAAAGGTTTTGCCATATATATGTAAACTAACACTAAGAATACGTCTCTACACTGACCAGAGATCTGGAATATGCAATAATCTCTCTCCATTTCCTGAACAGGGTTATTTGTACTTTTTAGACATTCTTACATTGTAAGGCAACGTCTTCTGAACCACAGCTGGTAGAACAGGTGCTCCAAAGGCAAGAAAATTGTAGTCCTGGAGAACACAATGGGAATTTAATTTAAAAAATTTACATAATATGAAGGACCCATATTGGACCATATGGTCCAGCAGCATCCCAGAGTCTGCAATGGTTTTATGAATGATTAAGCACTGGCAGAGGTATGTACTGATTACATCACTGGGCCAGCATCTGGAGGCTGTGAGAAATCCTGGAGGATATTTTCTTGGCCCTTACTTGTCAGAGATTTATTATCCAAAATAAAGATTTGATTGCGAACTGCTGACTGAACTGGCAGAGAGGAAAGCAAGATGGATAAATACATTCAAACTGGCTATGACTCACCTGGGGGCACAGTAGATGACATGAATCTTGGTAGAAGCAACATACATGTACTTTCCCTGCTAACACCAGTGAAACAATCCTGGCACTCATGCTACCATACATTGTGACTTCTGAACTTGGCACCATGTGTGCCTCTTCTACAAAAACAGCAATATGAAGGCCCTGTTCCTCGATTTTATTCATCAAGGCACAAGAAATACAAGCACATAGTGTGGTGCAGTTTATTTTTAATGTGGTACATAATCAACATGCAAATTAGACTTAGTCTGCTTTGCTGCAAAACATGGACATCCTAAAAGCAAAATCTAGCTTCACGGGTCACATTTGTGAAAATAATGTCAATTATTCCCTGCAACATGTTTGAAATTGTTTGGAGACTATTAATTACATCCCTCTTACACTTTGCATTTCAATTCACCTGAAAGATCAAAGTTCTCTTCATCCTCTTAGATAACAGGTAATTAGAAAGAAAAATAGAATACCCTTGCTCATCACCCTTCCACCCCTGCTAAAGAGTGTGTCGGTTTTGCCCTCTGCCTCTGAATCAGGACTTTCTAACAGGAAGCATGAAAGCTGAATGTCTTCATGTAAATTTATCTATTGAAAATCCAGAATGACTACTGCCAAAAGATTAAAGTGAAGGTGAAATCATTATATCAAACTAATTCCACTAATGTCCCTTGTTAGTAGCATCTAGTGGCCAAAGACTTAACCATTCCAAATATCAATGAAAGATAATTGTTCACTCTTTATTGAAATATTAATCTTTATATTCTTCTTATTATAACACTTTTGAAAGCAATATCTGAGAGTATAATATCCATATACATTCAATCTTTGTTTTATAAGTTGATAAAATATGAAACTAAAGCATAAAGACATTAAAAATTATCATATTTATTGCAGTTTTTATGAGATATGCTGCCACAAAACACATAAAATCCTCTAGTATGAATCTACATCTGGTGCTGTCTTGATAACTGTTGAATTTACAATAGTGAAATATTTATGCAGGACTTCTTTTAAAGAAATAGCTGAAGTGTAGTGTTCTTTTGTATGAGATGTATTCTGTCATTTGCTGCTGAAAGGGACTGGTGCAGTGCATCAGCAAGAAAGTGAAATATGTGTATGCTTGGAAGAAGATTAATTTTTAGAAGTGAAATACCTAGTTCCTATCATTTGTTTTCTATTTCAAGTTGAGCAGACTTAACTTGAATATTTTTAATTGGCCTCAAACACCAAAAAGTTTGCCACTCATGTACAATGTCAACTGTACCTTAAAACATTCACTTTTGTCTTTTTTTTTTTTTTTTTCACCTTAAGTGTCTTCTCCTGGTTTAGACAGAAGAATATTTTTTGACTATAGAGTGCAAAGTAAAATTGACAAAGTTTAGGATCTTGTTGTAAAGATTTAAACTCAGGTTGTCTGCTATTTAAATTCTCACTAAAGCCTCAATGTTTGCTAGAAATTGGTACGCAGTGCTGCATCTCAATGTCTTTTTCCCCACCACAGTCAGTCCAGGTTTGATTAGTTTGTGGCTACCGGGATACATTTGCTATTGAAATGTAGGAAGGCTGGGCATAACTCTGTCATATGTCCTGCTCTGGAGATGTTCTCATGTCAATGAGAAGAATAATTCTGATGTGTATTTTTGAAAGGACAAAGTCCTGCTGAGAATGGCATTGCAAGGTAATCCAGACAAGTACTTATGACTTCCTCTTGTTCTTTGTAGTAGAGCTATGGGAGTTTCTATGAGCTACTCTCGGAGGGCCCCTCCTCTCAGTCCTCTGAAAAGTATCTTGCAGCTTTTGGTCATAATATGTTTATGTAGAATTTATGAGCCAAAAAATCTGGCTATCCTATTTTCTTCAGTAATTTTGATAATAACTTGAAAATAGAGTTTAGGTGTGGATCCGATAGTGAGACACTACTGTATCAGCTGTTCTTAAGTTGTAGAATTAAGCTGTAATTTAATTAATGACATTGGGTGAATAAGATTTTGGTTTGGAACTTCCTCAGTACATTATTCTTTTTAGAACAAAACATCAATATACATATGGTTTTACTATTTTTCTGGTTAGTTTCAAAGGAATCTTTCTTCTGTAAATGGCAAAAAATCCTTATTTTCTTGACTACCAAAATATTCTATAGGTCAGAAAGCTCAAGCTAGTTTTTGTCCAACAGCTTTTCAAAAATAATCTCAAATATTCTTCTTAACCTTGTGAAAGACAAGAAGGTGGAAAAAATTAATGAAATGGATGCTTTTTGTTGATGTCAGAAGAAGCTGGGTGAGAGCCATATGAAGATTAAATAAAGAAAAGTAGAACAGGCTGCTTTAAAGAGTGTCTACTTGGCATATGATGATCTAAAATATTATTGTAACTTTGGCTCTTCTCTTGTGAGGGACACCAGAAAATAAAGCATAATCAATTTCTAGAATATTCACCTTATCTTGGCATTAAAGCTGTAAACTAATATTCAAGTACAAATTTAAAATGTAGAATGTGTATCACTGGTGAACTTTTAAGCCTTTGAATTTTGCCAATAACTAATCTCGACAGAGCTATTATAAAGAGGGGAACCATACCAGATTTGTTTACACAGTTCAGTTTTGATCTACTGACTTTGAATGTAATTATAATTTCAGAATTAATATCTTGTCACTGTGTATACAACTCTCACACTCTTGCTTTCTTTTGTGTAATGAACCCAGTGTATTTAAAAGCTTTTCTTTTACATGGAAATCCAAAGGGACCTACTACTTGTTCTTTTCTAGTAATTTTAATTATTTATCAATTGAACTTACATAATTACTATCCCTGTCTATTCACAATATAATATATTGAACATTGTCCAGCTAGTCAGGTTTTCCACTGTGGCTTCTATATCCTTATTAGATTGAAAAGTGAATAAAAAACCCACACTGACCTATGCATACCATGCTCTTAAACTAGCTGCCCATCTTCCTAGTTTACATAGAATAACAGCTGGAGCCCATTGTGAAAAGAAAATGCTTTGCACTAAATATGTATATTGCTTCTGTTTCAGGTTTCTTTTTTTCTTTTTTTTTTTTTTTTCTTTTTTTCTCCTTTTTTTTTTTTTTTTTCCTAATTGGGAAGAAGTTTAATCAGCTATTTTACTCTAGCCATACTAAAGACCCTATGAAATTTATTTCTACAAAAACTGATTCTCACCTACAGATGGAATATGCCTGCAGAAGTTAAAAATTTGAAAAGTTTAAGAATTTTGGTAAATATGTCGAGGATGAATTCAGGTTCTATCAGACTTTGAAAGAATGTGGGTCATGTACTAGTTTCTTCTCAGAGGACTGGAGGGCAAAACCCCACATATTAGGCCAACCACCCACACTCAGAATGATAGTAGACATTCATTGAAATTAATTAACGTTTGCTTCAAAGTTGTTTAAAGCCAAAGGTTTTTATCTTGCTTTTAGTGTATGATGTCTTGTCCTCTCAATTTTATTTTCCCAGTAGCAATAAAGAGTAGGAAGACAGCCATGCACAGCTGCCACTTTCTCTCATTGTAGCCATGCATACATACTTTTAAGCCAAGAAACACAAGTTTGCAGTCTGCTCTTTGACTAGCTACTTGTCTGCTAGTCCTTCTTCCCACAGCTCCTGAGAACATCCTGCCTTCTGTATTTCCTTTTGATTGATTTTGCTAATTTTTGTTCTGTGTTTTTCAACACAGACTGGACTATCAGTATTGATTCAATGCCCATTATCTATTTTCTCTCATTTTATTTTCAATTATGTCTCAAAAAATCCAGCCAATAAGTAGAACACATAGCAAGGATCAGAAGATACCCTTAAATGTCTTTAATGATATTTCACTGTAGAACTTTTAAATAATTTGACTCTGTATCTGGCTTTATATTGGGCTTAATATTTGATATTCAGGGTCCTGAGTAAGGTGCAAAAGCTCTGCAACCCCTTTTCTCCCTCTTGCTGGGATTTAACTGTCTGTGTGTAAGGTCAGCTTTGAAAAGGCAGAGCTGTATGGTCTCAAACCTACTGCTGGGAGAAAGGCTGTGAGAATGCTCTTTGGGAGCCCCCTTGGCTTGGGTGCCACATGAGGCCCAGGGCTTTGACATTTGTGCTGCTATCAAGAGGATTTGTGACTCTTCTTGTCTAAGGAATTCTAAATTTTCAAGTGAAACCAATTTGTATGACCTCATCTGGTTTGTTGATTGTATTTTCCTCCTTCATTTTTATCTGTCTTCCTATTTTTTCTTTTAAATTTCATTTCATTTTATTGTAATTTGGTACACTGAATTTTTACCTTCTCCAGAACAGAAATTTCAGCTTGCCTTTTTTTTATCCTGCTTTTGTTTGTTTTCTCTTTCTTGTCTCATATTCATATGGTAATTCAATTTTTTTCATGACTCTTTAGCATATTGAAGACTTTGCTGATATTTTCTATATTCTTACCTCATCTATGTTCATTTAAATGATTTGAGGATAGAATATGAATGTAGATCAGCACCTGTTTCTGCACTATCTCTTGTGGTTTGACATCATATTTCAATCTGCAAACTACTTTATGGCAATATTTAGAAGTGCAGGTTCTGAGATTTTAACTTGTTAACAGTTTACCTTCCATTTTAGAATCAAAGTCCATCTGAAGCTCACTGGAAAAGTCTTTTATATGCATATTTATCAGGGACTCCCCAGCTTCTCCAAACTTATTTACTACTATTATAGTGAAATTGCAACAGTTCTTTAGCCAGCCTTCTATACCACAGCAATGAAACATTTCTGTCTGTGTATAGAGAGTGTTTCACAGCATATTTTTAGATGTTCAAGAATATTGGTTTTAAAAAAGTTAGAAAAAATAAACAGAGTAGTTGTGAGCATAAATATTCTAGGATTCAGCTGTTTGTGTCATCCATTCAAATCTTCTTTGGTCAGAATACTCACGAATTCTGCTCTATTTCCCACCAGGCACTTACAGTTTAATGGATCACATACCCAGTTATCCAGAATAGGTTCTGAGTTGCTTGGGAAATTCCACAGCAAAACATTTTTGAAAGGTGTGTATGTCTATATATATATATATATATATATATAAATCATCAGTGCTCAGGATGGAGACTGTAGCAATTCAGTCCAATAAGAATTGTGGATTATGAGTGGCATTGCCACAGAGCAGTTACCCTGGTATCTCTGAAGTTCCAAGGCTCATTTAAAAGAAAAAAAAAAAAAAAGAAAAAAGAAAAGAAAAAAAAAGTCCCTGTGAAATAGTGAAGCAATTGATTCAACCTGAACATGATCTTGTCACTTTTTCTTTGAACATGAGAATCCATTTTCAAAAAGACTTTGTCAGCTCTAAGGCACCATCAAAGCAATCCTAAGCAATAGTGCAAACACAGAGAGCTGATGAGACCTTTCATTCTTAGGACTTTAAAGCACTCAAAGAGAAAGAGCTCCAACAGGGTGATTATTTCAGTCAAGCAAATTCCCTTTGTATAATGTATAGAAAGCTTGTGCAGATACACTCAAAAGTCTGTAAAAAATTATCTGGTTTCAACATAGTCCTTTGCACTATAATCCTCAAACATTACTGGATTTAAGATTATTTATCTTGTAATGCTAAATTTAACAGAAATTTCAGCCAAAGCCTATTCAGCTGTTTGCATCTGTAAGGCTATTTCTGTAGTCAAGAAAACAAATGTCATTAAGAATTCCCAAGCACTCTTGCAAGTGGCAAACTCTAAAGAAAGAAAACCTGGAACTCACTGAAGTATTGAGAGTGATGCCCATGTTTTTCCCACAGGGTTTGCTGGATAATTTCTTGTTAAATAGATCTGTTAATGACCTAAATAGTTTGTTAACTAAGATAGTGTGATGCTGCTCTCTACTAACTGCATGTCAGTAAACATAAAATAATCCTGTACTGATAGAAATATAGACAACAAAAGTTTTCTTCTATCCCTATGACCTATGAATACATTTTTGTTGAATTGCTGCTGTAATCTTAGCAAAAGCAGTTTCATTCCTGATATTCCAGGGATTTTGATTTGGTTTTTTTTCTTTTTATCTAGTACAATATATCATGCAACTATGCTTCACAGTGTGATGATCTAGTAGTAGAATCATTCTGAAAACAAGGTGACTCTGGTTGAAATCATACTTTAAACATTTTAGATGTAACCTGGATTGGCCACTCAGTTTGCTCATTATATTGTTAGTATTGATTAAGTGAACAATGTATGAATGTAGGCACTTTAAAATGAAAGCTCTTGGTCTGCAATTTGTATTTTGATAATTGATAGCTTGTTTTCTTCCAAATTGTTTCTTCCAAATATGATGCAACAACCCAAAATTGTGCTGAGATACTAGAAAAGAAACATTAAATCCATTGTTCCCTTAAAAAGCTCAAGGTTAGTTCTAGAATAAATAGTTCACTGTAGCAGCAAGATCTATGCAACTGCATGAGATAAATATTTGGTCCCAATAATTAAATAAAATAAAATGAAAGTTACACAAAATGCCCTTACCTGAACAAATTAATGTATTTACATTGCACATGTGAAAGTCTTTCAAGAGTATTTTAACTGAGGGAAGAACTAGAGGTTCAAAACTAGAAGAAACAAAAAAAAAAGTAAAATATTTCATGGAACAAAGTTGCTGTTCCCATTTAATATTCTATTGTTCTAATGCACTATTATTTTAGCTGAATTGAGTTTATCTCTTAATGTCCCAGACTCGGGAAAAGAGAGCCCTTTCCTTCTGAAGCAATCTAAATATAGCAGGAATCTATAATTTATAATTAATCAAATAATTATAATTTTTAATTTATATTTTTGCAAGAATTTAGTCTGAGAGTTTGTAGTAGCCTGCTGACTTCAAATCAGGTCTAAACTTTTCTAAGCCTTTTCTAGGTCTTCCTGACCATAACTTCAGTTTGTGCAAAATGTTACTATAAGAGTATTTTTGCCATACTGAGGTTATTTCCCAGTATATTATGTTCCAGAATTTCAATCTAAGTAACATTGCTGTGCAAAATCAAGATAAGGTGTGTTTTATATGAAATCTACTTTCTTTATTCTCTTCACCTAACCACCCACTCTTTCAGACCTGGAATATGTTCTACAATTTGAACAGAATGAGGAGGTTTTATACTGAATTTAATGAAATACCATATTCAGACACCCAGTGTGTTTGTCACAGCACCAATTGAGTGCTCTTGCCAGCAAATAGGCAGTGAATTTGGCATTGAGTTCCAGTTTGGGCTAGCTAACCTCCTTTGCAGTAAAAGTCAATATGAAAGTTTAAATAATTTAAGATTTTGTCCTCCATTATGTATGATATTATCTTACTGTCACAATTAAGAATGCTGAAATTCACAGTCTGTGCATGTCTGAGGATCTTAGCACTCCATGTGCTCTGAGCATCCCTGGCATAGGTGCACTCCTTTTCTTTGACCTAACACTATCAGTATTTTACATTTTCAAGATTTTTAAAAGGCTAGTGTGTTTTTCTCAGGCACTTCGAAATGTTCAGTTTGAGAAAATTCTTGTATAATGAATAGATTTTATGTGTAGTTAAATAGCAGTTAATAAAGAAATGAGATACATTTGTGCAAGTGCAGGAAAATTATATGCTGCCTTAATAATTTTCAGGGTTGTATATTTTCCTATTTTGCACAAGCACTTCTGCTTATAAAATAGAGTTTAAAAACTTTGTAAATCCCTGTAAAGAAAATAAAGAATAGAGCAGATGGCCTACAATACAGAAGTAAATTTTTCTGATGATGCTCATAGGAAAAGTGGAATTTTCTGTGCTTTGTTCCATGATACAATTTGGAATTTAATTTCTATATTATTACACTGTCCTTTTAAATATATGAGGGAAGTATAGATATACTCTCTTAAACACTTAGACATATATTTGCACTTACACACATATATTGTAATCACATACATTTATTTAAATACAAAAAAGCAAAATAAACTTTCTCTTGGTACATTATTTATATTTAATTTAAAATTAAACCCTCCAAGCTACCTAATAATCAAAAAAGCAGAAATGTTTATTGTACCCAGTCTTTACTTGAAGACCTATTTTCAGTTGCCTCATCATAGAGTAGTTGAGTAAATGGGTCAGATCCATCTGTTTGTAAGAAAGCTTACTCTTTGTGACTGACTTTAAAGGAGTCTAGACAGCTATTTTGGATGCTGATGTCTAAATTTGGACAGAGAAGTCCTATTCGAGAAGTTTAGTTCAAAGTGGTTTACAGAAGCTTAACCACTGTAAAAGAGTGAGACTATTTTTCCTCTGCACTTTGAAACAAAGCTGTGATGGTCAGTGTAGCAGTGATGTGCCTGGTATTGTCACTGTGAAAATCTCTTAACTATGACAAAATAATAAATCTTTGAACTATAGGAAAATATTTAGACATTGACAGTTCAAGTATCTGAAGACTGGTGCAGTGACAAGCCTTTTAAGAAAAAATAGGCAATGTAAATGGAATTTATACCAGTTATAAATCTTAAACTTCACATTTGTGTTTGGTGTTTTATGTTCTAGTCAGGTGTGTTTCAACTGGGTATCTTGTGTTTCACTGACTGAAAATTACATTGGTTGACCTGCTCAGGTTGTGCATGCTTTTTGGTTTGATCCTGTCCCATTTGCCGAACAAAAATTAATAAAAATTAATAAAAATTAATAGAAAATACCACTATTTTATAAACTTTAAAATCTTCAAAAAAAATTGAGAGGAAAAGATCTCCAGAAGGCAGTATTCTTCTAGATTTTAATGTCTTGAATCTCTTTCACTTACTTCAGCAATTCTGAAATTATATTTTGTAACCAAAACAGGACTTTGAGAAAGGTAATTATTAAAAAAAAAAAAATGCAATGTATATTAAACCCATGATTGAATCCATGGAACACTTGTGACCTTCATATTGGCTTGCCCACACAATAAGTAAACTTTGTCAGAGATCAGGCTCCTTGTTTCAAGGCAAATCTAGAGACATCAATGACTACAAGTTTTGATAGAATCTGACAAATAGTTGAAACATTCCTAAACTGATTCTACACCTTAGTCCTTTCTTTCCTCCTTCTCTTGTAAAGTTTTTATTTTCATGCTTATGTCTTGAGCCTTCCTGTTTCCTTCAACAAACTTTGTGTTAGGACATCAAATCATACACTCCTTCCTCCAAACTAAGCCTAGCTTCATAGCCATTTTAAAAGCTCATTTCTAATTTAAAAATAGGGTTGAATTAATAGAAATTATCTGTATTTTGCAAATGTATCAGCATTTCATGTTTCTATGAAATGTAATAACGTTCTTTTGCAGTCTTTCCTGATTTAACTCCACTAAAACATACTAGCACTGCTCAGCTGTAAGACCTTTTCTGACAAAACACTTCAGGAGACTGATCTTCAGTGTTTATAAGAGAAATGCTTAATGTTTTATGGGTTGCCTGTTTCTGTCTCACTGTGTTTGTGTGCCAGCAGGGAAAAATTAAAGCAAAGAACTTACTAAAATCATCATTGCAGCTAAGGAGCTACATCTTAGCCTTTAAAAGGAAATATTACAAATATCACTAAATGTTCCATCCATGTAGCAATCACCATTATATGAGCTCGGTGGATCAAGCTTGATGCAGTCAGATCAGCTGACCAACAAATGTTTTTTCAGAAATGCATCAGATGAGATGGATAAAGATTCCTCAAAGAACAGGTGAAGTTTTCAGCTATTTAGTCACAGAGGTCAGAAGAGATAGGTTGTCAGTACTTATGCCAAAAGGCATGTAGATGTGGCACTTAGGGACATGGTTTAGTGGTGGACTTGGCAGTGTTGAGTTAATGGTTAGACTCAATGATTTTATAGTTCTTTTCAAACCTAAATGTTTCTATGATCATGGATATAAGGAATTTTTCCTTAGTTCAAATTCCTGGCATTTATTATCTCAGTCTCAAGTCTCCAAGTGGTTTAAGATTCATAGAGTATATTGAATATTAGAATCTCAGTAACATAAATCAGGAAAAAAAAAAAGGTGGATGCACATATTTTTAAAATATTAATAAGTTTAAGGTAAAATGTCTCCCTCTAAACTCTCAGCTGCATTGGGCCTGTCAATGTCAGCAAAATTTCTTCATTTCTAGATGGCATTTGTTTTCAAACAAACACATCAAAATTTCACAGCTCTCATTATGGAAAATCTGTACCTTTTATTCATCTCTCTTTGGTGATGACCCAGCCCCAGATGTGTTAGCAAAATCTATTAGTTATTTCTTATTACTTCTTTATTACTATCTCACAGAATAAGAGAAAACCTCCATTTAATCAAACTGTTTCTGAACTAATATATTAGCTATTTATCTCCTGAGATTTAGGGATAAATTTGAAAGAAGACATGGAATTAGTTTAGAGTGGATTTATTTCTTTTCCCTTAGGAAATTTATTCACAATCAGCATCTTTAGTATTTAAAAGCCAAGGAATGAGATATTAAGTGCCAAATACCTACTTAGGGGGACACAGCTGAACAATCAAATGTGTGACAGGGAAAGGTAAAAATAATCTGCAAATAAAAAAAAAATTTGCTTTTGCTTCCTAAGTTCATGAATGTTTGGCCAATGAAGTGGAAATAACACCATGTCTCTAAGCTAAAGTGAAGACAGTTTATGCTGACTGAAATAATCTATTTGTAAGTTCTGGGCCACAATGCTCTGAATAAGTGTGGAGTAAGACCAAATTCTTCTAGTTTAACAATTATGCACATGATAAAACCTGTTTCCTTTAATAACTAAGATAAGAAATTTGAGGGAGTTTCAGAGTCCAATGAGGGATCACGAATAACTTCAATCAAGACTTTTACTGTTGCAGCAGATCTTTCATTAGGGGTAGAAATGAGCCAAGGCACAGACTCTCATTTAACAACAGTACCAGTTTGTTCTTTACAGATTAACCATCCTGACCCTGATTATGGCAAGTTCCTATTTTGGGGTCCAACTGCAGACTCTGGATGCTGGCTGTTTCCTGCTGGACTGTGACTGCAAGTACTGGTTTGCAGATTCTGAACACAGCTTTCCCCCAGCTTGACTATATCTGCAGGCTCCAACAGCAGGCTCTGACTCCATCAGACCCAGACTGATCTTTTTACAGCAGCAACTCTCTTCCTTGTTTCGTTCTTTGTGTCTCTCTGGATCGTTCCTACTTTTTCAGGGCTCCTCAAGGGCCTCTTTCTCCAGGCCCTCTTCTGCCAAGATCCCCTGACCTGCCAACCCACCCTTTTTTCATACTTATCTTTATTATTTACAGCTGCAACCCACTAAGAGCAAAGTCGCTCTTCTTCTTTGGCAATTAGTACAACTGTGACTTATCGGGGGCAAGGTTGACTGTAATCTCTTCTACACCTGCATTTTACCATCTTTTCTACTTCAGGAAGACTGTGCTGCTGTATCATTTTAAATATTTTTCTGATTTTTGAATTGCCACAATTTTCTGATGGAAATCCCTAGAAATTAGTCTGGAGGCACTTCGGGAGCCTTTGGTGTTTTAGGACACCTTCTAAGTCATGAAGCTGCTTCTCACATCAGTGTGATTGAATCAGTAAGAAGGGAAGAATACCCTCAGGCCTATGTGTGAATGTCCGAGTATTTCCCTGGAGGGAATTTTAACGCCTGAGCCAATTATGGCCCATCAAAGGGATGAACAATACCTTCCCCGGTAGAGGGGAGTGTGTTTTACAGCTGAGCCACTTGTGTGAGGGAGGTTATTAGCATTCAGTGGCGTTTAGAGGCTTAAAAGCATTTTTAGGTTCTGAATGGCTACAACTGGAAATACTTCAAATTCTTATTTTCTTGTAGAGGTTTATTTATGGCTTTTCTAAAGTAAAAAGGTAGGGGAAAAGTAATTAAATTTTGGAATACCTATTTCCCAAACTGGCAGTTAACAATGAAACAGCAGATAATACTGCCTTCAAGGTCTGTTACAAAGAAAAGAGTGAATAACACCAATGTCAGTTGTTTGGGGTTTTTTTGTAACAGACAGGGCAGGTCCTCATATTAGCTACAGATATGTGGGTTTCAAATATCATCTAAATGATTCAATCCAAGTTTGTTCTGCTCCTTTGGGTGTTATAAACCATCTGCTTAGACTGTTCAAAGACAACTTTTACCTGCCACAGAGCAGCCCATAAGAAACTATTGGCTCCATTCTTTTGCCTGTGGGACCTGTGGTAAAACCTGCTGTTCAAAGTTCTGAACTTTATTTAATCATCTGACTCACAGTGCTATCTACTGTAAAATGTAGGGATTAACATGAAAATATTATTTTCATTTGTGGAAATGTTCCCATGTCTGGTTAAAGGTGGAAAACTCAGATTTACTGCATGTGTTCCAGCTATTTAAATTACAGTGACATGTATAAGAAATAATTGTTAGTAAGAACTAGCTTTTACTTGATTTTTTTTTTTTTGTGCTTTGTCTCAATTCCCTCCTCAGTGATTTTTAGAATTGTCCCTGTCCCCATTTTTGTTGTTATTTGTTTTCCAGCTGTAAAAGGCTTGTTAATAAAACATGAAAGATGAGAGTATCATTAATGCTAGTTCTCCCTTCTTGGATTCATGTCAAGTCTGAAAGAAGAAACAAAAACAGCAAAGCATTTGACTTCAAATTAAGTCTTGATATGATATGCTTGTCTTCTCTTCCTTACTGTTCATTATAAATTCATCCTGTTGAGATAAGCATTTGCATTTGATTTAGATATTCTTCCTGAAGGACTTCTAAAAGGGAATGCTGAGTTTAGAAAAGGAGATGTATCTCTGCTCTTTTGTGTCAAAAGACATCAGAGTAATGCCTGTTATCTATTAGGAGAGAAAAAAAAAAAAACAACTATTAAGGTGGAAGAACACTGCCTTATATTTTTTTTTTTTTTTTTTTTTTTTTTTTGTTAGGAAATCTAGGAAGTTGGAAGGTTTCTCAGCTTCTCTTTAGGCAGGACACTTGCCTTACTGGACTATTAAATCTAATCCTCTGTGTTTCCAAGACATCAATGCTCATCATTTATAGACAAAGAAATGTGCAAAGTTAAGGGTAAAATGCTAATTCTTCAGATTGCAGAATGAAAGTTTAGAGTGCTTTCATAGAGATGTTTTGCATACAAACTCCCCAAACAAAACTCCCCAAAATTGTCCAAAGATAGCTTGTGGAGCACTAAACATCAGAAAGGTTTCACTTCTGGCAGCTGTCCCAATAGCTTCTGGTGTAATCTTGTAGATTTCAAGTAATTTCAGTAAGTTTAGAATATTTTATTTCCCTTCTAATATTGTTCTTAAGTTCCTCCCTTCCTCCCAGCTAGGAAATGGCCAGTAATGGAACAGCTTTTTGCTTTCTCTTATCCTTCCTAATTTTCAGTTTCAGGTCTTGGTTCTGCTATTTACAGCACTGGTTTCATGCTCTCCTGCTTGTCCTGAACTTTCTCTCAGAATAATGTGTCAAACCACTTTTTTTTTTTTTTTTTTTTTTTTTTTTTTTTTTTTTTTTTTTTTTTTTTATCTGCCAGTGACTTCAAAATACTGGTTTCAGCAATCTCAAAATATGAGAAAGAAGTCCTTCTTTGTCCTTTTCACCTCTAGAAGATTTTCCTGTACAATGTATTTCAACCAGATCTTGTAATTAAGCTATAAAGATTATTTTTGTGGCTGTCCAAGCCTGGAGCATTATGCAGTTCTCATCTCTGGGGTGTGATCTTCATTTCTTAGCTTGCATATAGGTACTAGCACACTCTCTAGAGCTCTTGCACAGCATGAAATGGCTTCTCTAAGTCAGATGCTAATTTGACAAGATATTTGACTAAATATCCTAATTCTGCTGACTACTATGCTTAAGCTGTTCTCCCAGAAGCTAAGATTTTATTCTCAGCAAATGAATGTTAACAAAGAAATTAGGGAACACAAAGTTCAAAAAATGCATAAAATGTAAAAAGTCTTGGATGAGTGAGCCAACCACAGGAGATGTCCCAGTGGACCTGCTATTTGTGAAGAGAAAAGGACTGGTGGCTGATGTGACAGAGATTGTCTTGGGCACAACAGTCACAAATTATGAAGTTTTTGATTCTTCAAGAAGTAAACAGGTGGATCATCAGAACTTCTATCTTGACCTCTGGAGGGTAGAGTTTGGCATCTTTAGAAGACTGGTTGTAAGAGTTCCTTGGAAGGCAGTTCTGAAGAACAGGGGAGTACAGGAAGACTGAATAGGCTTTAAGAAGGAAATCCTAGAGAAATAGCAGCAGGCCATCCACACGGGCCAAAAGACAAGTTTCTGAAGTTCAAGAGCAGCCTGGCTGAACAGAAAGTTCTGGCTGGTACTCTGGGAAAAAAAGAAGAAAGTGTAATAGCTTTGGAGAAAGGGACAGATCACTCAGGAGAATTACAAGGATGTTGTGAAGTTATGGAGGAGGAAAATTAGAAGGGCCAAAGCCCACCTATAGCCTAATCAGTCTGCTACCGTAAAAGACAAGAGAAACATTTTTTTCAAGTACATCATTAGCAAAAAGAGGGCTAATGAGAATATTCATCCTTTCCTAGATGCAGAGGGACAAAAGACAAGGAAAAGACTGAGGTCTTTTTTGTCTCAGTCTTTAATAGTCAGTTGCTCCCTGAGTACCCAGCCCCCCTGGGCTGGAAATTACTGATGAAGAGAAGAATGAAGCTGCCCTAAACCAGGATGAAATGCTCAGAAACCTGTAGTTCCACTTAGACATGCACAGATCTATGGAGTCAGATGTCATCCACCTGAAGGTACTGAGGGAACTTGTGGAAGAGCTCACCAAGACACTCCATCATTTACCAGAGCTCCTGGCTGACCAGGGATGTCTCACTTGATTAGAAGTTAGCAGATGTGGTGACCATGTACAAAAAGAGCCAGAAGGAGGATCCAGGGAACTACAGGCCTCTCAATCTGACCTTGGTGCTCAGGGATACTGTGGAGCAGATCATCTTGAGGGCCATCATGAGACATAAGCAGAACAACCAAGAGATCTCTGCTAGCATCAGTTTAGGAAAGGCAGATCCTGCTTGATTAACTTGGTTTCCTTCTCCAACCAAGGTGACAGGCTTAAGGGTCAGAAAAGACCATGAATTTTGGTGTGGTTTCCCACAGCATTCTCCTGGAGAAACTGACTGCTCATGGTGTGGACAGGTGCACTCTTCATTGGGTAAAAGCTGTCTCAATGGCTGGCTCAGAGCGTGGTGGTGAATGGAGTTAAATCCAGCTGGGGGACAGTTACAAGTGATGTTCCACAAAGGTCACTGCTGGTGCCAGTCCTGTTCAATGTCTTTATTAATGATCTGGATGAGAGGATTGAGAGCACCCTTAGTAAGTTTGTAGATGACACTAAGTTGGGAGTGTTGGTCTGATAGACAATAAGAAAGCTGGATCAATGAGTTGAGGCCAATTGTATGAGGTTCAACAAGAAGTGCCAGATTCTACATTTCAGTCACAACAACCCCATGTAGGGACAGAGAAAGACTTGGGGTAGAGAAAGTCTTGGCTGGAAAGTGACCCAGAGGAAAATAAGCTGGAGGTGTTGGTTGACAGTCAGATGACTGAAAACCAGCAGTGTGCCTAGATGGCCAAGAAGGCAAACGGCATCCTGGCTTGTGTAGGAGATAGTGTGGCCAGCAGGACTAGGACAGTGATTGTCCACCTGTACTAGGCACTGGTGTGGCTACCCCTTGAAACCTGTGATCAGTTTTGGGCCTTTTACTACAGGAAGGACATTGAGGTGCCAGAGCAGGTCTAGAGAAGGGCAACGGAGCTGGTGAAGGTTTTGGAGCACAAGTCTCAGGAGGAGTAGCTAAAGGAGCTGGGGTTGTTTAGCCTGGGCAAAAGGAGGCTCAAGGGGAGACCTTATTGATCTCTACCTGACAGGATGTTGTAGTGAGGTGGGTGTCAGTCACTTCTCTCAAGTAGCAAATGATAGGACAAGGGGAAATGGCCCCAAGTTGCACTATGGGAGGTTTAAATTAGATACTAGGAAACATTTCTTCACTGATAGGATGTTCAGGCATTGGAACAGACTACCCATGGAAGTGGTAGAAGTGCCATCCCTGAAAGTGTTCAAAAGGCATGAGGATGTGGTTCATGTTTTATGGCTGGACTTGATGATCTTAGAAGTCTTTTAGAACCTAAACAATTTTGTGATTCTATAAAAAGGAGCTAGCAATACTTAATAAAGGTGTTTATTTTTACATATTTTTGTGGCCCCATTATTTCACTTTTGGTTATCATTGCTAAAGTAGGTCATTATTCTATTTTATAATATAATGCCATGGTATGTGACTTCCTATCTACTTAAGATGCATATTGTAGAGGAATGTGCCCCAGGGGGTATTTTCACGTACTAGAAATGACTTTCCATATCTGATAAACTGCTTAGGTTTGAATAGTGGAGCAATTTCCTTTCCTTTCCTCCTCTGAAATGGACCAAATACACTTTATATAGTCTAACTAAAACAATTTCAAGGTAGATTAGAAGTGTATGCTTGCTTTGGGTGAAATTCACTTTCCAAAACCTCAAAGAGATTTAGACACAGCACGGATATTGTAATTTTCTGCACACTAGTACACTTTAATTCTTCTGTTCTGAGTCTGAAGTCAATGGAGCACACTTTACCAGTTCTCCTAATGAGCAGCTAGTACTGACAGCTAGAAACTGTGTGTCACCACTACTAATATGGGCTATACAGTACCATATATATGAAACTTGACAGTGGATTTGTGTCAGTTTCTAAACCCCAGGAAAATAAATAGGATTAATTATATAATAGATTACTTGGTTTAAATGGCTACATATTTGAGGATGAAAGTCTATTCTCAGCTGTATATTAAACACAAAAATATCACCTATGAATCCTATTTATATTATCACTTTAAGATTAGGCATTTTTAACAACCTGTTAAGTAAGTCCCCTGCTATGATATTCCCCCTTGAAAATTATTTCTCTAAATTCACGGTGAATAAATAACTCAGATGCTGGGAAATCAGTTATCTTTTAATATTGTAGATGTGATCAACAAACACAAAGTTCCCCATGTATGGAGAGTTTGGGCATAATTTCCAGTATACTGGTAATGTAACAGTACAGCTGTACAAAAACTGTTGTAGCTCATTGATGCATGATTAATATTAATTGTTTATGTGATATATACTGAGTGAGACATTAAAAAAGAACAATGATGATAGATCCATTTAATTCTTATCTTATTGCTGATGTTTAAATCTTATTTGAGTAAAAGTTTGGTTGCAAAGTTAAATTGAAGTTTCTTCCTATTATTAGAATGCCCTCTTCCATATTTACAGTTCAAGGTTACATATCTGTTGGGCATTATCTCATGGTAGAAAAAAATTCCACTCCCCATTAATTAAATTAAAGTGGGTTTTTTTTATTATCAAGCATAGGACTGTTTAAAGCTCTATTATCAGGTGATGTAACCAGTTCTTTTTTAAGACATAAACCAGCAATTTTCCTCATAATGTTTAAGTATTGAGCTTGTAAAAATTAATTGGTGGTGTTTTTGTCTTGTTTTGTTTGGGTTTTGTTGGGGTTCCTTAAATTATGTAATTTTGTACCCATTATGACTGCTTCTAAGTTTAGATGGAAAACTAGGTCCTGGTCATATAATTTGCTCCACTTACATTTTGCCTTTATTTTTTTTCAAAGCTTCATTTATAGACAGAGGGAGTTATTGGTCCACCTATTAATATTTTTCTTCCATACATCTAAATTAACACTGGTTTTGCAAAAAGATAGAGACACACAAATTCATTAAATTGACAAATACATATTCCTATTTGTAATTTTATTAAAGAAGGAGGGAGGCAGAATCTACTGAGCTCAAAGAACAAAGCACAAGGATAAGACACTTGATAAAATATATTAGTATTCATAAACAAGACTCTAGAGTTTCTAAGAATAAACCTGAACAAGACATGGCACTTGCGTAAGCAAAATGGAATGTACAGGTTGGTGCAAAACAGTTTTATTGGTATGCTGCTTAACCTCAAGGAGAGAAGAAGAAAAAAATACTTCTCTAGAATTCTTTATGACCTGCTATGCTGCTATTGCATATTTGCTATTGCAAATATTAATGACTTGGGTGCCTCATTTAAATGTTTGATGAAGGCTTATATAGGAGCAATTGAATAAATGTTTCTGGTTAGGCCCAGAATTTAGAAAGTGTCTCAATAAACTGTAGTAGTGTTCTGGAAAAAAAATAAGAATGATATTATACAACACAAGTTTCTATACTTGAGACTAAATGAGTAGTTCAGCAAGTGCAAGTGAGGAAGCAACTAATCAGGGGTAGTTAACAGAAAAGGACATAGATTTTATTGTGACACAGCAAATATGAAACTAAGATATGCAATTGCAAAGGAATCAAAGATCATATTGGGGTTTCTGAACAAGATGGGAACCTGAAAGCAGTAATAATAGTCCTTCCTTCCAACCACTAATTTTGTTGTAGTATTTTCCACACTGTATACAGTTTTGTTCCCTGTAAATGCAGTGCAGTGGACCAGTTAGAAACACTGACAAAAGCAGTTTTGAGATACTTAAAAATCATCCAGAATAGAGTGGACTGGGGGAGACACATGAAAATCGACAAGAGTGGTTGAAGCTGAAAGGGACCTCTGAGGGTCTTCTAGCCTAACCCTCTCCCTAATCAAGCAAGGCCACCTATAGCTGTTTGCCTTGGACCATGTGCAGAGAGGTGGATACCTTCCAGGTGGGAGACTCCATTCACTCACTGAACAGCCTGTGCTTATGCTTGGTTATGCCCACAGTAAAAAAGTGTTTGCTGATGATCAGAGTGAACACCCTGTGTTTCAGTTTGTGGCTTTTGTCTCTGATTCTGTCAGTGGTCACCACTGAATAGAGCCTGGTTCCATCTTCTTTGCACTCTTCCTTCAGATCTTTACATACATGTATAAGTTCTTCCTGTGACATCTCTTCTCCAGGCTAACCTGTTCCAGATTTTTCAGCCCTTCTTCATGTGGCAGATCCTTCAGTCTCTTCATCATCTCCTTTTATTGGATGGTTTTCAGTTTGTCCATGTGTCTCTTGTACTCAGGAGCCCAGAACCGGAGACGTTACATCAGGTATGGTCTCACCAGTACTAAATGGAGGGTAGGAATCACCTCCCTCAACATGCTAGCAGCACTTCTCTTAATCCAGCCCAAGATACCATCAGCCTTTTCCACAATGGAACACTGTTAGTTCAATGTCCACCAGCACTCCAGGGCTTTACCTGTCACGCAGTGTTACAGCTAAGAAACTGCAAATCGGAGGGTAGCTCATTCCCAGGTGTAGGACCCTGACCTTTTGATGTGATGTGATCACTTCATGTGATTCTTGTCAGGCCACTCCTGCTTGTCAACATCCTTCTGGATGGCAGCACAATCCTCTGTATCAGCTGCTCCTCCCAGTTTGGTGTCATTGGCAAACTGGCTGAAGGTGCACTCCACCCTTCATCCACATCATTAATGAAGATGTGGAATTAAATGGATGAAGTAATGACCCCTGGTGTACATTGCTATTTACTGGCCTCCCACTAGACTTCATTCTAGATCATCATCCTCTGGGCCTGGCCATTCAGCCAGTTTTCCACCCACCTCACCTTCTGCTCATCTGGCCCGTACATCAACAACTGCTTTATGAGAATCATACAGGAAACAGTGCAGTAGGCAATATCCACTGCTCTGCCCTCATCCACCAAGCTGGTCACCTAATTTTAAAAGTTTATCAATTTGGTCAAACATGACTTTCCCTAGGTGAATCTATGCTGACTCTTCCTAAAGATTTTACTGCCCTTCATGTGCCTGGAAACAGTTTTCAAGATTCGCTGCTCTATCACTTTTGCAGGAACTGAGATGAAGCTGAATGATTTGGAGCTTCCTGTGTCCTCCTTCTTGGCCTTCTTCAAGAAAGGAGTGACATTTAGCTTCCTGCATAATATTTATTCAGTTGTTCAGAAGATTGTTTTAGAGAGAGGAATAAAAACTCATCTTTATGTACTCTGCAGGTAGAAGAGTGGTGATTGTCAATTGCCATAAGGCTGTTCAAGGCAAACATCTGACTATTTTCTAACAATAACAGCAGCTAAGCCATTAAAGTCTTCCTGAGAGGACTTCAAAATATGTCAGTCTTTTGGAAAATATTGTAAAATGCATCATGACTGGCACCAAATAAAATAAAACTTCCTAGCCATGTATGTATGTCTGAAGGCATTCAGGTACAGGTTAAGCTTTATTCTTTTATGGCTTCTGGTAGTGTCTATTTTAGCCCTCTTAGTAAGGTACTACACTTTGGTATATCTCTTAAATCATAAAGTGAATCAAATGTAAGTCTTGAATCAGGTAAAGTAGTCCAAATGTGATATATTTATTCTAGAATTATGGAATATCATCTAGAAAGAGTCTGGACATTGCTATCAGTAGAAGTCATTGGATGATCCCATCTTGCTAGGCAAGAAGAAAAGAGAAGAAAACTGTCTGAGGTACAGATTGATGCAGGGCTATGAGAAACATCATGCCTGCTATGTTACACAGGTCAGTATTTTTAAAATTAACAATAACACACAACGGGTACAGATTCCTCATAAATTTTGTATGTGATCCATCAAACTGATATATGGATATAACCTATGGCTCATTGTCTCCCTCAAGTGGACAATACAAAAAAAGGGATTTGTTTCTTTTAAACAGATTTTTTGTGTTTATTCCATCCTACTTTGACTCATTCTTCTGTTTGAAGGGACATGGCTTGATACATGTAGCCAGTTTGGCCAAGAATATGAATATACAAGGTCATCATTAAAAGCTGTGAAAAGACAACATTTGGGAGGATTTTCCTTGGCCAAAATAGCAAAAATTTTTTCTTTGGCCATGATCTGCACCAAAAATCTTTATGTCATAGCAGTAGGAGACAGATTTCCTGAAAGACCACACAGTGTTTTTCACAACTGCAAGAGACTTACAAAAAAAAAAAAAAAAAAAAAAGGCTGGCAGAAAGAACAAAAAACTCAGTTGTCTGCAATCTGAAGTCCCAAAGGTTTGCTTGAGTGTTTTCTGTGGCAGGGCACAAGCTGTGAACTACTCATCTTGAACAAATGTCAGTACTCATATTTAGGTCATTAAATTGGACAGAACCTGTTTAGGGCTATTAAGTCACAGCATCCAGAATCCCTAAAAGATTGTTATTTTGGTTGGTTTGGGGTCTTTGCAGATCTGGCATTATAAAAAATGTTTGATGGAAACTCTTTCAAAAGACCTTAAATTCTGTCAGTGTTTGTGTTATCATAGCTGACTTGAATTGGAAGACGAAGCAGGAAAGAAAATAAGTATTAAATATTCATATTTACAAGGTGCTAATGATAGATTTCTGTGGGGAAAGGATGAATCTGTCATCCTTTGGCAATTTCATTTTGGAAGGCTTAAAGGACTTGGGCTACAAGTTTCCATTACTCCTAACTTTGAGGTGTAAATGCACCTAATGGGAATGTAAAAAACCCAGAAAATTTAATTTAAAAGGTTTAGAAATAATGCTGGGAAAACCATTCTCACAAAGATCTTTGCAAATGTATTTACTTTTAATGGGCATTTATTGGCATTTATAAAAATTATTTAAAATGGCTTGTATAGAGATGACATGCCTATTATTATCCAATAAATTTATAAATTGTAGTAAAAATAGTCAAGAATAAAAAAGAAGCAAGCAAATGAAGAAGTTTGGGGATGTTGCTTTTGTTTGTTTTCTTTTTGTTTGTTTCTTGGTTGTTTGTTATTGTTGTTTTGGTTTGGTTTTTCTTGTTACAGCTCAGGACCTTGTGTAGCAAATTCTCTGGTACCTCTCATTTTGGATGCTGGCAAATTGGGTCTGTGCTTTCCTTTTTCTTTCTAGTGGTCAAAAGTGATAAAGTTCCAAGTTCCTTCAGTGTAATTTGGAAGAAACACGAGTTTTGTAAACATAGTAAACACGTGTTTTGCAGTACTCAACACTTGAGAAATTACCATCATAGACTTCCCATTATGTCCCTGACTTGCAGTGTGATCATAGGCTTGTTGATCCAACATTCCTGCTCCAAAATTCTTCATTTAAATACTAATGAAACACATGCAAAGTCCCTAAATACCCTGAACAATAGCTAACAATAGGTAAGGATAAGCATAGGTGTCACTGAAAACCTCTTTCTTGTCAGAGAGGACCTCATTCTTTGTAAACTGTTGTGGGCTGAGGAAAGCATTGAGAATTTCACGTCTGGACAGAAATGTAACCCAGGCAACAAGGGAAAAGGCTCTACATCAATGTAGTTGAGTTGAAGTGACTACATGAGGGTATTACACAAACTGTCTGCAATGTTAGAACCATACCCCTTTTCTTTCCCTGCCTTCTTTTCTGTCATCTTAGAGTGACACCTTTGGCTCATATCTTTTTATGTTTGACTTGCTGTCTGCTTGTTCTCTGGTCAGAAACTCTGCATAGTAAGTAACAATGCAAAAGCAGTCAGATAATAAAAAAAAAAAAGAAAAAAAAAAGAAAGAAATCACCGAATCGGTGCTTGCAGCATTAACCTGCCTCTCCTTCCTCGGAAATCGTGGAGATGACCTGGTTCGTCCCGTGGCTGTCCCCTCCACTCCTTTCCCTCCTGCAGGATCTTACAGAACTCAGCTTTCCAAGATATTGTTCCACTCATTTTTCCACCCGGAGAGTGCCCGCTTAGTCCTGGAGAAGCAGCCTCCGGCCCAGCTCCCTTCCCCTCCCAGGGTGGCATGAAACGCTTCGCTTTAGCAGTGCGTTTGCTTTTAACGAGAGTTATCTCCATTACCGCTTCAGGCAAATGAACTGACTAATGAGTTTTTTGTCGGCCATGGAAGTGTGCTGCAAGTAATTAAGGGATGTGCTGTGGGACCGATTAAGCTGCAAGTCACAGCGGCCGGAGCCCAATCGCTGCGAGCCCGCCGCAATCTGTGCCGCCTGCGCTCGGCTCCACAATGGGATCATTGACTATTTATTTACTTCGCACAACAACTCTGCTGTTTATTTAATTATAGGAGCTTTTCAGTCACCCACCCCCACCCGCTCCAGCCCCATCTCTTGGACGCTTTTTGAGTCCTCCCCTCCCGCCTCTGATAACTGGTTGGTCGCTTGGGTAAATGAAGCGGGGCAACGCCTGAGCATCCTTTGTGGGGTACGGGCTGCTTCCCCCGGCGAATCCGGGAACGGGAATTTTCCGTGAGGGAAAGACGAGGAGACAGGGATTTTCCTGTCAAATTGCTCATCACATCTGCCTGGAGGTCAGACCTCGAGAAGGCTGCACTGTGGAGGGTGAGGGGCGCAGGGGAAATCCTGCAGCTCTTCAAGGCATGTCCGAGCCACGAAACAAAATCGGGAGAAGCTCAGAAGAGGCGAAGAGACGCCTGTGGCGCTGCGGGGGCGAGTGCGGCTGGGCGAGGGAGGGAATCATTGGCACTCCCGCAAGGCGGGGCGGACGGCACATTTCCCAGCCCAATCCAGCAGGGAGGCCTCGGTCCTTTCACCGGAGGCCCCATCTCCCAGCGTCCACGCTCAGGAGAGAGTCGGGGGCTGGAGGGGCGGTTGGGGGAGATGTGGTCGCCCATTCCCTGGATCCTCTTTACAGCCTAGGGAAGTGCCCGGGCTTAGTACCCCCTAGTTCAAGGAAGGAGCTGGAGCAGACGGGTTTCAGCATGACAACAAGCCGAGAAGCAGCCGAAGCTTTTTCTAGCACTCTCGCAGGCTGAGATAGGAGCACTCCACTCACCCCCGCACCCACGGGGAAAAATGGGAGCAGGCAGGGGTCTCTGGAGCAGTTTCACGGGCGGCAGGATCCAGCTCCCACTTCCTCCGCGTTCACAAAACGGGCTCGGGGACCTCAGTTAGGATCTTGGACTTTTAACGCTGTGAATACTCGCTGTCCGGCGAGTTCGGGCTCTGCAGGCGAGGGCGTGGGGGGAAGCCCTGCGCACACCGGTGGCCGGCAGGCACCGGCAAGACTTGGCGGTGTGGGCAGCCGGCAGTGGCGGCCGTAGAGAAAGCGGGTTTCTGCTCCTTTAAAGGGCGCTGTGCAGCGCTCCCGAAGGGAGGCGGATCTCCCTCCTTCCTGCCGTCCCTCCATCCCTCCCTTCTTCCCTCCCTCCCTGCCTCCCTCCTTCTCTCCCCCCTCGCTCCCTCCTTCCCTCCCTCCCCGCTTGCCGCCGCCGTCAGTGGTGCCCGGACGCCGGCTGCACCGCAGCCCGGGCTGTCCCCGGCGTCCTGCCACCGCCCTTCCTCCCCCGCCTCCGCCTTCCTCTCCCTCCCCGATTCCCCTCCCGCAACTCAAGGTAGGAGGATGTCCCGGGGTCTCCGGCTGGCCGCCACAGCCGGAGGGGTTGCATGCCGGTGAGGGGCTGGGGAGGGCCGAGGGGGGAGAGCGGGGCGGGGGATGCATCGTGCCCGCGCTGTGCCGAGAGCTCACACCACGATGGCTCTTGGCCAGGCGTCTCGGGGCAAAGGCGGGCGCTGAGCTGGCCGACCCGAGCGCTGTTGCCGCCCGGGTCTGTCCCTCACTGTGGGGAAAGCAGACCTGTCGGCTTCCTGTCTCCCTTCCATCGCTGCTCCGCATCGTCAGAGCCGCTGCTGTCCCCACGCTGAAAGTGGGAAGAGGGAGCAAGAGACCAGGGCAGCGCAGCCCCTAGATATCCCTCGCCAGGTGCCCTCCCGGTAGCCCGGAACTCCCTCCGGCAGTCGGAGTGTTGTTCCCGAGCCGGGCTCAGGGAGGCCAAACCGGCTGCCTTAAGGATGTGACCCCGCTCTCATGGGGGAGCGGAGGTGAGAACCGGGCTCTAACTTCGCTAGAGTTGTGGGTGGACAACAGTGTCTACTTCCGTAAGGTCTCCTCCTGCCTCTGCCCGGCCCCCACAGTACGGCGCAGCCAGTCCTCCTTTCTGCTTATCGGCAGCCCTGTCATTTATTTCTGAACAAAATCGGCATTCTTTGGGTGAGCATCCGCAGCTAAAGTAGCCAGGACGCTGACACTCTCTGGAAAGAGAAAGACATTCCTGCCTACGGAGTGGAGGCATGATAGCAAGAGCCGTGCGTGCACTAAGAAGGAATGAATACATTGTAATGGAAAAGTCTCTTCACATTCTGTTTAGAAACTTATGGGAGAGTACATCAGGAAAAGCTTAAAGCATCATAATTTTCCTCCCAAAATCTTGCACAGCTTCCCCAACCCCAAAGGAAGCTGAAGGGACCAAAGGCTGATCTGTAGATCATGTGAAAAGTATTTGTTTTTGCTGCTTTAAACTTGCTAGGAAAGTGCATTGCTGTGATAGTCAGAAGTGCCTGAACAATAAAGTCTATTGCACCCTCACTTCATTAATTAGTCTTTCCGCTAGCTAAAAATTAATTACCATCTTAAAATGTCGTTAATCATTGGCGCAGCAGAAACTTGGTTGTAAATTTGGACTGAGATAATACTAAACAGAGAAGGACCTATGAGGTTTTTTTTGTAGCTGGTGGGAGTGAAATGCCAGTGGGCCGCAATGTGTTTTAAATGATAATATCAACATTCATTTGAATACTTTGGCAAATGTTTTAGAAGGGAGGACTGCTACTGCTTTGTCAGCAAAGCTGCAATATTTGATTCTAGAGATTTGGAGATGCTGGTCAGGTGTTGCAGTAAGCTGTGGCTCTCCTCACACCAGATTGCAACAGCAGGAGGACTTGTGGTGGCATGTGAATCCGAAACGTTTGCAAGGATTTGCTGAGAAATGTCCGAGAAACATTTGGAGGTCCATATGTTATACATACATTAAATTTATAGCAGCTGCTGTGAGAGGTCAAAATAGTAGATTATGTGATATAAAAACCTCACTATCTGTTCTTAGAGTCATAGCTATGACCTGAAAATAAAAGCCCATTCCTTTTTAAAGTAATATGATAAAACTATACATCCCAGTAGGTGGCAGCTAGCTGGAACTGGGTTAACTTTTATAATGATAACAGCACATAAAAATTAAATCTGATGGAAAAAGCTCCTGATATAGTAAACTAATCAGAATCACATACCTCTCCTTTCCAAATGAAACATTGTGTACATAATGTACACCATTTATACTTGACACACAGCTAAAACCGTAGTAGGTTTTTATTACTCAGAAAAGATGTAAGGCCTCAGACTGTCTCTTCTTCTTTCCCTGTCTATAGCTGGATTACTATTTTTCATATCAGCTACACTTGAACAGAGTTCTGCGCATTAAAGATGTCCTTGTGTATTAGAGATGTGTTACCACCGTGTCTACAATAGATGACCAAACAAATCATAACGTATATCCGAGGAATTGTAGATTTCCCAGCTGATGATCACTGAAGTGTAGAGGGCATTTTCATACAGACTTTAATACTAAAAGAGCTGTGTAACAGTGGTGACAAGATCCCAAAACAGAAGACCAGCTTATCTAGTATGACATTATATTAGGGATTTCCAGACTTTGAATTGTACATGTCACAGGGAAAGAAATGTGAAAGGCATTAAGAATATTTACCTTTTCATGATGAAATCAGTCTGGAGGGTGCACAAAAGCATCTTTTTCATGAGGAAGAAGTGGCGTTAAAGTCCAAATAACAGAAAAGCAGTCTAGGGTGAGGAAGACCGAGGCTTTAGTCAATTATATAGTCTATAAGTGATCTTCAATCACCAAATATTTAGTGAGTTCTAAACATCTGATGCCTTGTAAGATTTGGGGTTGTTTTTTTTTTTTTTTTTTTTTTTTTTTTTTTTTTTTTTTAATAAAAGGGATTAATATTCTTGAGAAAATATTTCTGTGTTAACTACTACTTTTTTTCAAGGTGGGAGCAAGGGTTTGAAAGAAGGGGGGAGGGATGTTAACACAGAGCATTAGGTGGTGTCTGATAGTAGATAAGGAGGACATCGGTACTTCTGAACCCAGGAAATGCCATAAAATAGCTGGCTAGCTAACATAATAAAGGGTGTAATATATATCTTTAAAGACGCCGATAACAGATTTTAATTTCCTTTCCGCACTGTGGAGTGACTGGAACGGGTGGAGAAGCCCCGGCGCACCCCCGGAGCGCGGGGGCGGCGGGAGCGCTGTCCGCGGTGCTGAAGGGGCCGCTCCGGGCGCTGTCCGCGGTGCTGAGGCCGAGCCGCCGCCGGGGGCTGCCGCGGGGGGAAGGAAACTCGGTGTGAGCCTCAGGCGTCAGACCAGGGGCTGCAGCGTGGGCTGCTGAGTGTTTAATAGTAACAGGAACTAACCACAAGTTGCTTTATGATTCCAGTTCTAAACGCCTCCGTGAGTTAGGTGCTCTGTTGGGCTGAGATTACAGGTAGCTGATTTTTTTTTTTTTTTTTCAAGAGACATTAGAAAATCAAACTGATAACAGGAGTCATTTTGTCCAAACGTTGTGTCTTGCTTAATGTGCTAAACCTGACGACGAATATTATATTTTAAAAACTTCTCACCAAAACGAAATTAAATAAATAAAAAAATCCTGTTAGACAGCATCTGAGAATTCACAGTTAAAAATTATCTAAATAATATCCTTTATTTCAGCAGCACCAGGGAGGAAGGCAATGAACTTTCACAGAATGTACGTGTGTTGGTTTTATTTCTCATTGGATTAAGAAAAAAAAATATAAACGAGTGGAAAAGAATAAATGAAATAGTAAATAGAAGAAGGCATTTCTCTGCATTTTTTACTGGGAGAATATTCTAAGAGTGAACTGAAGGAGTCGCTAGATATCCTTGCTTTTAACACTAGGTGTTCTTTTTAAAGTGCTCCAATAGTCAAATCGTCTGATTGAATTCCCTGCTAGACTGCAGAACTAGCCATTCATGATACTTATTTTTGACACTGCAGTTATGCCTCCATCTTAAGGAAAAAAAAAAATCAATGATGTTTAATAATCCTCTCTCAGAATGTACATTCCTTTTCATCAACATTTTACAGTGTTTTAAGTAAAAGTGTGCAGAGGAAACCAGTAAGGCAAAATGATAAAAAGTTACTGTGAATTGCGATCACTTCTAGGGATGCAGAGCACAAACGCCACAAGTTATAATTCTAATGCTGCTGTTACTTATTTACAGGTCTACAACACACAGGTGTAAATTAAGAATAAAGTGTAACTCACCTCGGCCATGCTCTGCTTCTGATAGATTTCACAGCGTGTTCTCATTAGCTTGGCATCATTGGTATTTATTTCTGTAAAGTCAGGTTTATTCTATGTTCTTCTGTATGTATCTGTAGGGGAAGTCTCCCAGTGATATTTTCTTTATTAATGAAATGCAAAGGAGGGAGATAAAGGAGGCAAAAGATGTCTGTAGGCAGAATGCAGGAAAAAAAATAATTCATTTTCCTGATGAGAAATATAGGAATAATATTTCAGTGTTTGTAGTAAAGCTCAAGAAGGTTCAGCAAATCCTGACTTAGATTGCAAAGTCTGACAGTCCTGCTTTAATGTATTTCAGTGGATGCAGGCACACAACTAACTGCATTTCCAAGGAAAATCTAAAGTAGTCCACGAAATGGGTTTATCTTCTTTGGAACATTGGTCAAAAAACAAGTCTGCGGCTGCATTTGCAGATGCAAACTCCGTATCCCATTATTAAATTGGAAAATGCTGTTGTTCTCACTGAGGACAGCAAAATGACAAACTCCATAGATCATAGTACAGAGAACAGCAACATTTCCATAATACTGGAGTGAAAGGAAAGCAGAGTGCAAAATAAGAGAATGGCAGAATAAAGTGAAAATCATAAACTAGTAAATCCCGAAGTTACTGTCTTTTAAGCAACACTGAGATTTCAAGCAACTTTAGCGAAACAGGTCTGTGCATTCAACAAGGTTGTTCCAGCGCTGCCGATTCCTGTTACCTTGCAAAAGCAACCTGGTGCTCTGTTATCACTGGGTCCGGAGCAAGTTCCTAGGGACAGTCAGTATACAAGCCATAGCATTTATCCTACTTCCTGCATTAAAATGAGTAACAGTTAATGATTGTAAATATCATTATATTTTTCTTTTTTTTTTTTTTTTTTTTTTTTTCCAAACTTGAACGTTACTCTGATAACCTGCATGAATTTCTTGTGCCTTCTCTTTCACAACTCTAAAGCTAATGATCTGGACCCAAGCAGTCAGCTATTAAAACACAGGAATTGATTTTCACACAACCTATTCCCTTCTCCCCACTAGCAGTAAGCCCCCCGCCTCCCCCCCCCCGCCCCCCGGCCCCTTATAGCTATTGTTCAGAACAACTGAATAACTGATAACAATAAGAAGCATGTAAATTAAACCGAGCTGGTTTCTTTTCCACCGACAAAGCTGGGCGATCAGATCGGTTGCATAATAGAAATCGGGAAGGCTGTCTGGCAGGCAGCCTTAAGCAGAGAAGAGCTATCTCAATTTCTCTCACTTAATCTTGGCTTCGCGTCAGAAGCTGTGCAGCAGTGCAGTAGAATGGGAGCACGGCAAAAGCTTCGCCAGTGAAGCGGCGGGTGCTCGCTATGTGGCGGTACCTCAGCGATTTCTCGAGCTGGATTACCTATTGATTTTCCTCCTTTCTCGCCTCCCAGGTTTACTCGGCTGGACATTGTGTGTGTTTGGATTTCTCAAGGATTCTCCCCCGACTAACATGGATGTCCCACCATTCCTTGCAGTTGAAGGTTGCTCCTTGGCGCAGTGAATGAAGAACATGCAGGGATTGCTAATGGGTTTGGGAAGCGTAGACTCTCTGCTCTCTCTGTGACCATGCCGTGATCGTGTCTGAGGGCCATCAGTTTACGTATCCTCATTCTCACCCTACCGGGAAACCTGACGGCTTAGAAGGGGGAAGTAAGGCAGCGCGTGTGTGCATAGAAACATCATGAAGATTATTTCCCATATTGTAACTAATTCAGTCTTCAGATGCACCATTAGACTCCTTCTTTGCTTACTGTGGATTGGATATTCTCAAGGAACCACACATGTTTTAAGATTTGGTAAGATTTCCGGACACTTTTTTCATTGTGTGTTTAAGCCTGAATGTGATATGCATAGGGTTGACTCAGAAGGGGATGCTGGGGGAGAGCTGGGACGTGCTACCAGAGTCGGGCAGCGAAGTCCTTCTTTATTTTGCATCCGGAGGGATGAATTGCTGTGTGATTTCTTTTTTTTTCTGTGGCTGCTGCACATTGTAGCCGTAGTAACGGCACGATGGTGATGATAATTATAATAACAAAAGAAAAAATACTGGCAAACGCGGTTGCCTACGGCTCTGCGCAGCTTGTGTGGCTTCCTCGTAATTGTTTCCATTGTTTTGCTTTATTGTTTCCATAGTAGGGGGAAGCATGGCTAATACGGCGCTTGATCAGTTAAAAATCTGTCAAGTTGTTGTTAAGTTTCGCCGCCCGTCGCTGATCCCCCTCCCCCCCACCCCGAGCCGATCCCGCGCGGGCGTAACGCTGTGATTTGAGACCTTTGGGCTGATTTCCCTTGAAGTATCTGTCTGTTTGCTTGACACTTGAGTGGCGTTTAGGGTTAGAGAAGAGATGATCTATGTCTTGAGCGGTGCTCGGGGAAAAGCTTTTGCTGTACCTTTGGAAAGCACAGCTTTTCTATGTGAGGAAAGTTGTAGGAGTTCCTCCCTCTCCCGGGAAAAAGAAAAAAAAAAAAAAAAAAAAAAAAGAAAAAAAAGAAAAAAAAAAAAAGCAGATCAGAATGACATTTCAAGAATAAAGAGGGTTTAAAGTCTAAAGGCTATCCCAGCTGGACCAGGTCACTAACCTTAAGAGCTCTGCCTGTGCAAGCGCGCGTATGTCTAAGCAAGCAAGCGAGGGATAAATTCCAGCCGCTCCATCTCCTACAGAAGTTTTACAGTGAGGAAGGGCAGGACGCAAAGTTCGGAAAGCAGGTCCGAAGGGATCTGTGCGGCCGGGGTGTCCTTCGGTGCTGGTCCGGGGCGAGCTAGGATGGGAGCCCGGCATCAGCCTCCTCCTGGTCGCCCGGGTACCGCGGACCAGCCGCAGCGGAGGGCGGCCAGGAAGGGACAGGCTGAAAATTGTTCCCCCATACAAGAGGCATCCTGTGTGCCTGCCGGCAGCACGGGTAGAGGGAGGAAGAGCTGATCTCCCGCATTCGCCCTGTCCACGATAAACTGTGGCAGCCGCTGCATTCATTTCTGTGGGGCACAGAAATCGCTTGCCTTTGCTTGGGAAAAATGCCTTGGTTTGTATCTATTTTAGTTTAAATCAGCACCCCCGCACACACTTTTATATGGAGGGGAAGGTGAGTAATGATTAAAAAGTCACCAGGCTGTTACCAATCTCGTGTGCTGAATTCCTAGCAGCACTTTTTTTTTTTTTTTTCTGCTTCCATCTGGTCTAAAGGTGGTGCTTAAGGCACGTTGCTCTTAGCAACCGTCCTCGGGAATGCCTGTTTCTTTGAACATGGCTAAACGGGCCCATACATCACTGTGGGGTCTATTTTGCAATCAGTCTGATATAATCATGGCCGTGAATTTAGTGCTAGGGTGGCTGTAATCTGGCACTGGCCAGCTGTCTGTCTTTCCACGGGCCCGAAAGTCTGTCTCTAGCAGCCTGAGTTACTTTCAGGTATAGCCATGTAAACAAACAGCTTCCTGGTCAGTGCACTAGCAAGAGGCGGACTTTCCTTCTTTAAAGCGGCATTCCTGCTGAATTGTTAGTTCAGTGTAGCTCTGGAGACAGCCCTAGAGACAGCGGTTTGGCAAGCATTAGAGCAATAAATAATCCCGAGGCTGAAAGGTGATGCAGCGGGTCTCTGTTACCAGTGACATGGTGGTGCATGCGTATGTTTTACTGGGCTAACTTCCCAAATGAGTCCTGGTCACACAACTGGCCAACGGGTTGTGCTCTCTCCACCGTTTGAAGCAGAGAAGTAGAAATCCGTTTCTGCACCTCTGCCCTGTCTTTGAAAAGAATTGTCGCCAACCCACCACAGAATATTAGAAGTAGTGGGGAGCAGTTGATAAGTTTACTTTGTTGTGGAGAATGTTAGACGTGAAAGAGCAGGAAGTTTTTGCCCTGCTCATCCGGGCCTGATGCACATCTCTGTTTTAAGGGAAGGAGGATTTAGCTCAGTGCAGGCTAAGTCGCTCTGTCTGCGACCACGAGAGAACTTCCACTCCTTCCCCAAAGGCTGACATCTCTATCTCTGCGTAGGGCATAGCAGGGTGGAGGGAGGGAGCAGGGATTGACCTGAGGAAAAGCTTTGGTTATTTCTGAAGGGGAATTCCCCAGCCCCTCCCGTGGGTTCCCGTGCTGTCAGTCCCTTCGGGATGTCCTTGCGACCAGAAGAACCGGATGCCGTGGAGTCCTTGCCGAGGAGAAGCGAGAGCTGAGGAGATTCCCTCCAGAAGGCAGCCTGCCAGCCCCCGCTCTTCTTCCTCAGCCAGCAGTGCTATGGCAACAGGGGAGAGCTTGAAGCCTGCCAGAGCTGCAACCCCCTCACTTCTCCTGTGCAAATTAGCCACCATGGATTCGCATTGTCCTTCCCACGGCTCCTCTCATTGTTGGGACTAGCCAGCATGTCCTTTCTCTCCCTCTCTCTCTCTAAAGCTACCTTTTAGCAACCACACAGGGAAATCGCACCGCTTGGTTGATCTGTCAGATTCGGGAGGTTATTTCTGTTTGTAACTTACGGAGCAGACACGGAGAGAAGCTGGTGCGATGGCACTGTTCCCTCCCAGCGACACTTGCTTAGGTATCTGGACACCCGCCTGTTGCTGCTGCTGGAGCTGGGCGACCCGGTGGTATTCGGGCATCACACCAGGCGCCCTTCCTGACTGACACAATGCTTCATGGAGGATGCGACCACGCTCTCTCCTTGCCCTATCTGAATAGTTTCCCTCAAGCGAGCCCAGGGAACGCTGAAAGCGAAGTTTGTGTATATGGTACTCGAGAGTGTCAAATGGGAACAGCCCTAAACCATCCATGCGGATAAAAGATAGGTCCCACCTTGGGGAGCCAGAAAAGCAGCAGCCTAGTAGTATTTGTCTCTCCGCTGCGCTAAGTGTGATGGAAACCTTTTCCTTATCACTTGGCACCGAACAAAAGCCAAAATACGTGACCACCGGCACATCCTTTACGTTATCGGGGATCACATTTCGCAGCTTTCCGATTCACTGCTCCTGTGCAAACTCAGACCCACTGCAGCGGCTCCCAGGAAATTCCAGGGAATTCGGCAGATCCAGAGCCCAGCCGATCCTCTACCCCCAACAGCTGGGCACGTCGGGCTGCTTTTCTTAGCTCTGCCTTTACCTTCTGAAGACATCTCAACACCTTGCCCCCGAAATGCTGAATTAACAAGCCATTAAGAGCTGTAAACACCACTAATTGTTCACCTGTGTTTTCACAAACACACCCTTCGTCTTGCCCAAGGCAGAAAGAGCCTGGACTAGTTAAACTCCCTTTTTTCCTCACCTATATGGAGCTTGTATGTTAGCGCTTTGAAGTCTGGAGTGCTCTAAAATACCCTCTTTTATTTAAACTACCCGTTTCCGGCCTTGTCTCTACTGCTGTGAGCAATTCGTCTTTCCTACAGTAAAAGTGTGAAGAGAGACCTGTGACGGGAAGGTGAAAGAAGTTTGGCCACTGTATTTGCTCTCATTATTCGTGGAAATGTGGTGAAAGACTAAAGATCTCCACCGCAGGGTGCTTACATGCTTGATAAGTTTTAACCCACTTTGTGTGAAGTTTTATTTTCTTCAGGACATTCAAGAAGGGCAAAGACAAGTAGAGGCCTACACTTGTAGTTTTGACTTTTTGGTGCTTTGGAGTTTCCTGACTTGAAGCAGATGAGAGAGTGAGCTGAATGTTTTGTGTTACAATGAGCTACAAAGGAAGGGTGTGTGAGCCTATGTGGCTTCTTCCAGCTTAAAAGCAAAAGAAAGTCAAGAGAGAGAAAGTAGTAAGAATGCTTTTCCCCTTGAAAAGTTTTTCCTATTTTTTTTTTTCTAAAAATCTGCCACACCAACTCCTCATGAAGCCTAGCACTTTCCTGTTGCCCTACATTAAACAATAATCATAGCAAATTACACGTTATAAAATCATGTATTCTTTATGATTTAGGGGAAAATCCCCCTCATTTTTCAGCTCCTTTGTGGGAACCCAGAGAGGGGAATTGGTGTGTGCTTGAGTCTTCTTGATGATTTAGCACGGGTTTAATCTGACATACTTCTTAGCTGAGCTCCTTTGTCTCAAACATCTTATCTCCATACAATTGTTTTTATGAGCTTGAGTGTGGCAAAAGTAGAGAAGAGACTGGCTCACTGCATCCACTGCCTGTGGAGGTGACAGCGAGTGTCAAAGCACATGGTTCTGGGATTCAGGAGCGCATTTTAAAATTGTAGCAATTAAAACCAGTGAAGCCATGGCACAGCAGCGGGAGCTAGCTCTCTGCAGATGTGTATGAGAGAAGAGGTCAAATGAAAAATACCTGCTGGGTAATCGAATGCAGTTTTCTTAAGGGACTTGCATTAACCCTTCTGGATGTGTACTTTCTTTCCTTTGGATTTTGCATTGACATGCTTTTAGTAGGCGGAGGTAAGGTTTCTGCCTCTATGTGAGAGAAACAAGAAAATGTTCATGTTTTGTTTGAGTGGGGAAGGCAGTCAAGAGTGTAATGAAAATCTGCAAGCCAAACTCAGGGACCCGTATCTTGGCAAGTCCAGCATTCAGAGCCAATGAAAAATTTACTGCCGAGGAGAAGAGGCTTCAATACCTGTTAACATCCTCACGAAGAGGAGTTCAAAATCAGTCTTATAAACAACAACAGAAATCTTTGAAAGAAGAGTAAGGTTAAGAGCCTCGGGAAGGCAGCAAAGAGGTGAGAAGCATTGTTATTGACTGGTCTAGATTAAACAGCACAGAGGAAGATTTCAATTTGATAACGTCACAACCCTTCCTGTTTTTCTTTGCTGCTTCTGCTGACAATTTTGTAAGGTAATTAAATTGGCTGATTGAAGTCACAGTGGTCATGGGGCGATAAAGACCGTTTGGATTTAATGGAATTTAGAAACAACGCTGCACTGCACACAATTCTTACAGAACGAGAATTTTAATGACTCATTCAGGGTGCTGACTACATAGAACGTCCTGGACGAGTTTAATTGAAAGGGCAAAGCTGATTAGCTGTATACAGTCTTTATTGCACTAGATAGGGGAATTAGACTTATCCTTTTAAAAGACTCATTATTGCATTATCAAGATTTAATGTAGGTTAAGAAAGCTTTCATCCGTGTGGGTTTTCTGGAATATCCCTGGATCCTTTCACCCAGTGTTTGTAACACCAATAGTCTCATAAAATGATTTTCACACAATTGCCTGATGGCTTGTATTCTTACTGACTGCTTATTCTTACTGATAACTTGCTTCTTACTGACTGCCACTTGTCCTTTGAAGAGATGCAATGTTCAAGTAATACCTCCAGTTTAAATGTGGTTGCTGAAAAAAATGTTTTCTGCCACCAGAGATAAGAAACTAGAGAGAGAGAAAAGGAGATGTTTCTAAACTCAAATATTAGAGTTTAGTTGCAGGTTTTTTTTTCCCATTTGTTTATGTATTTATTTTATACCAGAGAAAATCCCTGCAATTTAGGAAAAAAAAAAGCAAACCAGGCATTTTGTAGTAATTGTAAATAAAGCAGATCTTTGTCCCCTACTTAATGTATTTGCCTTGTCTGTTTCTGAGTTTTAACCTTCATCCTCTTTAATCTCTTTCAGAGGAACAATTACTAGAAGGTATGTCAATAATGCAAAAGAGAAAATAGAGGGTGCCTTATTTCCATACTCCTCAATCTGCAAGGCAAAGTAATTTTTCCTGAATAAGCTTTTTATAATGTTATGCTGTAATGTATGTTGGAAGATTAGATTAAACAGTATGATAACATAATGACATAATGTCATTATGCTGTCACATCTGGAATATGGAGAATCAAAGATCACTGTCATATTAATACTTATAATTTTTTGTGTGTGTCCTGTGCCATCCATGCTGTGTTCCCCCCTTCCTTCTCCTCAGTCCTGCCCCATTTCCCCCCCGAGTCCTTTGGTTCCTTTGTTATACATTAATAATTGTCTTGGGCACCTTCAATTTAAACAGCCAAAGCTCTTTGTAATGCAAAGAATACAGAAAAAAAGTGATGATCATTATTCCAATACTGGAACTCAGCCAGATTTGGATAAAGCAGGTGGTATAGTAATGCTATGTAAAACACTTAGCAAACTCAAAAACATAATCTAAATTTCATTTGAAATTACTTATTAATTAATTAAAAGAACCATGCTTTTTATTTCCTTTAGGCAAAATTTAGAAGTGACAAATAGGTGCAATGCTCAAGTCAAGACTGCTCTTACATTGCTGCAAATCTATGCTTTCATCACAGTTTGCAAGTGACTTGGATCAGTCATGATTCAGATTACCTTGAGCATTTTTCTTCTAATCCAAAATGCTACTGAAACACAGTAACTCATCTAAGGATATGTTTGGTAGGTTGTTTTGAAATAAAATACACATTTTTAGATAACAGGGTTTTTTTAAGTGTTTGTATTTCCAGGTGTTTCTGGCTGAGGCATAGGAAAAAAGGTTCCCTGCTGATATTGTGAGTTTAGGCTACAGTAGGAGTAGTTTAAAGCACAGCCACACTTCAGGGTTTAGATCATAAAGTTTGTTCTTAGTACAAAGTAAACGTTTTTTGTTATCAATTCACTGGAAGGTAAACTCATTTATGGGTTTTAGAGACATTTTGGAGAAATACATTAATGCACAATAACTGAATGTGTGTTTTATTATATTGCTATTTCCATTCACAGACTCTTTAAAACCTAATTATTTTAAGAAAGTGGTTATTTAGTTTTAAAGTCAATTGAACTAGGGATGTTGAAGGTGTCTGCCAGTCCTCCATTATGGAAAAAAACCTGTATATTAGAATCATTAACTCTTGTATAAGGCTTCATAACTGACAGAAGAGAGAGCTTTCCTTCTTTGCTGTCAGGAACCGTTGTTTGGGAGACGTGATGTCCTTTTAAATTTAAATTATGGTTACCTTTTTCCCCTCTTCTTTTCTTCTATCTTTATATCTTACTGTGTGTCTCTGATGTCTACTAATTTAAAAATATTTTATATTATTTCAGTATGTATAGCTAAAGGTTAGCATCATAGTTTTGCAGTCAAACAGACAAATGTGGTTTCATGATTGGGCAGAATAATTATGAAGGAAAAATATTTGTTTGTTTGTGTCTTTTCAAAAAATGTTTGTATCTTGATCCCGTATTTGATCCTTTCCTCTCATTTTGTCTTTTTCCTCAATTATTTTGAAATAGTGGAATGGAAAGTGATTACTTATATGAAAATGAATGCATATTTGAATATGTTTTAGTTTGGTCCTTCTTGGAAAGTCATTGTTTTTCTAACATTCTGGGAAAATCCATGGAAAAAGTAAAAAATCTGGAAGTCCTCTTTTCTGTCTTAAAACTAAACTTCTAGTCTAAGCCATGCCTTGAGGCTCCTTTGCAGCATTTGGGGAGTGAAAGAGGCAGAAGGATTAGACAAGGTTGACTTAAGCTGGATAGCTCTAAGATGGCTTAAGTTAGGATAGATGAACCATTTCCCACATGGAATCAGCAATATGGAGAAGTCAAAGTGGACTGAGTAGGGTTTTTTTGTTCTCTCCCCAGGTTTTAGTGTCTATTATGACATATTGAACTCTTTTTTTCTTTTCTTCAGATGAAAATTTAAAATGGAAAGATTAATATATGAATGGGTCATCAGTTTCTTCCTGATATGAAAATACAAAGATGCTGAATCAGATACTGCTCACTGATTCTGCTAAAAGCTTGCCAGCAAGTGGGTGGTGCTTGTTTTCACAATAGATAATCATAGCTAGTCCTGTAAATAAGGACTTGTTTGTGAACACACATATTTAACTGATTACTTACTCTACAGAAATTTATTGAATAAAGTTTATCAAGATTGCTTTGAAAGGTGCAGGAATGTTTCACTCTGAAAGAGTGTCCTGTCTTCATACAGAGCCCTTTATGTTTGTCCAGGACAATATTTCAAATTGCCACATTTCTCTGAATATAGAAATAGCTATTACTTTAAAATGGCTTCTGTCCTAAGGTAGCTGATACAGAATGTAAAACAACTTTCTTTTTAAAAAACAGATACATGATTAGGCAATAACCTGTAAATTTATTAAGGATTAGTTTATTATTGAACTTGCCATCCATTTGGGCTTTTGTCCTCCCCTAGGAGCTAAATATATACCAGCTATTTCAATCAGCTCAAGAGCTAAACATATGTCAGCTATATCAATCAACTCGCATTTATGCTGTTATTTAGAAGTTGCACAATTAGGACATGATTTACCAAAGAGTCCATAATTAAAATAATTACACTAGTAAGCATGAAACATTTATAACAAAATCTGAGTCTCATAGCTCACAATTGTTAAGTGTGACTTTCACTTTTTTAAGCATGCAAGCAAGTATTTTCAACCCTGCCTCAACTGTTCACATTGCAAAACTTTGATGGAACCAGTTATTTAACTTGGAAACCAATTAATTCTTCTATTTCTACCTATATTTTTAGTGTGAGTGCTCGATCATCAGTCAATACCATCTACTGAGATTGTCCGAGATGTACAGTCCTTGAGAGTTTAGTGCTAAGTTGATTTATGATAGTATGTTTTTATCTTTACACCATGGATGATAGGAAACTGTAAAGTTTCTTATATGTAGTAATTCAAAACCACAATTCATGGATCAAATATAGAAATAGATAACTTGCAGTATGCCTTAGGTCTGATTATCCTCTAAATTTCTGTTCAGTTCTGTGGCTTATGTTAATATGAAGAGAAACAAGAATCAAAGCTGTAGCATGCTGTTTAGAAAAAGAGTGGCTTAGATTTCTCTAATGCTAAAATGAAGTAATTGTATCAAATTTCATGGGTGTTTGCCAGTTTATCCTAGGTGTAGTCATTGCCTGCATGAACTGATGATAGAGTACTCTTCCTAAGTTGCATGATTAGGTCCACAGTGATGTTGAATACAATGCACTTCAAGTCAAACCACCTGTGCTGGTCACAATTAGCAAGGATGTTAATTCCAGAACCTGTCTTTCCTTGATTTTTTTTTTTTTCTCCAATTATCTTTTAAAGTCACACTACCATTTTTTACACCTACGTATGTTGGTTACTTATTGACCTTAACAATATGGAGACATGTACTATAAAACAAATTCAACATAATAAAAATAATTTGATTGATGGTGCCTTTTTGGTTTTGATTTTTTAAGTTGAAGATGTTATACTCACTGATTAATGCAGTACAATAGTAGCAGAACAACTTGTTTTACTGATCAAATACTGGAACACAATCAGAAACACTGTACTACGTAACAGAAGCAAGCATGAAGATTACATATTCTGTAACAGAAAACTATTTTCTAAAGAAATAACTTCATTGATATTTGGAACATTTATCCTACAAAGAAGTAAAAGAAGTTCCATGTTATTTATTTGTTAAGAATTTGGGTTAAAAGGTACTTTAGGAAAATTAAAAGCACACAGAGTACTCTAAAACAGTAGAATTAATTTTCTTTTTAAATACTTAATCACAGTGGTTTTTTGTTTTATATACATTAATGGGAATATTCATGTTCATATTTTAATAACAAATATTTGTTAAAAGTTTCATACAGAACTTTTAATAAATTATGCGCATGCATTTGGGTATTAAAATTAATCATTCTTATTTTGTATTATTTCACTTAAGGACTAATATCAGGATTGAGCCTTAGGGAATCTAACTTGTAACCTCTTTGCTATCTAATTTCCACTGTTCAAAAATGTTTACAGTTTTCATGTGTGCTATACTTACAAAGCTGGGTTTTTTTATTCAGATGTTAAGAAGACCTTAGCTCAGCCACCTTTTCAAGTTAATGATTACTCATTTTTAAAAAGTATTTATATACTGCTTAGAAATACCTATTTTCTCTGGTGTTTTGAGGCACCCATTCTTCTAGTCTGTGCAGCAATGAAAGTTTGATGTTTCACTCTCTGAAGATGACTTTTGAAAATATTACTGTGCAAAATTCAAATGGAAGGCCAGTGACTGGTCATAGCTAATTTGAGGGCAAATTTGGAGCTCTTCTTTTTAAAAGAAAGTATCAAGTACTGAGGGAGTATATCTTGCTGTTTTTTAACAACTCTGCTTTTGAACTAGTCCCTTTTCAAGGTTTTTGGTGCTTGCCTTCATACCTTGAGGTGCTGATCTATTTCAGTCAATGAACTACTTGGACAAGCTCCCAGATAGTCCTGACAACACTGTTCTCTTCATTTTGTTGACAGAAAAAAAGTAGATGAGCATTGGAGTTGGTTTGATAAAAATAATGCAGATGAATTCAAGGCCATCAGAGTTGAACAAATAACAGAAAGGAATTGAAAAGAGTTAATGGAAAAAACACTGTTTTCCTAAAAAGGCCATATACAACTGTGCAAATAGGAAGATTTTTGTATCTGTCTAATAAAAATCAAACATAAAGACAATATTTGACAAAATGATGTGATAATTCAACAAAATAAGCATAGCTTTATTTTTTGCTAAACCAAGAATTTGCTCAGTTAAGTCCTTTTTCTTGTTATAGAATATTAAGTATGATGTTTACATAAAGAGCAGAAACATAGTTAAATAATCTGGTTTTGCCTAGATTTGGTCTTTTCTTAGCCTTGAAGGAAGAATGCACTGGGTCAGTTCAGGAGAAGTGGTAAGCCCCTCACATAATTCATCTGTAAGCAACTGAGGGAAGAGAATGGAAATTTGTGAAAGATACATGTGGCTTCTTTGCAGTAATGCTATATGTATTTGTTTGGATGTCCTTGAGAAGGAAAGACAATAAAATATGAGTGTTATTAAGGCTTATCTCTTCAGATCTCGGCAGACTCTATCATTCATGACATTCAATATGCCTTCAGAAACTACTGTGTGACTGTGATACAGCTAAGAAAAATGTGTTCAAAAATGCATTAAATCAGATTTCCTAATGTCTTTTCAAATCTGCCAAAACAATGAAAACTCACATTTAAAGATCATATCAGCATTAGTCAGTCAGAGCATGTTCAGTGTTGTCCATTTGTGACTTTTTGTGTCTGGTCTGGAGATTTCAAATTGGACTGTAGATTTACATTGTTATGTGTTCATCAATGTTCATTAAACACTACTTTTGTTGTAACTTAACATAAGACTGTACCCTATTCTCAAATAAGGAGTGTGGCTTGCTTTTCAGAGTATTTTTCACTCTTTTCATTCATGGGAAGATGCTTGAGTTGGATAAAGCTGTTGTATTTAGCTGTCATGTGGCCTCAGGCACTCTGTTCACAATGATTTCCTTTTTTGTCCTTACTGTCATCTTCTAGTTTATAAGAGAATTGTAACACATATTTTTGGAAGCCTTCCCCACTTTATTTCTACAGACAACTGGTGTTCTACTCACCAGAACCCATCTGATGGCTATAAGGGTAGAAAATTAGAAGTTCTTTGTCTTCTACTGCACTGTGGTTATATACTTAAAAAAGTAAACAGCAGTATTTTCACTAATCTATATTAAGAATTGATTATCATACTTTTGATGATAAGTGCCTTTACTTATTTTTGGCAATAATTTGAATGTCACAAAGTGTTCTTTGTGGCTTGAACAGAGGAACTAGGCAACAATAATTTTAAAAGTACAGCTCTGTGTATACACACACATACACACACACACACACACACACACACACACACACACACACACACACACACAGACACACACATCATTTTTGTGCTGTGGTGACCCAAATGTAGAAAAAAAAAAAAAAGTGGGAGTATGTTTGCTGGAGTTGCCATTAACAAAAACCGGGAGAAGTGCCTGAGGGTGCATCAGGGGTCTTTGATGGAAGGACTCATAACAATTATCCATCTGCTTCCTGACAAGTGGTGTGAGCCTGGGATAGCAAAGAACTGGGAAGGTGGCAGAATTTGTTCTTACAGGGTGTGATCTTCATGAATATTTTCAAAGTGGTCATGAAAACAAAAATTTCAAGCAGGAAACCATGAAATTTAACAAACAACCCACAAAGTCAAGCATGTTTTCGACAGAAAAAAGAGAGAACGCTAGAATTTTCAACCATAAAATAGATAAACTAAAATCTGTGAATGAAGCTGTAGATGTATACATGCTCCTACCTACAACACCCCACTGCAACTGCTAAAAATGGAGAAGTGGTTCTTGTTAAGACATCAACTCTGCTTGCTGAGGACCAATATTCTTGGTGTAAGGGAAATCTTTATTTATAGAGGATTTACCTGTGTGAGACCCAAAGTAACTTCCTTTCACTACACTTTTAAGAGGAGGTAATTATGCCAATGTTTCAGGGTTCACCTAGCAGTGCTGGAAATCAGTAGAGCCTAGTGAAGTCCATTTCTGCTACATTTAATCTCTTTGTTAGTTAGATTAAAGCTACAGTACTGCAAAAAACCTCTAGGTAAGTTTTCTGGGTCTCATCTTTAAGGAACCAAGATATGCTGAGCTTTTAGTTCTTTGCTGATCCAGAGGAGGCAGAAGAGCTTTAATTTCTTCTGTATTTGACTTTCCTATTTCATCAGGCACATTTCCACATTTCTTTCAAAAGCTTACCCACATGGATGACTGCACAAATATAGTTAGTAGGCACAAATCCAGAAGAGATTTTAATTCCATGGATCACCTCTTGAACCGTAATTTTAAAGTCCAAGAGGTTGAAGGAGTAATAAAATACTAGTTCAAGGTTTAGAGTTCATGTGGCTCTGATACTGAAGTAATAAACTGAAACTAATTTTGTGTATTTTGTGAGAAAATAAACCCACTGGTAACCAGAAAATATTTTCTTTGATATCACCTTAAAGATAGTTGAGCGGTTAAGGAAAGTGAGAGGAAAACTGGAGTTAGTCTAGGTATTAATGAAATATGTTATGTTTGGTGAAGACTTTTTTGCTCTTTTAAACAAAGTTTCAAAAAAATTTCTATCAGGGCTGGCAAGAAATAAGGGTATGCTAAGATTTTTCAGATGCTTTATGAGTTCTTAAATGCTCTAAGTACAATATTTCATAATTACAGTGTTAGTGACCTAGAAATGCAGAGGATTGCTTTTGATTTTCAAATATTCCATATGTTTTATAATTACTTCTCTTAACTAAATTTTTTTTCAATATTTTTAGAAATTAGTTACCTTTCAATAGAATTTTTAAGAAAACCAGTTAGGTTTGTTTTGTTTCACAGGTAAGAGTTTTTTTAATAAATTGATTATTTCAGAACTAGAACTAATATTAAACTCCTATAAAAAGTGATATCATATTTAAAAAAATAACATTATCTTGATTACATCATTATATGTATTTACAGTTTTTCTTTAAGTAGCAACCAAATATTTTCCTTTTTGTCTTATGAAAACACTTTGTTCAGTAACCACAAAGTGGCACAAAACTTTTCAAATGAACTCAAGTTCCATTTAAAAATGTTTTATATTATTATATGAAAAAAAAAGTGACTGATACATCTTATCTTCACCAATATCCTCATTGACAACTATGAAAAGACAAATAAGCTACATTTCTATGTTCATATTTCACTACTACCCTTCCACAACTTTTCTGCTGCAGGGCTGAATGTCTTTGGCTGAATACTGCTTCACCTAGTATTTACTTTACCTTGTTTCATTACTATTCCATATTCTTCCTTGTCATATGACATCTTTTACTGTTATTTCAGAATTTATGTAGAAGGAGGAGTTAATTTAAAGACTTAAAAGAGATCTCCAGTGTAATTAATAAAATACTAAGCAGAGTCATGACAATTTTGCTTCTCTGAGGTTTGTGTCAGCAGTGAAGTGTATGGCCTCTGAGTATGAAGAGATGTGAAGGATGGTGTTTTTAGCTACACACGTTAGTAAGTAACTTGGCAGCTTCTTCTCTTATTTCTTTCGAAAGAAGAATGTGTTCAGCTGGGGTAAAAATGTAAAAAAGTTTATAGGAAACTTGGAGTTGAGTGCTTTGATCATATTTATTAAACCAACCAACCAACCAAATAATAATAAAAATAAAACCCAAACCAAACTCCCAAACTAAAATACACCCCAAACAAAAACCAAACTCTCTTTCCTTCTGGGCACTGATATAATTGTTTTAGAGACAGGAAAATACAATTTTGAGAGTGCAGAAACTACAGAGCATAGTTTCATGCTATGCTCAAACAGGGCTGCTGAGAGATGTTACTGTGTCACAAGACAAGGACTGTTGGCCATTGTTAAATAGGTAGATCATTCTGATCATTACCTTGATTGGAGAAAGTTTATTATTCAAAGTAATCTCATGGCTGCCCACTAACTGTTGACAGTCCAATGCTCAGAAGGACAATCAGATCACTGGTAACGTGGAATAGAGCTGTACTATTTTATTTTTCAGTATTTTATTGGGAAAAAAATGATGATGTTGATATTTTATTAGAGACATTGTGTACTTTAAACAGTTGGCGATTTCATCCACAGACTAAGATTCTTCATATGCCAGTTTTCTAGAACTATTTCCTTCGTGCAAAAGACAGAGTTATAAGTATAACCATACATAAAACTGATGCCACTATTATGGGATGATTCACTATAAATAAATCTTAAGCAGCCTTTGTCAAGGATTTTGTGTTATCTATCTAATTTATCTTTTCTTGAAATGGATCTCCAGTGACCTTGCCTTTTTGATGGATACAGCTCCAGTAAACAGATAAATGTTGGTAATCACCAGACAAGCACAGGAGAGAGAAGCTTCAATCATATTAAAACAAAATATTTCTTTCAAAAGAACACAAATTTAATTGAGCGTTATACCTAAATCCCTGCCTGTGGTTCTTGGGAATCTACCAATAGTTATGGGAAGTTATTTTTTTAGAATGTTGATAAATGCCGAAAATTTATTAAATAAATGAAAAAAATAAAGTTATTCTTCAATCCATCCTAATTCTGCTTAATAATAATAATATTAAATGTTCAGTTTCTTACAGTAGTGATACCAAATTCCTGCATGTACTTTGCAAATCATTAGAATTGCTTTTTAACAGTTGTCATGGTAGGTCATAGGATTCAATATGAAGTGATAGAGGAGAAAAAAGCCCACACAGAGAATTAAACATTTTCTAAGTCCTGCTTTGACTTCTGGAAATAGCAGGTGCATATTGTGTCATGTCCCTGTGCTGTCCCTCCCGAACTGGGGGGGACACCTATTAGAATGTAAAATATATACTTTTTGGTCTGATGAAAATGACAAACAATTTTTTACCTGTGGATAAACTCAATTTTTATAAATTAAAGTCTGGTCAATAATCATAGATTTTTCTTAATAACCTTACATTTTGCATTTAAAAACTTGTGACTTATGTCTTTTAAATTTGAGTATGCTTGGAATCTGTGGGGGGGTTTTTGTGTTTGTTCTTGTTTGTTTGTTTGGTTTTTTTGTAGGTGTTTTTTTTCTATTGATAGGTCTTCTTTAGGGAATTTTCGGTGTGCTTTGTATGTTTAGGGTTGTTTGATCCACAATAAAGTAATAATGTTTTTTCTATTAAATGAAATTCTTCAAGTTTGAAGAGTCAGAATTCAAGTCAGAATTCCAAGGGATTTGTCAACATGAATAAAGTATCTATTTCCTGATAAATACAAATGTTCCTCCCCCAATCTGGTTACAACTTTTTTTTTTTTTTTTTTGAGTTTACACAAATAATCTTTGATTCTTATGGTGACTGGATTTTCTACGCCTGCTATTTGTGCTTGGGCATGCACTTGGGGGTGCAGCCACCCTGGATCATACATCATCTGATTGTTTTTCTGAGAGGAGAGAACTCCTGAAAGTTAACATTTGACATTAATCCTTCCACATTTTTTCCATTATTTGGTATTTGTCTGGTGAGACTAGTATATATGACAGTAGTTGATTTTACTGCTACTTTGCTATAGAAGCTTTTCTTCACTCAGACTTGTCATATTGAATCTCTGATTGCTGGGAGATTGGTTTTCCCTCACATTTTGACGTGATGTTAAAATAACCTCAGAGTCTGCAGTCTTCTTGCAGGGGATTTTATAGCTGGCTAAAGAGCTGTAAACAGAAAAGATTGTCTCATAAGGAATCTAAGGGTTTGATGGGTTAATTTCTCACATTATACTAAAGAGTCAGGAAATGCTAACAAGAAGTTGAAATATGCATCTATAAACAAATGGAATCTGAAAATAATTTATTTGAGTTTGGCTCAAGTTCAGGGCTTTATTGAATCCAGGATGAACCTATGTGTTTGCAGGTTTGTCTTGGAAAAGTATACCCTACTTGGCTGGATAACTGTGAAACAAAACAATTTTGCAAAAGTGCTGAAATCTGGTTACTTGAGAGCAGTTAAGTACTTATCCACTTAGAATTACATCATTCAATGACTTACAGACTGTAAAGAATGACTTCAATAATCCAGAAGTTAAATATTCACAGAAATAACAATTAAAAATTTGCTTTACATCTTGACTTCACAATTTTGATTTGAAGCTTAATGCAGCTTCTAGCTTCAGAAAAGATTCTGCTATTTCCTTGGCAAATTTATGAGAATATAATCAAATAATAATTGGTTTACAAGAAATCCCTGTGTTGCTCAAAACAAGTATTGTGGACGCTTTCACTCGGTGTGTGTTTCATAAAATAAATGTTATTTTGAAGCATATATATCAAATCAAAACAGATGGGTCTTGAAACAAAGCATATGGGTATACATATGCCTAGAATGTTCTTTAGAATGAACCTCCTATTTGCTGTGTTATAGAATTCTTGGGAGATGCTCTCCTGGTGAAGTGACTGTTTTTTATCTTTTTAGATATCACTGGAAATATAGAAATTTAAAAACAAAAATTTACTTTTAAGATATAATATGAGTGGGTGCTGGGAACTTACTAGCAATGTTTTCAGCAGTACTTTCAATGAAAAGTTTCCAGTGTTACTGTAGACAACATCACATGAGCAGAACTTGTTTTTTTCTGTTCTTAAACTGGCTGAAATGTAGGCAGTAAAATATGAAATATCTTCAAGCAGTGACTAAATAATGTAAGCATTTGTTTTCACTTGTGGAATGTGTTACTATTCTGTGACTATTTTTGGCTGTTTTCCTCTTGTCTTGATCTTGGAACACCTAAATGCCAACATCTCAACATGCATATACAGCAGGCTGAATAACTCATTTAACAATGAATTGAATTAGTCTTTATGTCTGAGGGAAATCTCAGGAACAGATAATTTGGCAGAGTTCTTACAGTAAACATTATTTTCCATAACTAGATATACATTGTCAGTAATTTATTTTTCAGTGGAAGTAAATGCTTTCAAATTAACATATTGCTTTCTCTTAGAATATGCTGGTGAATGTCTGAAATATTCCAAAGGTGAAATTTCCATTTTGCACTGTGACTGATTTAAATAAAAGAATGTTGCTATACAATTTTAAACCTTAAGAAATGAGTAATGAATAATAGCTCCTGGACTTCTCTGTTCTTTTTTTGTTTTATATTCCATTTCCATTAATTTCTTTCTTCATTAATCCCACAGCTTTATCCATCCTTTGCAATTTCAAGCTAGAGAAAACAAATTAAGGAAAAAAACTCCTGTTAATTGACTTTATTTGCTTTAATGCTGCTAGTCCATATTATCTGCTCTCTTAAATTGAGTTTGGGATTGCCAGCTTTAGGAGTATTACACTGCATTTTGGGATGCTGCCAGCATATCCTGAGTAAATATATTTAAATCAAAGCTAAGCTGCTTAAAATATTCATATTATGCTCTTAGTATGGTTTAGAGGAATGTGAAACCATTTAAGACTTGCAAACCTGTTTTATGGCAAAAAATGCATTGGGCATATAGCCTAAATTGATAGTTAATGTTAACTTTGTTTAATAGGTTTCATAGTTTTATTAGCAATCATATATTCAGGGGCTAACTGATTTGGAATTTATGGGATCATGCAAATTCACAAGTTATAGCTGTAAAGAAAAATATTTCTGACTGAAAACAGTTGTGAGAAAAGGAATATTCTGAGTGGATAAGATAATACATGTTTGCTTTGAACATTTAAATGCATTTCTTTTATGCATTACATTTTTATGTATTGCAGAAAACTTTGAATATCAAAATCAATAATACACTAATTCAGAATAGTATTTTAAAATAGTAAGACAAAAAAGAAATATCTACAAATATGATGGTACAAGTATGTAATCCTGAGGAGAAATAGATCCTGTAAAAGAAGCAAACCCAGAAATTTTAGTATTCCTAAGGTTAGTCAGCCTCACCTCAGTCCTCGGAAAGGTGATGGAATGCACCATCCTGGAGGTCATCTCCAAGCACATGGAGAACAAGAAGGTGATCAGGAGCAGTCAGCATCGATTCATCAGAGGCTAATCACACTTTGCCAGCCCAGTTGCCTTCCACAATGAGACAACTGCCTGGCTGATGAGGGGAGAACAGCAAGGCTTTTGACATTGCCCTCGTGGTGTCCTCATAGGTAAACTCTGGGAGTGAAAGGCAGATCCCAGAGGATTGTGATCAGTGGTACAGGGTTTGGTTGGAGTCTTTTCACTAGTGCTGCCCCCCAAGGCTCAGTACTGGGCCCAGTATTGTTTAACTTACTCATCCGTGACTTGGACAAATGCCTCCTGGTTGCTACAGAATCCAGAAAAAGCAAATTCTGTTTTGAGAGTTGTAAAACTCTGGATTTATTCTACAGTGTGCTTGTGTAGGTCCCTTTTTACCAGTCTATCTATCCATCTCATACAGACACCTGAAACTCTAAACCACATAATATGGGATAGGGATGTGTGGGGGAAGAAGGCTTAATGCCAAGCCCTGTCCAGTTCCTAAATTACCAGTTCTTAAAAGGTGCTTATAAGAAAGATGGGCACAAAATTTTTAGTAGGGTGTCTTACAGTAGAATAAGGGCAGTGGTTTTAAACTAAAAGAGGGTTGATCTGAGGAAGCAGTTTTTTACTGTGAGGGTGATGAAACAGATTGCTCAGAGAGGCAGGCAGTAGATGCTCCATCCCTGGAAACACTCTAGGTCAGGTTGGTTGGGGCTCTAAGAAACATGATCTTGTTGAAGATGTCCCTGTCCACTGCAGAGAGGTTAGGCTAGGTAACCTTCCAACCCAAACCTTGATTCTATGATTCTTTCCAGGGAAAACCAGCTCAGGGTAGATTATCCCATCTGGGGAAGGGAGAAGGGCATACACAGACATACTGAGCCTAAGATTGAAATGTATATATTTGCAAATAGGGATTATGTGCACATATAGACATAACACTTTCTTGTTTCTCCAGTATCTTGATGTTATCTTATTTTACATTTTTTAAATGAAATTTTGAATTTGTACTTTCACCTCTATGCAGAGATGTCACATTCATACATATGTACATACATGCATACATACACATTACATACATGTACATGTAAATTGAAATTTATAGTCAGTACCTCGTTAGCTTCTACAACCCATCTGTGGAGCATTTTGATTTCTCTCCTCTCCTTCATTTTCAGCAAAATTCCTTTATTGCTGTCCTTTGAGTTTTGTAAAACTTCTACTTATATGCTTACGAGGCTTATAGGAGATGGAGATTTAACCCCCTCAATAAGGAAAGTATTGAATCTGCATATCTGCCTCCCCAAATTATGTCTCTGCAAGATTACTAGGTCATCCCATCAGCCAGCTGTTAAGAACTAGGCTGCTGACCACGATCACCTAGTGGACTCCATAAATTATGCAGGGACTTTAGATATGGACTTTACCCTGAGGCTAGGCTCTGAAATCCCTACGTGGGCCAAGCTCTTAGTTGTACCTTACTTCCAAAATGAATGCCCTGCTTCACTGGGTTACATTTTTCACTTCATTATACCTGTGTAATGTCATTGCAGGCTTGACAGCAGCACTGCTGTAAATCAAAGGAAAACTCACCCACCATTTTTCAGGGATGTTTAATTTCATTCACATTATGTTAATCTTTAAAACTACTTTTTGGTTATAATCTTTAATTTCCTTTCTGGATTGCTGCATAGAAATGCTAAACAGTGTATATGGCTGAAGTAGCCCACACTGATGGCATCTAAAAACTAGATAAATTACTACTTCTAAGGAATTATATGTGTGTATATATGTGTATATATGTATTTAATGTACAACTTAAAAAATTGTACAACAATTTTTCTCTTGTTCGGCTAATTTCTAGTAAACACTATTTCACAGACAGGGTGAAAAGAATCCACTTGCTTTGGATTTCTGGAATAGATACATTGTGATGACATGAACTCACTACTTTCATTGGTGAAGAAGAAGTCTCCTTGGAGAATAGGATACATGCTCCTTGTGTTAAGTCCTTTTGCTGCCATTGTGCTCTCAATACTCTCTGTATAAGAGTTCAGAGCATCATCCTTAAAAATAAACCAACAGAACATAGAGAGCCACAAAGTCCTCCTAGTAAATATTTCCTTATTGTTTCCTCTTTTTGGAATAAGCCCTTGCATTTGCACTTTATGCTGTAGTTACTATTTTTTTCTGCCAAGAAAAGGAAGAATTCTTCCAAAGCGAAAATGTTTCGAAGCAGGTATCATTTAACAAAAGGAAATAAATCTCCTTATAAAATTTCTGCTGAATGTAATAGAATTTGAATAAGACATAGCAGAATCACATGATAGCTCTCTGATCAGTTCTCAGTAATTCTGCTTTCACAAAAGAAAGCAGGTCTTTTTGGCTTCAGTGAAAGCTCAGTGTCTGAAAGACTTCTTGCACAGCCTTGAGTGGCCACTGCTCCCTGAACAAATGCAAAACTGGGACGTGAGATTCCTGTATCTCATAGGTTTGACAAAAAAAAAAGTGAAAATCTTTGAAAACATTTGATTCATAGCTTTACACACATATACTTAAAAGTCATGGAAAGGCATAAAAAAAATAATCATAGTTCTTTCCAAAAGTATGCTTTGATTTAATACGTAGTTTTACTCACATTTTTTCACACAAGTCTGTGCCTCTTAAATTTTGATTATCAGTTTAGCAGCCAGATAAGAGACACTTTCAGAAACAAATCAAAATTCATATGGTTGTATGATGCCTGCTGAGGCAATTGGCAGGATTTCCAATACTAGCTCTTGGAACCAGCTTGCCTGAAGATGCTTTGAAGCACAAACCTACTACAAAGAAAATGGTACCTCTCTGTTAAATAGCTGACCTGATCTCTAGTTGCATTTGAATAGCCCTATGAAGATTTCTAACAGCAATTTTAAAACTTCTTATTGCTTCATATTTTTCTTCCATTATTTTGTATATTTTTGTACCTTGAACGTATATAATTTTATTCTAACATAAGTGGTGGCAAGAAATTGAGTCATGTTCTGCGTGGGTAGAACATGTCATTTAGAAACTTAAGAGTAACTTAAGCACTGCAGCAAAGGTTTTTTTTTTGGTTGTTTGTTTGGGTTTTGTTGTTTGTTTGTCTGGGGTTTTTTACCACTGTAATAGATGTGACATGCAACTAAACTGGTAAATGTTTTCAATTAAACAGAAACTTTGAGGTCCTAAGTATACATGCAAGAAATTCAAACAGCCTCAAATTGTTTCAACTTCAAAGGTTTATGAGAAAGACAGAAATACTGACCAGTCTGTTAGGTTTTGTGACAGATTATACTAATCAATCATATCAATATTTGACTTTTTATTTCAATACTTAAATCTGGGGATTTGCATCCTAAAATGGAAAACAATATCCTGAGTTAGGTACTCAGGTTCTGTATTTGGAATGGAAGCCACAAAAACTGACATGTGTAACAGTGAATAGTCAAAAATTAGCAGATAAAAGGGGAATGACTCATGACCTGGAATTGGATGTTGTCCATAGCTGAAGAGGTGGCTTTATGTCTCAGGAACTATTTTTACAGTTTTCTGTAAAACTGGCTTTAAAAAAGAAAACAACCTTACAAGCAGTTTTATCACATTTATTTGAAAGACTAGTGCAGAGGATGTCCATTTTTTAATAGAATTATAGAGTAGCTAATTCATTTCTAGAGGATATTGTAATTCTGAGGCCAATTTTTGCTATGTATAATGGGGATTTAATACACATCTGTTGCAAACCTACTGCTGATGGTGTTTCAGCTTTTGTATTATAATGTATTGAGGCATACACCGTAAGAAGGAAAAGGACTTTCTAGCTTAGCAGTTAACAGACTTGCTTGCAAGAGTTCTCTTCTAGATATAAAATAGCATTTTTTATCCCTTTCCTGCTAAAGGTGTAATAATCCTTCTGGCAAAAGACAGAGCCCCATGACTCCTCCTAATCTGTTGAGTTTTATACTGCTCTTTCTTCCTCTGCTGGTCTTTTGAATCTTCAATGCTTTAATGTACAACAAAAATGCTTCAGCAGAAGCAGGGATTAAAGGCATTCACCAATACTATGACCTTTAAATTTTCAATAATTTGATGGTTAATACAATCAGATTCAGGATTAAAGCATAGATTTAAATTCTTGCAAAATTGAGGCAGGTGAGTGCATTGAGCCCTGCAAAAAAGTGGGGAAGCCATCTCTTCCTGTGGCTGTTGTGGTATTTTGTGTGAAACCAAATCCAATAGGCATGCTCTAACACCAGCTATCAGATTAAGCTCTGCAGGCAAAGCAGAAGGAGGCAGCTCATCCATTTATGCACCCCAGCAGGTCTAAGCCTGACTTGAGTACAGAGCTCTCTTGCCACTGTTGAGCCTTCCAGGCATGCACAAAAGCAGAACCTTTGGCAGGTTGGAAAGGTTAAAATACGAAGCAGGCTTTGTTGGCTTTAGGTGTTAAAGGATTAGTTTATAGAATTAGATGGAAACTGGCTGGGGTGAAAAACTAGAATTGAGGCATTTGGACTTGGGGTATGGTAATTACTAGACTTACATATTAGGAGGAAAAATAAAAGTGAGGGTGTTGTTTTTATTGAACTAAAGAAATCAAAATAAATGTAATAATGTTTAGATATTTTTACAGTAAGAAGCTTCATAACTTTGTTATAATAACAGTGGTTGGGCGATTGTTTTCAAGCTAGTTTATGAAGCTGATATATGCTTTGATACTGCTGTAATCAGCAGAGTCAATGACAACCACAAAGCCTTACATATGCAGTGCTCCTTCAAGGTGTTCAATATGTTAATATGAGCAAAAACCTACACACCAATATAATTGAGTCACAGAATGGCTTGTGTTGGGAGGGACCTTAAAGGTCATCTAGTTCCAGCTCCACTGCTGTGGGCAGGGCCACCTTTCACTAGACCATGTTATTCAAGAGCCCAACCTGGCTTTGAAAACTGCCAGGGGTGGGGCATCCACAACTTCTCTGGGCAACCTGTTCCAGTGCCTCAACACTCTCAGTCAAGAATTTCTTCCTAATATCTAATCTAAACTGACTCCCTTTCAATTTAAAACCATTCCCTGTTTTGCTATCACTACATGCCCCTGTTAAAAAGTCCCTCTCTGACTTTCTTAAAAGCCCTTTTAGGTACTCAAAGGCAGTCATAAGTTCTGCCAGAAACTTTTTCTCCAGGGTGAACAACCTCATAGAGAATTG